>NW_020954562.1:1568451-1625529 GCF_900497805.2 Vombatus ursinus
ACACACACCATGATCCCCAGGGAAGGAGCAGCCCTCATACAGACTGACAACATTTCCAGTAGGCTGGTCAACTGAATGTCACATTAAGCAATCTGGCATGCAAACTGAAGAGTTGGTTTTAAATAATCAACAAAAGAAAACACAAATATCCATGTGTGTACACATTTATAGACATACATACTTGCAAACTTACAGGTCCAGACAAACAAACACATTTAAGCCAGCATTGTGATATATTGCATAGTGAGTAGTGTGAAGTCAAGATCTGAGTGCAAATCCTATTCCTGACACTGGCTTTATGAGCCTGAATGAATCACATAAACTTTATGTGCTTCAGGAAGCTCCCCAGGACTTTATTTACTCAGGGCAGTAGTGGATGGAGCATTCTGGATTTAGAGTCAGAAGATCTGGGTTCAAATCCTGCCTGTCTCAGCCACTTTCAACCTGTGTGACCTTGAACAAGCAGTTCCTTGGGCTACAGTTTCCTTATTTGTAAAGTGAGGAGGTTGGATTTCAGGACACTTATATTTCCTTACAGATCTAAATCTGTGATTCCATTAAGTCATTGATGGGTCTTAGCTGGCACAGGTAGAGAAAATTCATGCCTTGATAAAATCATAGATTCTTCACATGATATATGTATGTATGGGTACATGTATTATACACATACATATATAGAGATATACACTATACACATACATATATACACATATACACATATCTATATCTATAGCATCCTCATGGGAGGATATCCAGAAACCAGAGGAAGAAAGTGTGAAGGAGAGTTTTTTGAGTGAAGGTCAATGGAGGGGCCATTTATTCCACCCACCTCATTTTAAAGATGAGAAAACAGAGGTCAAGGAAAGTTAAATTACTTGGCCCAAGTTACTGGCTCACACAGGTAGTAAATGGCAAAGTCTGGATCTGAACTCAGGTCCTTTGACTCCAACATCATGCTTTTTCTACTGTATCACAATACCCCCTTCTTGATTTTCCTTAGGTATAATTTCATCTTTCAAAATGGGAATATCCTACCCGGTATTTTTGCTTCTCTATAACAGGAATTAAGTGGCTTTCAGGGTAGAAATGATGGGAAACCTAGCTGGTGGAGGGGTGAGAGAATGTCCACTCCCTCTTAGAGTTTGTGGGAGAAAAGAAGGGGAAAGCAAGTATAGTCTTACATACACTTTTGATTTGGGGAAAGTATATTTCAAAAGTTCCAGAGGAAAAACAAATGTGATCCCTACAATAAAATTGTATGGTCATATAGTCATGTAAAGTCATGCTAAGAGTGATAGGAGATGCTCAAGAAAGAAATTCTGAAGACACAAACCTAAGTGGGGCACTACAAAGGTAATGTCAGTGGTGCTGAAGCTAGGAATAAACTGAGCCTGGCAAGGCAAGCTAAGGACCACAAAAACAGCTTTTCAAAGTATGCAGGGAGAAAAGGGAGGATCAAAGAAGGGATGAGACCCTTAGTTGGGGGTTGATAGGAAGGTGATAATGAAGGACAAAGAGAAAGCGAAGCTGTTTAATTAATGTTTGTTTGGGTTTTTTGTTTGTATTTTTTTTTTGCTTCTGTTTTCTATGCCAAGAAACTGACCTTTACGCTGGAAATAACAGAACAAAAATGGCCAAAGGGGAATTAACAGTCAAGATAAGAAAGGAGATAGTAAGATTGCATGTAGCTGCCCTTGAGGAATTCAAGTTATCTGATTCAGATGAATAACATCCTTAGGTACTAAAAGAATTGGTTGTTGTGATTGCTGATCCAGCAAAATCTCTATGAAAGATCTGTTGAGAACAGGAGAGGTACCACAAGTAGGATATTATGGAAAGAGCACTGGCTCTGGAGTCCAAGGACCTGCATTCAAATCTTGCATCTGGCATTTGCTGCCTGTGAAACCTTGGTCAGGTTACCTGGGTCCTGGTCTCCTCATATGTAAAAATGAAGGGGCTGTACTAAGTGACCTCTGAATTCCCAATCAGTTTTAATTCTATTAATGAAGAAGGGCAATGTTGTCCTGAGTTTAAAAAAAAGGGGGGAGAGAACAGAATCTGCAAAGGATTGGTAAGTTGAGCCTGACTTCTGATTCCTGAGAGAATTCTAGAACAGATCATAAACGAGACATGAGGGGCAGCTAGGTGGCGCAGTGGATAGAGCACCAGCCCTGGATTCAGGAGGACCTGAGTTCAAATCTGGCCTCAGACACATAGCACTTACTAGCTGTGTAACCCTGGGCAAGTCACTTAACCCCATTGCCTGACCCCCCCCCAAAAAAAAACAAAAAGAGCAAATGAACAAAATAAATGAGACATGAACACCTAGAAGGAGAAGCAATGATTGCAAAAAATCCGCAAGGCTTCATCAAGAATAGGTCATACCAGACCAACCTAATTTTCTTTTTCTGACAATTTCTAAGTTGGTACATGAAGGGATATTGCAGCTAGAGTTTACCTAGATTTTAGCAAAGCTTCTGATAAAGTATCTCATCCTATTACTGTGGAGAAGATGGGCGAAATCTGGATGAGATAATAATACAATGTGATGACTTGAGAACTGGTTGGATGGTTGGAATGAAGAGAAGTGATTGATGGTTCAAAGTCAACGTGACAGGAGGTCTCCAGTGCAGTATCTCAGGGATTAATGATTGGCTCTGTCTGTTCAACATTTTTATCAGTGACTTGGAGAAAGGCATACATTGGCATTTGTTGCTGTCATTCAGTTGTGTCCAACTCTTTGTGACCCCACTTGGGGTTTTCTTGGCAAAGATAATGGAGTGGTTTGCCATTTCCTTCTGTAGCTCATTTTACAGATGAGGAAACGGAGGCAAACGGGGTTAAGTGGCTTGTCCACAGTCACACAGCCATTAAGTGTCTGAGGCTGGATTTGAACTCAGGAAGATGAGTCTTCCTGACTCCAGAACCAGGCACTCTATCCACTGTGCAACCTAGTTACCCCAATACACTGACATGCTTAACAAATTTGCAAATAACAAAAAGCTGGGAAAGAGTTAACACAGTGGATGACAGAGTCTGAATCCAAAAAGATCTTAACAGGCTATAGTAGTGGGCTGTATCTAAAACCTGATGCTGTGAAAACCGACCTTGATAGAAAGATTAGTCAGAAATAAAAATACAGATCTGAATGATACACTTTTAGTTTAATAATTCTGCATATTAATAACTTGTATTTCTATAGCCTTTCACAAAGTGTTTTTGCATGTACTCATTTGATCCTATGAATTAGGTTGTGGAAATTGTTATTATCTCCATTTTCTAGGTGAGGAAACTATTAAGATTTTAAGTCACTTATCAAGCTAGTAATACCCAGGTCAAAATTCCTAGTCTCTGGGAATTCCCATTCTCTCTCTTTCTCTTTCTTTCTTTCTTTTTCTTTCTTTCTCATTCTTGCTTTCTCTCTCTTTCTTTCTCTCCTTTCTTTCTTTCTTCCTTTCTCTCTCTCTTTCTCTCTCCTCTGTCTCTGTCTCTGTCTTTCTCTTTTACTCCTTTTCTCTCTGTGTCTGTTTCTCCTCTGTCTCTGTCTCTACATCTCTCTCTCTCTCCCCTCTGTCTCTATGTCTCTCCTCTGTCTCTCTCTTGTACTCCTTTTTCTCTGTGTTTGTTTCTCCTCTGTCTCTGTCTCTACTTCTCTCTCTCTCTCCCCTCTGTCTCTGTCTCTATGTCTCTCTCTCTCCACTCTGTCTCTGTCTCTATCTTTCTCTTTTGCTCCTTTTCTCTGTGTTTGTTTCTCCTTTGTCTCTGTCTCTATATCTCTCTCTCTCCCCTGTCTCTGTCTCTATGTCTCTCTATCTCTCCTCTCTGTCTCTGTCTCCATGTCTCTCTCTTTTACTCTTTTTCTCTCTGTGTCTGTCTCTCTTTTGTCTGTATCTCCCTCCCCCATATTAACCACATCATGCTGTCTCCCATATATCAAAGTGCTTCTTCCCCAGTGCATTCTGAGTCATCACAGTGCTGACTCATCCACCTAAGGAGGCCCCTTCCACTTAATTCACAGGGCTTCTGCCTCACTCTCTGCAGTGTGAAGCCTAACAAAGGCGTGGGGCTCCTGCAGAAGCTGAATGAGAAAGCTTACATCAAAAGGGAAAAGAGGCTTATTAAAGACTATTCTGGTCCTACTTCTTTCCTGGCTGGCCACACCTTTGAAACTCGTGAGCCTTTCAGAGAGAGGGGGCTAAAGCTCCATGAGGTATAAGCCCACCATCTCAATTCCATTAATGTCTGTACTGGGGGGGACCTAATTATACCCTTGAAGCACAGCACCAAAAAGAAATGTGTGCTATGATCCCTGTTGGAGGTGTGACTTCAGGGCTTAAAGGAAAAGACAAGCTTTCTAACTGTCTGAAGAGTGATGATGGACACTGCAGAGTAGAAAGTGTAGCATAGGAGCAAATCAGGGCCCGGATGAATGCAAGCTCTTTTACAAAGCTGATCTTGGAAGTCTTCATTGTAAATGGCTGGGAGTCCAAACTGTTTCATACATCACCTAATTGGAAACCAGCTGGTACAATTCCATTTTCAAGTTCCTCTTGAACTTCTCTGTTCTTTCACTTCTGTAATAGGGTACTCTCTGAGACTCAGAGCGTGAACATAATTGGTTGCCATGGAAGAATAGACCAAATGCTGAAATCCCAGAAACAGATACTTGAAGTCGAAGAGTAGCTCATATTTAGATCCAGAGTTGGAAGGAACTTAGGAGGTCATATAGTCTACATTTTACAGAACAGGAAACTGAAGCCCAGAGAGAGTAAGCAATTTGTCCAAGATCACACAGGCTATATGCATCATAAGCAAGATTTGAACCCAGGTCTCCTGACTCCAGAAACAGAGTTCCTTTCACTGCACCATTTTTTGGTAAGATTTAGAAGGCGCTTTCTCCATATTAGCCCTGTGAGATCGGTAATGCAAATACCATGACTTGCATTTCAGAAATCAGTCACAGGATCAAAAGTCATAGCATTAGAGCTTGAAGGGAATCACTTAGTCCAATTTCCTCATTTTACAAGAGAGGGCACTGAGACTAGGGATTTTAACGGAGGTGATGGCCAAAAGCCTCTGGGTCCAAATCCAGCATCCAGTATTAAAATTACTTGTCTATGATTATGCTTAGAGAGCTACTAAGTTAGTACTGAGATTGAAGCCCCACCTTCCTTTCTCTGAATTCTTAGTTTTAGAGCTTTAAAGACTTGGAGCTCGAAGGGACCTCTGTGGTGATCTATTTCAATTCTTTCATTTTACAGATGAGGAGACTGAGGTCTAGGGAAGCCATCCTTTCAAAGGTCCCTCCTAGCTCTAATTCTACAACCTTAGAATTATATCAGTGCTAAAGTTCCTTTCAATTCCTACATGGCATGGTTTTATTTTTCTCAAAAAGACATGATGTCCAAAGTTAATGAAAACCTTAAGTGGCAATCATAGGATAGCTACTGTTCTGTTTATAAGAACAAGTTTTATTTAATCCATTTTATTAATGTTAGCGCAAATGGTAAAAGAGGTATGGCGTAACACTACTTATCAGAATTCAGGAAAAAAACAATTTGAGGGATTTGCTTTCATATGGGAATGTGCATCCTATAGTTTTGAGTATTTTTTTTTAAAGAGGTAACTCCACATTGATGTTAGCTAACAAATAATACTTAAAGGTTTGCAGCTGAGGCCACATGGCATCCAGGAGAGAGAACTGGGTTTTGAACCAGAAAGTCACAGGTTCAAATCTTGCCTCTAATACATATTCTTTTAAATTTCCCTGAAAATCCTCCCCCCAGATTTACTAATGATCTCTGAAATGCAAGATCAAAAGGTCTTTTCTCATTTTTTTTCCTTCCTGACTTCTCTTCAGCATTTGATAATTGCTGACCACTCTCTTTCTTCCTTAATATTCTTTTTTCTCTGGCTTTTCATGACATTGCTCTCTCCTAGTTTACTTTCTCAGTCTCCTTTACTGGATTATCATCCATGTTGTAGACACATCCACTGTAGATACACCCTAAAGTTCTGTCCTAGACCCTCTTCTGTTGTCTCTCTACACTCTTTCACAAGGCGACCTCATCAGTTCACATGAATTTAATTATCAACACTATGGTTCATGACTCCCAAATCCACATTTCCAGCTCTAATTGCTCCCCTAAACTTCAGCTCTACATCACCAATGGCATATTAGACATTTAGAACTACATGCCCCATAGAAATGTCAAACTCCACATATCTAAAACAGAACTCATTATTTCCTTCCCAACCAACAACCCCTCTCCTCCACTGTCACTGTAACCCGTGAACTATTCAAACTTTGCAATTTCTCTCAAGGGCAGCACTCTCCTTCCAGTCATCCTAATTCACAACCTTGGCATTATCTTCCATTCCTCATTGTCTATCATCCTACACATCCAATCAGTCACCAAATCTTGTAATGTCTCTCTCTACAACACCTCTCTCACCTGTGTGTCTTCTCTCTACTGACAGCCATTACCTGAGTTGAAGCCTTCATCACTTCTCGCCTGAACAATTCTAATTGTCTCCTAATTGGTCTCTCTGCCTCAATTCTGTCCCTTCTCCAATTTATCCTCCACAGAGCTGCCAGAGTGACTGTCCCTTCCCCTCTCAATTAACTAAAATAGCTCCCTATTGTTCCTAGCACAACATTTAAAACCCTGTGTTTGGTATTTAAAGCCTTCACAATCTGGCCCCAAGATAGCTGTTCGGTATCATTATGCACTGATCCCTTTCTTGTACTTTACAATCCAGCTAAACCACCTTCTTGCTCTTCCTCTCACATAATAATCCAGCATGGTTAAGAGCACTAGGTTTAAATCTTGGCTCAACCTGTATCTGTGACTCTGGGAAGTCATTTAAACTCTCTGTGCTTCAGTTTCCTCATTTGTAAAAATAGGTAGGTTGGTGGCTTGGGCTAGATAGCTTCTAAGATCCTTTCCATCTCTAAAGCTATGATCCTACTCTCTTTCAGTCACCAAATATACTCCTTCCTCACCCTTGACTCGTAGAATACTTTGTTTCCTCCAAAACTTAGCTTAAGAACCACCTTTTACATGAAACTTTTCCTGATCCTACAGTTGCCACATACTTTGTATTTATTTTGTATACAATTATATATACACATGTTGCTTCTCCTGATACAATATAAGCTCCTTGAAGGTAAGAGCGGTCTTATTTTTGTGTTTGTTTCCCCAGTACCTATCCGGCACATAGTGAGTACTTAATTAATGCTTGTTGATTAATTGATTCTATTCAATTCAACAAGTCTCCTATTTTTGCACCTATTTAGCACTGTGCTAGGCAGTGGGTATACAAAGAGAAAAATAAGAGAACTCTTGCCCTCAGGGAGCTTTTACTCTCCTGGAGGGATACAATATGTATACCAGCAATTATGTCCAATGGACAACAAATTCCACGTTAGGTAAAATCTCTTGCTCACAGGAGAAAGTTAGAATATAGTTCATGGGCATAATTGTTAAGTTGGGTGCTCCTTGTATATATCTGCTTTTTGGATGTACCCTAAGCCAAAAGCTCCTGATAGGTTCTCATATGTCTTCTGTTCATGGAAAAATGATACCAAGTATTAGCTTGTGCATCTCTTCTGGGAGACTAAGAGATGCAGACAATTCCTTTGGCAAGGTAAGCAACAGGGGAAATGGACAGGCCTAAGCTAAAATCTGCCAGGCATGAGACCTGGAACCTCTTACAGTGGTAATTACACCTGTAATCTAGGGGTTGTTAGGATACATAGGGCAAGTCCCAGGATATGGGGGATGTTTCCTTTCCCTGTGAGCTGTCCTCTATGTAATAATAGTAGCATATCGGACAGAGCACTGGACCTGGAAGCAGGAAGACCTGAGTTCAAATATGCCCTCAGAGACACTCTTTAGCTGTATGACCCTGGACAAATCACTTAGTCTTTGTGTGCCTCAGTTTCCTTATCTGTAAAATGGAGATAATAATAGTATTTACTTTGTAGGATTACTGTGAAGAGCAAATAGATAATAACTATAAACCAATTAGGACAAGTGCCTAGCGTACAGTATGTGCTATGTAAATGTTAGTTATTGTTGTTGTTGTTGTTATGGTGTTACCTATCCAAATAAAGCAGAGTCTGCCTAGTGTGAAACTCATTCCCCAATACATTATTAGTGAGTTGAGAGTTCAAGCAGGACAAAGTGGATTGGTTTGGGTGGGACCAGATTATCTCCTATGTCCTTTCCAATACCAAAGTTCTATGGATTTGGAGGAATTGATCTGCTTAATTTCATAAACATACATAGCCAGATTAGACAACTTGGGCCAAACAGATAATTTGGGATCTCAATCATTCAATTTGACTATATAAACTAAAGATCAATTAGACAGTTCCCAATGATCTAATTATACAGCATAGTGAAGTAAAAAGAGTATCACACTGAGTAGTGAGACCTGAATTCAAGTTCTGGCTCTGAGACATACTAACTTTGTGACTTTAGCAAGCCGGAACATCATTTTCCTCATCTGTAAAATGATGATCTTCTACAGCCTACTTCACAGGACTGGCAAATGATCGAATAATAGGTGTTAAAGTGTTCTATTATCTTTTAAAGAATTGTTAATGATTATTATCATGTAATTATTACCACATAGTAATTTCTACTTCATTTTGTTCTGTGCAGACACCAATTTGAGGGTGGGAATAGAATCTGCACCAATCTAAAGAAGGGCAGAGCCTTCATAAGTGACATCTGTGCCTGGGGAAAGTGGTACAAGTTGTTGTGTTGGGCATTCCCAAATCAACTCTTTAAGCCAAATTAAATTGGTGAAGTAGAAAGAGAAACCATAGGGAGAGACCTTGGCCCTCAAGACATGGCTTCACTGGGGGAAAAATTCTTGGACACTAGCCCTAATGGTCATCGCTGGTAGGACTTTAATGGAAGAGGAAACAGGATGAGGTTGAGCCAGCAGCTCAGGATGCCATGTTCTGAAGGAGGAAGCATCTACTTTTGAGAAGCTTCTCAATTTAACTCTGTATTCAATCTGATCAGGTGCTGAGTTTGCTTGTGTTTACTTGACAAAAGAGTACAGATGATAAGAGCATTACATGAATTTCAGTGCTCTGATGCAAAGCCCTGCTTGCTCTTACCTATTTGTAGCTCTGGAAAGGAACAGTTAGACTTTTTGATGAGTAGGCTACTATTTAGTACAGTCACTATAAAAGGAGTGTGGAAGACAGAGGGGAGAAGAGAAAAGAATACTCATTTATATAGTACCTACTATGTGCCAAGCACTTTTACAAATATTATCTCATTGTATCCTTACAACAGCCCTAAAAAGTAGGTTCTATTATTATACCCTTTTTACAGTTGAGGAAACTGAGACAAACAGAAGTTAGGTGACTTGCCCAGAGTCACATAGTTAGTAAGTACTGAAGAATGGATTTGAACTCAGGTTTTCCTGACTCTAGAATATATCTACTGCACCACTACCTGCCCTGGTAGGTGTTATGAACATGAAAGTTAAAGATCTAATGAATAACATAATGACATAAGAATCCTCTGAGTCTAACTGGCCATTCCAAGGAGAAAAATTATCTAGGGGAGAGCTGAACTTATCAAATGAATGATCTATTTTATATGGTTTAAATCTCAGAAGTAGGTTGAAATACAGACCATTTTGGATTCTAAAGTAAGACTCGATCCTACGAATCCTCACTTTATAATAACAATTAAGTAACATTTATATAATGCTTCAAGGTTTCCAAAGGGCTTTACATATCATTTCTCATTTTCTGTGTGTACTTAATTTTCTTTTGTTTTGAGGAAGAAATTGGTGTGAGAGAAAGAGAGGATGTCTGACTGTGACATGCCTGACCCACAGTGCTAACAGCAGGGACATCCTGGGTTTTTAATGACTTACCCTTTTAAATTTCTAGGTTTTTTTTCCTTTCCAAAGTAGTTAATGACTATTAGTTCAATCTGTATTTGCAAGTAGCAAATAAGAGACCCAGATCAAAGTTTGGAGGGTCAAAAAATGCTTAACAAGGAGATGCTTCCCTAACAAGTTCAAAAGAAGCAAGTTAAATGCCAAAAAAAAAATTGTCTGCAATATAAACAAATGTTAAACTCTTTATCAAACAGCCAACCTAAATCTTCCTTTTCTATCTGGGGAAATAGTACTGAACTACTATCCTAAACCCACCCACAGTGTAGAAAATCCTCCTCCAGAATCCTCCTGGATTTTCTACTTGATCCAGGTTTACGGTGCTCAAGAAATTCAGCTCATAATAACCAAGATCCTTATGAGCTTGGTTAATAAATGACTGTCAATATTTTAACCTTCACATCTTATTCTGTACTGTTGGTATTTTTTTTGCTTTATATAAATTCTTCCTGACTGGTTCATCATTTTTTGGATTAACAGCAGGGAATGCTTTAACAGCAGACTAACAGCAATTAACAACAGACAGCAGGAAGGAAATATCCTTCCCCCACCTCCATCACCCTTCTCCTGAAATTAGTGGATATTTACCTAGGGAATGCAAACTAATTTTAATATTAGACCAAGAAGAACTTAATTAGGTAGGTAACTCAATTTCAAGCAAGACTATATAGTGAATTATATTCCAAAGTTGGGCATAATATTTATAATGATATTTATGTTACTGAATGTACAAAAATGCATATTATCTCCCCCAACCAGACTATTAACAGTCTTAAAAGAGGCCTCATGCCCAGGACTGGAGAGGCCAAAGTTCTGCTGTACTCTGCCCTGGTCAGACCACATAGGGATTAGAGTATTCAGTTCTAGGTACCACTTTTTAAATTAAAATTTTTTGTTTATTGTTTAATTTTACTTAAGTTTGATTGGCATCTTTTATTTTTGTATCATCATTTTTATTTCTAGATATAACCCCTCATTAACTTTCCACCCCCACGAAATCTTCTCTTGTTACAGAGTAATACATTTAAGCAAAACAAACCACACAGTGATGGTGTCTGACAGCAAAAACAACACTCGGCACGAGTGCAACATTTTAAAAAAAGGATATGAATAGTCTGGAGAGCCTCTAAAGGGAAAGATAATAGAGTAGCAAATAATCAATCAACAAGCATTTATTAAGCGCTTACTATCATAGGTTTAGATAGACCTTGAAGGGACCTTAGAAGCCATCTAGAATAATAGGAAAATAAATTTAGAGCTGGAAGGGAATTTAGAGGCCATCTAGTCCAACCCCTTCATTTTACAAATGAGGAAACTGAGGCCCATAGAAGTTAAGTGACTTGCCCCAGGTCACAGAGTTAGTAAGTCTCAGAGTTGGGACTGATGAAGGAGTTGGGGCTCTTTAGCCTAGAGAAAAGGCTTAAGGTAGACATAATCACTTTTTATGCAGAAGAGGGGCTAGACTCTGTTCTGTTTGGTCCTGGATGGCAGAATGGGACAAATGGCAGAAGTGGTTGAGAGATAGATTTCTGTCCTATAAAAGGAAAGGAAAAACTCCTTCCCAGTTAGGAGCCATACCAAGGTGGAACAGACTGCTTCAGGAGTGAGGGAGGTTCCCCTTCGCTAGGGGTCTTCAAGCAAAGAATGAATGACTCCACGTTGGGTCTGCCGTCAAGGACGCCCTTGCTCAGGTTTGGGTTAGACTACGTGGCCTTTGAGGTCCTTCAGGCTTCTGAGATTATGTGATTATGTAAATGTCAGGATGGGTATGCCGATGAAAGAAAGCATTTTCAAGCACATGTACATCACTGTTCATCTCACTTTTTGGTTTTTTATTGCCTAGTATTGACTGATCACAAGGTTTAAAACCAGTGAATCAGAGAAATAAAGAGTTGTAATTGACCATGAATCTCATTTAGTCCAATGTTCTCATTTTACAGATGAGGGAACTGGGACCCAGAGACGGAAAGTCACTTGTGTTTCTTCACATAACTTATTAATGGCACAGCTAGGGATAGAACGTGGTGTTCCTGAGTCCCGTCTTCTGTGCTCATTCCATTACACTAGGTTGAGCCCCTACTCTAACATGTATAATTTTTGCCAATAGAAGGATCACTATAGAAAGAATAGATTATTTTAAATAATAAGGAATAGACATTTTAAACATAGAGGAATACCGACATTCCATTCTATAAAAAAGGGGAAAAAAGGATTGGGGGGGTGAAATCTTTGCCATTAATATTTCCAGTAAAAAATCTGACATCCAAAGTCCATAAAAAATTGACATAAATTTTTGGAGAAAAATCTATTCCCTTGTGGACCTCAAAGGTTGTTCTCAAAAGAAACACAAATGATTAACAACTACATAAAACATTGTTCAAACCCTCAAGTGATAAGAGATACCAAAACAACTCTAAGGTACTACTCTATATCCATTAAATTGGTGAATATTGATAATGATGACATTCAATGTTGGCAGGGCTGTGGAGAAGCAGGCACACTATTATGTTGCAGGTGCAGCTGTGAATTGGTGCAATCTTTTTGGAAAGCAATGTAACCATATATAATAAAAACTATTCAACTGTAGGATCTTTGACCCAGTGATCTGACTCCTAAGATCATAGGATCATGGATGTAGAGGTGAAAGAGATCTTAGAGGCTGTCTAATCCAACCCCCTCAATTTAGTAATGAGGCCTAGGGAAGAAAAGTGACTCGCCCAATGTCAAGCAGGTAGTGGGCGTCAGAGGTGGGATTTGAACCCAGGCTCTCTAACTGCAGGGTCAGAGCTCCTTCTATCCATCGTATCACGCTGCCTAAAAAGGAGTAGAAGACTTCGCTGTGCTAAAATAGTCATAGTGGTCTGATTCGTACAATTTGTGCTTCAAAATATAATTGCACCATAAGAAATGACAATTATGAAGAATGAAAATATGGGGCGAGGTCTATGAAGTGATGCAGGGCGAAGAAATAGAATTGGAACAGCAACATAGAGACTTACTGCAATCATGTAAAAAAGTAACAGCAACAAAATCTGAAAAAAAATACATAGAAGAAAAAGAGATCAGAAAGGGACAAAAGAGCAAACAGGACGTTTTTGTTATCTTCTTAAAAGTTAAAATACATGTCTTTTTAACCAATTGCAAATGTGGTTTACAATTTCACATAAAAAATCATTTCATTTTGTTTATTTGAATGTTCTATTGGTGGCTATTAAGTTTAGAATAAAATAAGCCTTTTAAAAAAGAGAAGAAAAAAGGAGAATATTGACATCCAATAGATTTCCCCTGAGAATATAATGATTGTTAATAATGATAATAATAATAATAATAATGATAGCTAGCATTTATATAGTGCTTTAAGGTTTATAAATTGCTTTACAAATATTATGTTATTTAAACTCACAACAACCCCAGGAGGTATTTGCTATTATCATGCCTATTTTATAGATGAGGAAACTAAGGCAGACAGAGGTTAAGTGACTTGCCTCAGTTCACACTGTTAGTAAGTGTCAGAGGATGGAATTGAATTCAGGTCTTTCTGGCGTCAGTGCCAATGTGTTATACCCTGCATTATAAGACTGCCTCCATATATCAGTGGTTCTCAAACTTTTTTTTTTGATCATGGCACAGTACCATTCTCTGAATGAGGAATACAGGACACTCACATGTGCACATGTGCAAAGGGTTGCAAGTGTAAATTCAATAAAATTTGTGGAAGACTAGAACAGGCCAATGGGACTGGGTCAGTTCCATACAATAGCTGGAAATACCCTTTGAGAACCATTGTGTTATACAATCTTGTCAGTAATCAATCAATTGGCAGGCATTTATTAAACTTTTGCTATATAGGAGGGGCAGCTAGGTGGCACAATGGATAGAGCACTGTCTCTGAAGCCAGAAAAACCTGAGTTCAAATCCATCTTCAGGCACTTACCATGTGACCTTGGACAAGTCACTTCACCCTGTTTGTCTCAGTTTCCTCACCTGTAAAATAAGCTGGAGAAGGAAATAGCAAACCACTCCAGTATCTCTGCCAAGAACACCAAGAGTCAAATACAACTGAGACGACTGAACAACAACTATATAGGAGGGGTCCTATGTAATCTTTGGGATGAACCATATGCACAGATATATAATTATAATAACATTATGCCATTGTCCTAACAATTCAGAGGGAGAGGAGATGGACCAAGTGGTCAGTGACTTTTACAGCTCAGATTTCCCTCCTGACCTCTTTGAGTTTGGCGGCATACAGGCACAGTCCTGTTTGGGCTTTGGTGAGAATCATGGCTTCTTTCATTACTCCTCTTTGGAAATATTTACTGTAGCAGCAGCAGCAACAACAACAACAAAATCATCTATCCATCACAGGAAATTCTCTACAAAATGGCCCTATGTCTGTATGATTTATCTATTAGGCAAAAGTCCATATGGTATCCTAGAGCATAGGATGAACAGCATGGAATAAGTATTGAACTGAATCGAATCGAATTGAATTCAACAAGCAGGTAGAATAAACTTGCTCTATGTAAGGCACTCTGCTGGATGCTGAGGATACAAAAACTAAAATAAGAGACTTCCTGTCATCAAGCTGCTGATATTCTATAGGACGGATACATATGTACATCAGTAAATACAGTATACATATAAACTGATTTCAACCAGTGAAATGAGAAGATCATTAACAACCTGACAGGGTTGGGGATAGGGTTTGGGAGTGGGGTGGGATGGGGGTTATTTCAGCCCACAAAAGTACTGCACTATTCTGTTCTGAACACGAGGGAAACAATTTTTCCTCTAAGGAAACCTATAGGAAGCCCAACTTTGGTCTCTTTCAGCACCATCATTATAACCTGTTCTCTTCTTTGCATGGGGAGGATCCAGCTCCCAATTTCTCTACAAACAATCAGATTTATTTATGTAATTTCTTCTCTTCCTTGAAACTCCCTTCCCCTCAAACTTTACACTTTAAATGCAATGTACAATTAAATGTCACCCAACAATACCACCATTAGATACACACTCTAAGAGGCCCAAAACACAGGGAAAGGGGAATAGTATCAAACAAACATTTATAGGGCATTTTTTGTAGTAACAAAGAACTGGAAATGCAATGAGTGCCTCTCAATTGGGGAATGGCTGAGCAAATAATGGCATAAAAATGGAACAGAATATTATTGCATTATAAGACAGAATGGAACATTATTGAACTATAAGACATAATGAATATGAAGAACTGAAGATTTGAATGAAATGATGCAGAACCAAGTGAGCAGAACCAGAACAATTTATATGACTCTAATAATGATGGGGGGAGAAGTAAACAACTTTGAAAGACTTCAGATGAATGCAATGAGTAAATATGACCCCAGGGGACTAATAGTGAAGTGTGTTTTCCACCTCTTGGTAGAAAGGTGATTGACTAAAAGTGACAAATAAGACTAACATTTTCAGACTTAGACAGCGTGTTGATTTATTTTACTTGACCATACTTATTTATGATATAAGGAGGGCTTTCTATTTAAAGGGGGGCAGGTGGACAACAGTTAGTCAGCAGTAAAAATGATGCAAAAAAAAGAAAACAAAAAAAGTCAATTTTAAATTAACTTTAAAATTGACGGAAGAGAAGAGCACAAAATTCAGAAAGGACATAGATAAACAGGGTAGCAGCTGACTTCCTGTATCAAAGCAAAAACCAAAAGGGATGTGATGTGTAGGTGGAGGGTGGGATGGGGTGTATGTCAGGATTTTTTTTTTAATTTTTAGTCAGGAATTTGTGCTGGGAAGAAAAGTGTTATGTCAAAGTAGTATAGGTCTAAATCTCCTTCCCAGAATGGAACCAAAGTCATGTCCTTTGTGCAGAGGAACTTAGAATCAAATTTGAATTACTGATGCTTAAAGAAGTTTCTTGATTTCTTGATACTCAGCAAAACAAAAAGAAACAAAACAACTCCCACCAAAACCAAACCAAACCATTTTTTCTTCATGCTT
The DNA here is from genome assembly GCF_900497805.2 of Vombatus ursinus. Classification (NCBI taxonomy): domain Eukaryota; kingdom Metazoa; phylum Chordata; class Mammalia; order Diprotodontia; family Vombatidae; genus Vombatus; species Vombatus ursinus. The sequence continues at coordinate 1,584,379 of NW_020954562.1, forward strand.
GGATAACCCATAACTTGGAAATTTTCTCCCTGGGCTTCATGAAGCTCTTCATAACCAAGCCAACATTTTCTCTAATGGATGTAACCTGAAATGAAGGTGTGATAGAAAATGTGATTCAAAAGTGGGTTCAAAATCTAACTTTGCTACTTAAGATCTCTGTGACCTTGTGCAAATCACTGCTGCTCTTTGTACATCAGTTTCCTCAAATGTAAAATGAGGTGATTGGACGAGTAAATTCTAAGGTCCTACTTCCTTTAAATTTTAAATCTTTGATCCTGCATTTTTGTTTTTTGGATTTCTTTTGTGGGGGGTGGTGATGGAAAGAGGGAGAAGTCTAGCACTATGATTTCTTCTGTGATGAGAATTCCCATTTTGGGAATTTCCTACACAGAAGCAAGATTCACAACTTGTTTGTAACTTACAGACCCAAAGAGTTTTCTGGTGTCACTGAGAAGTTGAAATACTTGCACAAATCTAAGAGGAAAGATTTGAACCCAATTTTCCTGACTTTAAGACCAACCCTCTATCCACTAAAAATTAAAAATAAATAAGAAAAAATCTTTCTGAAGGAGTTGAAAATCACTGAAAGCTAGAACTGGAAGGCACTTTAAAGACCATTTACCAAAGATTCTTAACCTGAGGGTCCAAGAACTTATTCTTTTAATAGTTAAAAAATGCGTTTTAATAACTGCCTTTCAATAATAATCCTATGTATTTTATCTTTTTTGAATTTAATAATATTATCCTGAGAAGGTCTACAGGCTTCTCCAGACTGCCAAAGGGTGTTGTGCCATAAAAAAAGGTGAAGAACCAAGGATTCAGACCATTTTACAGATGAAGAAACTGAGGCCCTGAGAGTGGCTAGCCCAAAGTCACACTGCATTTGTAGCAGAGCCACAGCATGAACTCAGATCTTGTGACTCTAAGCCCTATACACTGACAATCAGAGGAATGTGGAGCCTGGGAGGAACTTGTTCCTGCTTTCTCTAGGATGATGATCCTGCGGATATACTTCTGTTTCTTTATGAAGAATTTGTTATTGCCTTTGGACCACTAGTTCTGCCAATGAGAGGTTGAGCAATTGCTCAGCTGAGAAGAGCCTGAAAAGATGACTAAGCCTGCTGTCCTTTCTTAGGACATCTAAGTTATCAAACATCTCCCTTGTTGATCTGCTCCAGTACAACAGAGATCTTAAAAGGAAACTTGCCATTTCTAAAATGCATGTCTATTTCCTCTTGCTTAGTCTATGACAGGAACAGCAAACCCCCTTTTTACTGAAAGACACTAATATATAGGAAGAAATCAATTGAGGACCTCATAGGAGTAAAAAGTATCTTTTTCTTTTCCTTTGAAAGAAGAATGCAAAATGTAAAACTTATTTTGATTTTTAAGATTAAAACCAGGCATCATAAAATATAATTCATTCAACAAATACAACAAATATTTTGAAATATACTGTTTCCATATTATGGGTAAGAAAATGGGTGGGGGAATGAAGAACGAAGAGGAAGAGAAAAAGCATCCAGAAGAAGGGATGTGTACAGAGAACAGGAGATAAAAGTAGAGCAGACATTCTTCCTTTCCCTAATCTTTTCCTTTAAACCTTCAGATGCCCTGCTCTGAATGGGATGGGGAAAGCAGGAGTAAAATCACTCCTCACTCTGCAGCCACAATGGTCAACACATTCTTATTTCTGAAGCTTGGCAAAATCAAGCTGAGGCTGTATTTTACTTGGCCCTTAAGGTTGGTGCCTGTTCACTCCAGGTCTAGCGTCTGTATTGGGAGACATTTACATCTCATAGGAGCTCTCCATAGTAACTGTTATATTTTTATTCCTGTTTTCCAGAATGGATTATTAGTGAACAGGCTACTCAGTGCACAAAACAACAAAACCTACCCAAATAACCTCACGGCACTTTGTGGGTTGTTGTATTTTGTTTTGTTTTTTAAAAGCCACAATCAACGTATTGACTGAAGGTTACTCAAAGAGAAATTTCTGTTGATAGCTAGTTCAATAGAAGAAAGTGTCTACTTCAGTAACAGAAAGTTTAGTGGGGGGAAATGTGACTTGCCTACTATATTACATAATCTGTTTTCCTTGCCAAAGGCCACTTAATAAGTTTAGATACCACTACCATTCTCTCTCTATCAAAAAAAATCATAATGCTAGTTATGTAATAGCAGTACCCCTTTATGTACTGTCTCAACTTTTTCCATTATCTTATGTACATTATCCCATTTGAACCTCCCAATTCAGGGAGGTAGGTACTATTTCTAATCCCATTTTTACAAGTGAACAAACTGAGGCTAAGAGAAGTTAAGTAACTTGCCCAGCGTTACACAGCTAGTTAAGTATCCAAAGCAGGATTTGAACCTAGCTTTTCCTGATATTAACTCCAATGTCATGATGTGTCTCATCTCAAGTTTTTCTTAGGCTAGAGACTGGGAGGGAAATAGGGGCAGGTTTCCCTGAGTTCTGTTACTTCTATGGGTAAATTTCACTGGTATTGTCTAGGAAAGATCTGAAAACTCTTTCTCCTTCCTTTGCCCTTCAACACACACACACACACACACACACAGAGCTTGAAAATTGCACCCCTCCTGTGTGTCACTGACTTTACCACAAAATAAATAGCTGCATGCTATAGAGTAGAATTTTCATGGTACAAAATGTGCACTTATTAGAAAGAAATATTAAAATATCATTCATTGTTCCCTAGGTGGCTGCCTGTCTTGCCAGCTCTTTTAAGATCATATATTTATGTTCTCAAGTCCAACAGAAGAGGTAACTGAATCCCAAAGAAGTTAAATGATCTCTCCTAGGCCATGCAGATAATAAGTGGCAGAGCTGGGATTAGAATCCAGGTCCTTACTCCAAACCCAGTTCTAATATCCCTAGTTCTGGTTATGTGTATGGTATGAAAAGAAAATATGCAAGCCATTAGGGCCCCGATAGTTTGTGACTTCTGAGCTGCATAATAATACCAACTGATATCCATCCATCCATCTATCTAATATCTGTCCATCTGTTCATCTATCTATCTACATCTATCTATCCATCTGTCTATCCATCTATTTTTCTATCTCTGTCCATCTATCTGTGTATCTATATCTATCTATCTCTGTCCATCTATCCATCTATCTATCTATCTATCTATCTCTGTCCATGTATCTATCTACATCTATCTATCTATCTATCTATCTATCTATCTATCTATCTATCTACCTATCTATTTATCCCTGTAAGCTTTAAGATTTGTTGTTCACAACAGCCCTCTGAAGACAGGTATCAAAGATCTTATTATCTCCAATTTAATAATTAGGAAACTAAGGTTCAGAGTTGAAATAACTAGCCCATCATTCCAGAGCTACTCAGTTAATTCATCAAGGAACATTTATTAACTGCTTATTATGTGGCAAGCACTGTGCTAAGTAATGAGTATACAAATGTAGGGGAAAAAACAACAACTTGGTACCATGGTCTCAAGAAATACATTCTATTAAGTTTGAGGGGGGACATTTGAACCTCAGTTTCCCCTGAATCCAAGTTTCACACTCTCTCTATATTGCTATTCTAACAGACAAAATGGAACAAACCCTGGATACCATAAAATCATAACAGCATTGGAAAGTCATCAAGTCCTCTTAATTTTATACATAAGAAGACTAAGTCCCCCAGCTGGGAAGTGGCTTGCTCAAGATCACAGCTAGTTATTGGTAAGGCCAGGAATAGAACCCTGGTCTCTTAGACACACCAACATGATGCCTCTATAATTTCTTAGTCAGTCTGTAATTCAATTTTACCTGAGTCAATCCAATTCACATTTATTGAGCCCCTGTGCATCTTTCAACTACGAACAGCCAAATCTGAGTCCATTATTGTACCTCTCTCCCCCTGCCAACTTAATAACAGCCACGAAACCTCTTGTTATTCCAGGAGTATTTATTTCCAGGATGGTATTTTAAATGCATAACATCACATTAGCCTTTTCTACATAATTAGCAAAATATGTGCCATGGGATAAAGCCAATGAAAAAGGCAGGTCACTATTAGCCTTGCTGGGATCAGTCCAGTGGTATCCAGAATTGTAAGCATGTGGGCTTAGGCTCTGAAAGCTTTTTTGTCAAGCTTGCTGATGCCAGGGAAAGAAGGAATCAATGTGTAATGGATAGAACACTGGATCCTGAATTGGAGGATCTGGATTTGAATGCTGGCTTTGCAACTGGGCGAGTCACAAACTCTTTGAACTTGTTTCATCATATGTAAAATGGGGAAGAGGACTGACCTAATCAATGATCTAAATGAGAGCAAGGGGGAGTTGAATGGGAAGCTCTTGACAATTACTAGAATAAGAGAGCACATTAGCAGCCCAGAAAATCTTTGCTTTTAAGTTTTGAAGCCAATTGGGGACAGAAAGAATAGGTTTGGGTCACACTCTCAGTCTGGGAAACAAAAAATAAAACTGCAACTCAAGGGACAGATACAGAAATTTACTATAGGACTAATCTTTTTGTTCTAAAAAGTACCGCTTAAGAAATCAACTTAGTAACTTTCAGTGGAAACTACTTGACATAATTCAGACCCCATACTCAACACCTTGCAAAGATTAAGTATTTATTGTAATTGTTAGATAAAAATGGGCCTCTGTCCTCCTTCAGCTTTCTTCTTATTAAGATCATGGGAACCTAGCTAGGATCATGGCAAGGTGTAGTAAAAATAATACTGGATTTGGAGTTAGTGGATAGAGGTTCAAATCTACATTCTGTCACTAACCATATCCATGCAACCTTGAACAAGACACTTGGAGGCTCTCTGAGTCTTGGCTTCTTTATCTGTAGTGACAGATTTGGACCAGGGACCTCTAAAGTCCCTTCTGTCACTAAATCTACAATTCTATAGCTTTTCAGTCTCTACTCTTGAGGTCTTTAGGGGCCCTGAGATCATGAGGGGTAAGAGTTTTCCATATATATTCAGAGCCAGACCTAGGATGTTGTTCTAAACTGAGCCATCTTCAAGCCATAGAGTTGTGTGTGAAGCTTCATTGCCTTTCTCCAGCCTTTTCTCCTTCCTCCCTCTAGCTCTGGTAATAGCAATAAAATCAATATCATCATTTCTGCAAAGGATGTATCAATAAATTAGCCTATGAGCTCACTTACCACCTCTGACTTCCCACCCTTCCCCAAAATATGTGGTCTTGCCCTATTAGAATATAGTTTACTTTAGGACAGAGGCTGTCTTATTTTTGTATGTGTACTCCCATGCCTGGAACATAGCAAGGATTGAATATATAAATGCTTTTCATTCATTCATTCATTCATTCATTCATTCATTCATTCTTACCCCTCACTTTACAAATGCACTTAGCACAGTGCCTGGCACTTAGTAGGCACTTAATAAACTCTTATTAACTGACTGCTTATTGACTGACAAAAGAGGAAACAGGTTCCAGAGAGTTTAAGTCTTATGGATATTGTAAATAGGCCAAGCCCTGGATGTTTCTGAAATGAATTCTAATTGCATATCAGATTCCTGACCTTCTCCAATCCAGTTTCATCAGTTCAGTCTGCAGCATGTAATCAATAGCTGCCATACTCCTACAAGATGAAAAAACCTTAAACTCAATGCTTACGATACACTCATTTTATTTTCTGCAAAACACTGCTGCTAAGATAATTAAGTCACTGGTGTCAGTTCCTTAGCTGTAGCAGTGATAATCAATGCCTTCTCCTTTAAATATATGCATACACACATCCCATCACCAAGTATGTACAAGTCCTTTCCCTTCCCTTATCATTCATCCCAATTACTAATAATGCCCTGGGAGTGACATGTGCATAAAGGCATATGAGGTCAGGGATTGTATTAACATCTCCACCTTGAACATTTATTGGGAGTTGAATCCATGCTATCATGGGTCCCAATGTAACTTTCTAGCTTTCAATTAGTCTTCAGTAAAGCAAGATATCAAGTACAGGGCCATGTTAAGGTGTTGACAATGGAAGATGTAATGGATCTTCCTTTAATTTTAGCTAGAGTAAATAAATATTCATACCTAGAGATCCATGAAATTACACACACATCCATAATAAGGAAACTGTCAGGCAGCTTGGCATAGTGGATAGAGGACTGGCCTTGGAGACCTTAAGACCTGGGTTCAAGTCTGACAGTAACTGTGTGGCCTAGGGCAAGCCACAACTTCTTAAGACTGCGGGCAATTCCAACACTCAAGCTGCAGAGCTGACCCATCTGTGAGGGACATTTCCACAAAGGGGATCTCCTATATTGATAGAAACACTGAGGTATAATCAAAACAACAAGAACTAAGCCCTTTGGAATAATAGACTCTTAGATTTCAAGCTACAGGAACATTAGAGGTCATCTACACCAGTGACTCTAAAACTTTTTGGTCTCAGGATCTCTTTAGACTCTTAAAAACTGAAAACTTTCCAAAGGGCTTTTATTTATGTGGGCTATATCTATCAATATTTACTGTATTAGAAATTAAAATAAATGAATTTTTTAAAATATTCATTGATTTATTTAAAATAACAATAACTCTATTATATGTTAACACAAATGACATTTCTATGAAAAAAAAATTTAAAACTATTTTACCTATTTTTGCAAACCTCTTTAAATCTGGCTTAATAAGAGACAGCTGGATTCTCATATCTGTTCCTGCAATCAATCTGCTGTGGTATGTGCTCTTGGTTCAAGTATGTGAAGAAAATTCAGCTTCCCACAGAAACGTATTTGGAAAAGGGGGAGGTATTTTAATAATAAGGTATTATCATAAAAATAATTTTGAGTTCTCAAACTCCTAAAAGGGTCTTGGAGACCCCCTGCTCAGGGGTTTAAGGACTAGACAGAGAAAGTGCCCAAGCCCTTCATTTTACAGATATGGAAGCCGAGGCCTAGAGAGGTTAAGGTGACTTGCCAAGATTACAAAAGAGAGTAAGTAGCAGGAGTCTGGGATTGAACATAGGCCCCAAGACTTCAAATTTAGCATTCTTTCCAAGGTACCATGAAACCTCTCAATTCTACCTTATTGTTGAGGCCCAAGGTAATAATAGCTAATATTTGTGTACCACTTAAAGGTTTGTAATTTGCTTTATGCTATGATCTTATAATAACCTTGTTGTTGTTTAGTTATTTTTCACTCATGTCCTACTCTTTGTGACCCCATTTGAGGTTTTCTTGGCAAAGATACTGGAGCGGTTTGTCATTTCCTTATCCAGGTCATTTTTACAGATGGAGAAACTAAGGCAAATAGGGTTAAGTGACTTGCCCAGGGTCACATAACTAGTAAGTGTCTGAGGCCAGATTTGAATTCAGGAAGATGAGTCTTTCTGACTCCAGTCCTGGCATTCTATCCACTGTGCCACCTAGCTGCCCTTTAATAATCCTGAGCTCTGTGCTATTATTACTCCCATTATACAGATGAGGAAATTGAGGCTGAGAGAGATTAAATGACTTGCCCAGGATCACCAGCACTTCAAGCCCAGAGTCATCCTCAACAGCCTATCACACATGTCCAATTCACTGTCAAATTCTGCTTTTACCTCCAGAGCATTACTCCTATCTGTTGCCTTCTCTCTAGTCACGTGGCTATCACCTCTTACCTAGACGAAGTAATAGCCTCCTGACTGGTCTTCCTGCTTCCAATCTCTTCTCTCATCAATCCATTCTCTGAAGAGAGGACAAAGTGGTTTTTCCAGAAGCTCAAGGTTGACCGTGTCATTCCCCTCCTCTGTAGGCTCTAATGCCTTTCTACTGTCTCTTGGACAAAACAGTAACTTCTCTGTTTGGATTTTAAAGCCCTTCATAATTTGGTTCTATCCTACCTTTCTAATTTTATTATATGACACTCCCCTTCCTTTACTCCACAGTCTTTCTAACTGTTTCTCAGCTGTGGCACTCCATCTTCCTTCTCCATATCTTTTCATTGACTTTCCCTCATGCCTGCAATATACTCCCTCCTCCTCCTCATTGCTTAAAATCTCTTCCTTCAAAACTCAGCTAACATAACACCTTCTACGTGGCACTTTTCCTCCCTTGCTTGCTAGTTCCTTTCCTCTCCAAATTGCTTTGTATTTATTTTATATATAGAGAACCCCTTTGCCCAAGAAACTGAAAGACTTCTGCAGATGGATGCTTATTGGACAGGACAGAAATTCTCATAACATTGTGATGCCTAGACCAAAAGGGCTGTGACTGTCTCTGAAAAGTAAGGTACTCATTCGAAAAAAGGGGAAGAGATTAAACCTCCTGAGAGGGAAAAAGTGAACAAGTACACCCAGGGGAGGCCATCAGGCCCTCCAAGGTAAACTACTACAATGGAGGAGACAAGGCATTGCTATGGGGAGGGATGGATAAAAGAGAAGGAAAACATGGAAGGAGGCAGGGATGCTGTCATACAAAAATCAGGGTGATTTATCACTCCTCCCCCCTCCACTGCCCCAAACTTGACCTGACTGACCTCAGACAAGAGGCATACATGCTTCTAACTAATCCTTGTTCATTAAAAGTTTGCTTTACTTTCTGTTTTTCCAACTCTTCTGAAGAAATCAGTTTCTTTCTCCTGCTGGGATTGCTTCCTATATTGTTGGCTTGTGTATGTTCCCTTTGCAGTTAAATCCAGCTGAGGGAGGCAACCGAGTGATAAAAAACCTCAAGGGAGAGACCGGTGGGCTTTATTGGAGCTGGGAGGTGTGTCCAGACAAAAAATACGAGGGCTCATATCTCAAATAAAAAGAGATAATATTAATTCATTCTTTAGCTTCCCAAAGCAAAGAAAGGCTATAGGGATTTGGGCCAAAATCCAGTCATAGCTCAAAAAAACATAGAGAGAGACACCTCATATTATTGAGTTCACTTTGATCCTTCATCATGAGCAAATTAAGGACATCCTTCCTTGGAGGACTACAGTAGAACTACACTTGAAAAGTGGGGTTGAGTATTGAGAGCAACATCCACACAAGGCTGGGAGGAAGAAAAGAAAGAGGGAGCAACATTTCTCCTGCTCACCAAACTATACCTTTAACTTTACTCAACTGCTATCTAACTATCTATCTGTCTGTCTGTCTGTCTCTCTGTCTGTCTGTCTGTCTACCACCTCTATCCATCCATCCATCCAGCTAACCAGCCATCCATCCAGCCAGCCAGCCATCATCCATCTATCCATCCATCTATTCATCTATCTACTTAGCTATCATCCCTCCCTCCCTCCCTCCATCTACCATTTCTATCTACCATCTTGATCTACCATCTCTGTCTGCCCATCTCTCCATCATCCATTTATCTATTCACCCATCTACATATTGCATATATTTACATATGTACCTGTTGCCTTTCCTGATAGAATGTAATCTCTTTGAGGGCAAAGACTATTTCAATCATATCTTTGTGTCTCTAGGACTTTGCATAGTGTGTGGCTCATAACAGGCACTTGATAAATGTTTGTCAATTGATTGACTCTTACATAGCAATATTGCTCCCCTAAGGGCAAAGCAGCATACCTGTACTCCTTCTTTCTCATCCAGCTTCGGTTGTACTGTTTGGCAAGAATATATGGACTACTCCTCCATTAAAAGTATAACTACTCAATTTGCTACCAGAGAATCATACAATGTGAGTGCTGAAATTACCTTAAAGATCATCTAGTACAGTGGTTTCCAACTTTTGTAAGATGGAGGATTCCTTTTTAATATTAAGAACGTTTAAAAAACCTACCTGATAGTAACTGCACAAGTATTTGGGGATTGAGAAAATACACGATGGGGGACAATGCCATGTATTGGATAGAGTCCTGAACTTGGGAAGCAGCAAGAGCTGAATTCAAATCTTCCCTCTAACATTCAATAGTTGTATGACCAGAGGCAAATCACTTCCCCCTCTTTAAGCTCATTCTCTTCATCTGTAAAATGGGGATAACAAATAACTGCAGTACTTTCTTACAGAGCTATTATTAAGTTCAAATGATAATTGATATATATATATAACATGTATTATAAAAATATTGCAAACTTTAAAGGACAACATAAATATCTGCTATTAATATTGATAAAGATGATACTCTGGATTCAGTGATGCTTTCAAATGAATGAATATTTAATTTATCTTGACAGCATCAACACATTTCTTAGTCATACCTGTGAGATGTTATTTATTCAGTCTGTAAAATGCATCTTTGCTTACTTAATATACTGAATCTTGATAGTTTTGTTGGAGCTAAATAAGGATTTAAATGATGTTTGGTACTATGTGGTAAACTCTTGCAATAACATCAGAGCTCCAAGGATCATAGAATCATCAAATCACAAAATCTGTGAGTTGGAAGTGGCCTTGGTGGACATCTAGTCCAACTGATTCATGAAGGAATCTCCATCATAATATACTTGACAAGTGGTCAGCTAATTTTGGTTTGAAGACCTCTGAGGGGGTGGACCCTACCCCTTCTAGAGGCAAGCCATTCAACTTTTGGACAACTCTCATTGTTAGAAAGTTCTTCCTGACATCAAGCTTAAATTGGCTTCTTTCATATTTCCATTTTCCATTCTGCTTTCTGGGTCAAATAAAACAAATCTAATTTCTTCTCTACATAACCTTTCAAAAACCCGAACACAGCTATCATATCTTCCCTGAGTTTTCTTGTCAATAGGCTGAACAGGAACAGTTCCCTCAACCAATCCTCTTGTGTCATGAACTCAAAGCCCTTCATCATCCTGTTTGCCCTTCTTCGAATACCCTAAACTATGGTGGCCAGAACTGTACATAATTTTCCAGGTGAGGTCTGACAAAAGCAGAGAATGATGGATTTCTCACCCTCAGGTGGTGAATGATTAAATCCAACTTACATTAGACATGATAAAACTAAAACTCAGAGAGGAGAAATAATTTGCTCAAGGCCACACAGCTAGTTAGTGGTAAAGCCAGGACTAGATGTCTTGTCTTTGGATTCCTAGTCTAGGGCTCTTAATACTACAATCAATCATTTGATAAGTATTTATTCAGTGCCTGTTCTCTTCCAGGTACTATTTTGAGCACTGTAGTTATAATTACAAAAGTCACAGTCCCTGCTCACAAGGAGCTCCTAGGTTTCCTGGGATTTACTTTATACTGTAGGTATGTGGGTAGCATTTTTTCCCCCAAGTGCTCATCTAATTGCCTTTTTTTCAGAGACTGGCTTTCAATAAGTAGTTGGAATGACTCTCCCCATTGAAGGCCTCAGCTTGTTAAATAACTTGAAGACCACTCCTGACCTGCTCTTCCAGTTGTGAGGTATGTGGAAGCATAGCATTTCAGTGACTATCTAGACAACTCTTATTCCCTAAATAATCCCCATCCATCTCCCTGACAACACACATAACAAAGAGCCATTCAGCCTCTGTTTGATGATTTCCAGTGAGAGGGAAGCCACTACTTGAAGAAAGAGCATTGACTTTGGAAGGAATAGACATGGGTTCAAATCCCACCTCTTGCACTTATTACCTGAGTGACCTTGGGTAGGTCACTTCACTAAGTCTCAGGATCCTCATCCATAAAATGAAGAGGTTGGACTAGATGGCCTCGAAGGTTCTTTCCAGACTGTGGTCTGGAAAATCTGTGGTCCTATGACCTTCTAAGACAAACCATCCCACTTTTGGATAGTAATAATAGGAAACTTTTCCTTATTTCAAGTCTAAATTCACTTCCTTGTTATTTCCACTCACATTTCTTAGTTCTGCCCTTTGAATCAAGCAGAACAAATAAAAAGACCTTTTTATACATGACAGCCTTTAAAATACTTGAAGACACTTATCATGGGCCCCCTAAGTCTTCTCTTCTCTAGACTAAACAATCCCTGCCTCTCCACCAATCCTTAATTGGCAAAAAGTCTACCTGCCATCCTCTGAATGTCCTCTGGTTTTTCAATGTCCTTCCTAAACTGTGAAGCTCGCATACGATCTGATCAAGGAAGAGGATAGTGGGACTCTCACTTTATTATTCCTGGATGCTAGGCCTCTCTTAGTGTACACTAAGATCCCTCTAATTTTATTGGTTTTCTATCACATAGATTAAACAAAAGAGAGAGAAACTGAGTCCTATTTTCTATCAATGGCTGAACTATTCTTCAATCATTTAAAAATTGTACCCCATATTAAGATGACCTCAGAGACTTAAGTAGTCATGCTATCTGACATGTATAATTTTTCTAAGTTTTATAAGACACTTTACATATATTATTATCTTGTTTGATCCTCACAACAACCCTGGGTGATAGATGCCATTATGCTTCCCATTTTATAGATGAAGAAAATTATGCTAAGAGTAGGGGTAGGCTAAGAAGTGTCTGTGGTATGATTTAAACTCATGTCTTCTAGAATCCCAGTCTGACATGCTTTCCACTAGGCTACTTACCTGATATAAGCAGAGTAAATATAATGAAAGTAAACACATTTTTAAAAAAAGAAATTATCAGAATAAACAACTTAGCAAAATGAAATTCTACTTGCCATCCCACCTAACTGAGAAGGCTAGGTCTTGCAACTTGGGCTCTAACCACCAAAAAAATGAGATCAAGACTAATGGAAAATTCCATCATGCCTAATGGGTGAATCTAACAACCATTAGTACAGACTATTTAAGAAGTCCATCACTCCTTCTTGTTCTTTACTTTCTACACATTTGTGGTATTTTTATCTAAGGAAGAGAGTTAGTGTCATGCAGTGGATAGGGGGTTGGCCTTAGGGACAGGAGGACTGGGTTTAAGTCCTACTGGCTATGCTATAGGCTATTTCAAAGACTATGAGTTACATGAGTTATGCAAGGAGTTTCTACCCTAAACTCTTGGAACCTCAGGATGGAATTAAAAAAAAAATAACAATAAAAAGGAACTTCTTTAGTAAAAAAAATTCTCTTGATACCATAGAATAGGATTTCCTTTCTCCTCTTCCCTTCCCACCCCCATTTCTCAGACCTTCTTCTAAGTACTAATTAAGGTGATTGATACTTCAATAGAAACAGCCTGAATAATTTTTTCTTTTATTTTTATGGTCTGATAATAAGACAACACAGGGAGGCAAGAACATGAGCTTCATGTGTGTGGGTTTTCATTCTGGCAGAAACTGTTTGCTTTCTGTCTTTGTATCCCCAGGGCCTCGTACAGTGCCTGGCACGTAGTATAAACACTTGATGAAAGCTTTTGGATTTGAGTTTGAGTCATTTAACTTAGAGACACAGAATAATACATAGAAGTTTGCAGCTTCAAAGGACTCAAGATCTCATGTAATCCACTTTTCCCAGTTTAAAAATGAGGAAACAGGCTTAGAGAGGTCACAGCTCAAAGGACCACAGATTTGGTGCTAGAAAGGACCTTAAAGCCCATTAGAGTCATGCAATGGAAAGAACGCTGAGCTTGAGCTCAATTCCTGGTTCTAATCTATGTGACCTTGTGCAAATTAACTTATCTGCGCCTCAGTTTTCTCATTTGTAAAATGAAAGACCTCTATGGTCTCTTCCAGCTCAAAACCTATGATTCTATTCCCACCCCCTCATTTTACTGATGAGCAAGCAGAGATCCAGACAAGTGACCTGTCCAAGGTCACATCAGTAATAAATGGTAGAGGTGAGATTTGAACCCAGGTTCCTCGACTCCAAGTCCAGGGCTCTTTTCATTATACTATAATTTGGTTTAGTAACTTGGTCCATGTCATCCAATTAGTCAATAGCAGAGAATTACCTCTATCACTGTAACTTGGATCTTGTGACTTGTCTAGACTCTTTCAACCAAGAGCAGCAGCTGTTGCATCCACAGCCATGAAATCTCTCGTACCCTGGCCCTTACTCGCATGTTCAATTTCTCCTGAAGACCTTTCTGGAAACACTTAGCTAGCGAATACCACTGAACAACCATTTGTGAAAAGGGAGTATCAAACATTAACTTCCCTTCCACCTTGCCCCTGAGATCACAAGACCCATTCTCTGGCTATGCAACACAAACTGTTCGTTGAAATAATCGAACACATCCAACATTCTTCAAGGACTATGAAAACTGCCTACTAGACAGTCAGGAACTGAATTAGATTTGAGAAGCAATGAGATGTCTTTTATGTGCGAGGCATTGGATATACAAAGAAAAATGAAACTGTCCTTGCCCCATTAGAGCTTAGGTTCCGGTAGGGTTGGGGGAGGGGGATAAAAGCAGGACAACATGTACAGAAGTTTCCAAAGCAGATATAAAATAAATACAAGATAATGGTGTGTGTGCATGTGTGTTGGGGGCGGGGGGAGACATGACAATTGGGAGGGGAGATCAGGAAAGAGGTAGAAGACTTTGAACCTAATTTTTGTTTGTTTGTTTGTTTGTTTTTTGAGAGGCAATTGGGGTTAAATAACTTGCCCAGGGTCACATAGCTAGTAAACATCTGAGGTCACATTTGAACTCAGGTCCTCTTGACTCCATGGCCAATGCTTTATCCATTGTGTCACAAAGCTGATCCCTTGAACTTAGTCTTGAAGGGAGTTAAGCAAGAGGGTGCTGGTAAATATTTAACAACTGGATCTCAGGAAAATGGCACACTTTTAAATTTAATCTGCATCAGTGACATTTTTGCTATAACTTTTTTTCAGTCACCAAGGAAGACTTTATTTAATCATCAGCCAACATGGAGAAACCGTAGCTTTGTGCTCTTGCTTTTCCTGTCAAAGTCCCCCTGATGAGTCCATTGAACAAGTCGATCAAGAAGCCAAACGCAAAGTTTACCAAACAGAGAAAGACAAAAGGCAATTTCCAAGGCTCACCTTCCCCTGACTGTCTGGTGCCATTCTTCATGGAGTTAGCTCGTTCAGACTCTTGCTCAAAGAGGGCTAGAGTCCCTCCAGGGAGCACCCACCCTCCAAAACCATGGCTGGACCCCTAGTCCATTTCGTCAAAACCACTATCCTTCTCCTCCTCAGAGAGGTCATCCTTGCTTTCACTGGAGTAGTAGCTGGACCCAAAGCAATGGAAGCAGTGGCAATCCCTGCAGGGCTGAAGGGCTTCTGGGTCAGGATCTGGGTCAGGACCTCCACAGAGTTGCATTCTTCTACAGTAGGATCTCAGAGCACCACAAGGGCAGTACTGATCAATGCAGGTGTCAGCGCCATGGCAGCAGCAAGCTTGCTTATAGCAATGATCCATATTGTTTAGGTAGGGAAATGAACTGTTACCAGCAGTCTGAGAACTACTGTTTTCCAACTTCATCTCATCTTCTCTCTTTTCTTGGAGACTCCAAGGCCTATGTACTCCCATTAGTCTTGTATATTTTTACTTACTGGCAAAAGGAAAGAGAGCTCTAAGGTTTCTGTGTGCTGGGCTCCAAGTGCTCCAAGCCTCCAGAGGAGTCAGCCTCTTTGCCATCACTTTTTAAAAAGTTTAGACAATAAACAAAATAATAAGTCAAGTCCTGATTTGTAGCTTTTGCCAATGACTGAGGTGTAAATGATCCCATTAAAAATTTAATAATTGGTACTCCAGCAGGCTTCAGCACACCTCTGGAGTTAGGGGTTCCAAGAAGCAGAGATAAATAGAAAGAACTATACAGGCATGGAAGATGTGGGACTAGATGGTCTGTGCAAAGGCATGGAGACTAGAGATAGAATCTGGTGGATGGGAACAGGAATGCTCCCCAAGTGGTTGTTTAATGTAAATCACTATGGGCCCAGGAACAGAAGAAACATTCCTTGCCTCATAGAAACCCAGAGCACAGTGGAAAGTGGAACAGAAGCTGATGCCCTGTTTAAAAAAAAAAAAAGTAAAAGCTATCCCATAGCAAACTCCTGGGTGCTTTCTAAAATGCATGGGATGATGGAAAATTAGGGTCAGTGGTAGAATGAACCCAACTGAAGTCTCTAGGAGATCCTACGCTGGTATTAAAGGGCTGGCTGGAATGAGGGATCACGGATGCTTTGGAGAGGTAGCTGGTAACCGTCCACTTTCCATAGCATCCTAAACACTCTACCAAATGCTTTGTTCTCTAGCAAAGGGATAGCAGATTGATCATGCAAATAGAATTTCTGTCACATATAGCAATTGATTTAGCCTCAAAGCACAATCTCCCTTGCCTGATAATGTGGTGATGAGAGGATTGCTCTATTATTTCTAAACTGCCTTCCCCACCAACTCCCAAAGCAAATAATTCTAAATCCACTTCTCACTAAAACTCTCACTAAAACTTAGTTTTAGTTTTTCATAGTCATTTCAACTCAATAAGCATTTGCCAAACACCTACTATGCACGAGGTTCTGAAGATACCCCAGAAATAAATCAGTGCTTACCCTCAAGGGGCTTACCTTCTAGAGGAGGAGGGGAAGGGTCAGGAATGTATACTTAGTTTAAGAGTTACATGACATACAAAGTAAATCCAAAGTAATGGGGGCAGGGGAGGACTAAAAAATATGGAACATGTTATGAATTTGCACATTATCTTTGTACCCATTACAGAATTTAACTTTAAGTGTTTTAAAACTGCAAAACACTTAATCACATTTTAAACACACTCTTTGTAAACTACCAGTTATTAGAAATATTAAGGTTACAGAAAGTCATCCTCTTTTCAAATCTTGGAATCACCTTCCCTACAAATTCCAAAGGGGTTAAGACCTAGAGCATAGGTTATTTGGGTGTTGACTATGAAATCTTCAGGAAGTTCTGGAGTGGTCACTTTTGGGTGGTCCTGTGTGTTAAATACCTACAACTGTGGCTCATTATGAAGTGATAAAGGGACATGGTAGGCCTCCATGAGGTGTCAAACCCACACTGGACCCATTTGGAATCCAAAGATGGTAATCTAATGTTAAACACTCATCAGAGTGAACTGGTTCTTGATTTACATAGCTGATAATGGGCCTCATGGGTCAGAAGCAGTTTATCCCTATTTCTGAGAAGACTATTAAACCCTACCTTCATCACCCATACCAAAGTCCCAGAGAGCAATGTCTATGGATTATGCATTGTCATAGGATCATAGGATACTAGCTTCAGAGCTGGAACATCCCTTGGCAATTGACTAGTTCAACCTCTCCTTTACAGAGAGGGAAACTGAGGTCTAGAGAAAAAAAGAGACTTGTCCAGGATCATAAAGAAAAGCAATAGAGCTAGGATTTGAACTCATGTCCTCCAAACTTCAAATGCCCTCCTTTCACTTTACCATACTGTCATTTCATCAGAGTTGTAAGTAGGCTAGTTTGACCATGGCTTTGTTCCAGGATGTACATATGTGTGTGTGTGTGTGTATAAATGTATATACATACATACTACAAACACATACACAAATATCTATTATTATATATCAGTCTCCTCAGCTAACATTTATATTTGCACTTACTATGCACCAGGAATTGTGCTAAGTGCCTTACAAATATTATCTCTTTTGATACAACCTTGGGAAGAAGGAGCTATTATTATCCCCATTTTATAGCTGAGGAATCTGAGGCAAACAGAGGTGAATTAA
This sequence comes from Vombatus ursinus, assembly GCF_900497805.2. NCBI lineage: Eukaryota > Metazoa > Chordata > Mammalia > Diprotodontia > Vombatidae > Vombatus > Vombatus ursinus. Next base: position 1,601,851 of record NW_020954562.1, read on the forward strand.
CTTGCCCAAGGTCACAAAGATAGGAAGTGTCCGAGGTTAGATTTGAACAAAGGTCGTCCTGACTCCAGGCTCGGTGCTCTATCCACTGTGAAAAAATATGTAAACTAACTATTTTAAAAGATTGCATATTTCAAAAGTTTGTTACATTTACATTTTCATAGCATTTCTCTCCTTTGACAGTATGGAAACTAGCCAAAATAATTAGTAAAACTAGGAAGCAACCAGATGACAATTTCCTCCCCATCAGTTAAAGACTTCTTAGGACTAGTTTCCAACTTGACATTCTTCCCAAGATGGTAGTCTGTTCAGTAGCAGCCTTGTGGTATCCTAAGATCTCTCCTAAAGGGGCTGAGTGCACATTCTTTTCTCCACAGGACTGGTGCCCAAAGTATCTCACTCACTGAGCTGATGGTCTTATCCCTCACCTCCCTGAGTGATTTGGGGGCCTGATAGTGTTATTCGTCTTAGGCACTCTTCGGTGTTACTCCCCTGGGTGCCAAAATTGCTAATCATTAATCTACTCTACATCATTACACCAATACTAAAGTTGGCTCAATGATAGCACCAGCTCATTAAACTGATCTCCAAATCTGGCCAAAGAATCAACTTTATGACCTATCCCTGTAGAGGTCTTATGCCTACATAAAATCACACAATGTTGGTAAAGAATTATAGATATTTTACAGCTATAAGGGAAGGAATCATCCAGTCCAATCCTGATGAGGAAACTGAACCCCAAGAGGTTAACTGCTTTGCCCAAAGTTTCATGATTACTAGTGGTGGCATAAAAGTAGACTTTTAAAATATTTAAAGAGATGAAAAAAGAATTTGTAGCTAATGGCTAAATGATTTATTTACAGATGAATGTCATTTGCTCATAAGCTCAACTTCCTGGAAGGAGTATGGGCATTTAAAAACTTGCATTAATAACAAGATCCCCTTGGGTGTTTATCTTGATGGATTAGGTAACAATTGGGTAGGCAGATGAACTACCAATTCAAAACCTTTCCTCCTGATCTTTCTTTACATGGTAATAACCTTTGATGGACTCATGGGTTATTTACAATTTATTGTCTGATGCTTCAGGTAGAGCAAAAAGAAATAATGCTTTTAGTTGGGTGGATTCCAAGAAAGGACAACTGAAGACACTCTTTGTGGCCATATAGAGAAAAGGTACTTTCAACTCTTAAGCAGCGAAATTCTAGCAGAGCCCTTGAATGACGGTGGTAAAGTCACTGGATTATTATAAAGCTTTATTGACATTTTGGGGGTTTTTTACACTATAGTTCTTTTTCAATTTGCTTGCCTTTTCAGAAAGCACAATAGTTAAGCAAAACTGAGCAAAACAACAACCAAGTATGGCAGGATATGCAACTGTCTGTTCCCAGAGTTACCCCACCTCTTTATGAAGAAGAGAGGAGAGGAGAGAAGAGGAGAGGAAAGAAGAGGAGAGGAAAGGAGAGGGAAGAAGAGGGGAGGGGATAGGAGAGAGAAAAAGGAGGAGAGGTCCACACCGTGTTATAGACAAATACAAAGTAATTGGGGAATGGGGATGGAGAAGACCCTATAACTGGAAGAATATCAGGAAAGGAATCTTATAGGAGATGGAACTTGAGATTGGTTGGTTGATTGAACTAAGACAGATGTAGAGTTAAGGAGGTAGAGTTTCCCAGACAAGGTGAAGGTACAAAGGTATGGATATGGGAAATGGAATATCATCCATAGGAGGCAGCAAGTAGTTGAGTCTGGCTTAAAGATAGAGGAAGTGGCCTGCAAAGACAGGCTGGAGTCATGTTGCACATGAGAAATATAAGGAAACAAGCATTTATTAAGCTCTAACTTTGTGCCAGGCACTATACTGAATCTTGGGATACTGATAGAAGCAAGAAGAAAGATAGTTCCTGCCCTCAAGCAGATCCCGTTCTTACAGCGGAGCTTGGCAGTGAGTTGAGGGGTCCAGAAAGTCAGGAGCAGGGTGAGGTAGAGAAATGAAGGCAGGCTGCCGGTCTGGCCCCTTCTCAAGATGGAGGCTCCACGGGGAACTCACCATGCTAAGTTTAAAGTCAGAGGCACTTCTATTCTAGCATAGAGGAGAGATAGGCAGCTTTGCAAGCTTCCTGAATAGAGGGGGTGACATTTTCAGAATGGGGCTTTAGCGATATCAATTTACAAGGTGTATGGATCAGGGGAAGCAGAGAGGGAAGAGGCAAAACGCAGAAAAAACAATTTGGAGCCAAGAATTTGCAGTGGTCAGGTGGAGGCGATGAGGACTTGGATTGGGGGGGTTGCAGTATGAGTGTTGAGAAGATGGATGTCAGAAATGCAGTTTCCCACGCGAGTTCTAAAGAAATCAAATAATTCTCTCCAAGTTATTTGAGACCAGAGTATGTGAGAAAAATAATCATAATAATGTGCCATGCTATACAACATTAGACCACATTTCTTCCCAATGAAATTTATATTGTGAATATCTTGAACAAGCTACTAATTAAGTCAAAGAATAGTTATGTATTCAGGTTGCTAAGCAACCAGATTTTGGCAAAGCACCCTTACAAAATTAAAGTGAAAATTGAAAGTCAATAAGAAGATTGGAGAATATCAACATTCACCAACTTCCCCAAACATGACAACATTCAAGTTCTTTGAGGTAGAGATTTCAGAGAGATGTGCATGAAATGATCAATTAATGGAAGTAAATTAGAATGGAGCAGGCTACAGGGGAATGCCAGGTGTAGAGGTATGGGCCTGAGTTTGAATCCTGACAATGTCACTTCTTATGTGATGTGACCTTAAACCGTGGGCAAGTTTCTTGATCTTTCTGGGCTTCAGTTTTCTCATTGTAAAATAAAAAGGTTGTTCTGGATGACCTTGAAGGTGCCTTCCAGTACAAATTTTGGGTTCTATGATTCAGCTCTGCTAGTGCTACAAAGTCTACCTGAGTAATCTGAAACCTGACATTTTTTTTTTTTTACTTAAGTCATGGAAACATTTTCCTTAGAAGGGAGGAGTTGGTTCATACGACCTTCCAAAAGTCCTTTTTCAGTTATAGAATTCTGTGTCATAAAAGTGTCTTGTAAGACCTCTTATATTATGCCACGTTATGCCCCTTTCCATGGGGAGCCTAAGCAGGGAAGCAGCCTCGGACAGAAGAAAGACTGCTGGGTTTACAGAGTGCTTGGGTTTGAATCTCCACACTCTCACTTACTAACGTGGCATGATCTTGAGAAGTACTTTTGACTTTGTGGACATCAGTTTCTTCATCTGTAAAAAGAGGAAGCAAGAACAGCCAGCTTCTGGAGTCCCTCCAGGCTCTATGGTCTCTAATCTTCAACAAGCCTCCCAGAAGAGAAATGATCATTACCCTCTGCCGATGCCGCCCCCTCCCCCAATTTTCTTCTATTTAAATAGACCAGCTTGGCTTGAATTTGAGATGATTTTAAAGCTTAGAAAAGCTATCATTCCTTAAATTTGAAAACAAGAACTCCCTTCTCTTCCCTTTTCCTTATTGTTCCCACCTCCTCAAAGGTTAAATTCAAGAGAGAGCATTTCAATAGTCAGGGGATTATCTGGGGGCCCAAGAGTTCCAAGTAAGACCAAAGGTAACTCTCTCACATAAACACACTGGCCAGCAAAGATGGCACACCTTAAACTATTTCAGCAAGAAAAAGTCAAGCATGTGTGGGTGCTGTTGGTACTACAATACTAATTTGCTTCTCAAGGTCTAAAAATAGCTACCAACTGTATCAAAGATCCTGTTCCCCCAGACTGGCAGCTGCTTGACACACATAGACTTGTATCTCTAGCCCTTCCTTTGCTTGTTGACAGGATTGGGGAACAGGGGCCGAGCCAGGATTCAAAAGGAAATCCAGGGTCAGGCCTGCTTCTTAGCCCAAATTCTGATGGAGAGTTTCAGAGGAAAAAGGATCTATAGCTATTATTAAATAACCAGTGCCCCATCCTGGAAGTTATCTCCCTGTCATTAAGACAGAGGATGGATGGGCCTGGAGAAACTAATGCAGACCTTCCTGTGCTGTTCCAGCTCTGGGGCTTAGGCTAAGGACACAGGCCAACGGCCAGAAGGAAACTTATCAGGGCCTGATTTATAATGAAGCCACTCTGCGTGTCCTCCAGCAAACTCAGAGCAGCGCCTATTAAACTTAGCATGATGAAGTGAAGCCAGGGGCTGATATCGAACAGTGACCTTATTGTGCTGGCTGCTCACACAACAAAAACGACATTAAAAGGGCATAAGGATTTATAGCAGCTCTTTTTGTGGTGGCTAAGAATTGGAAATGGAGTGGATGCCCAGCAACTGGGAAATGGCTAAACGAGCTGTGGTATATGATTGTAATGGAATATTATTGTACTTTAAGAAATAACAAGCAGGATGATTTCAGAAAAATCTGGAAAGACTTATATGAACTGATGCATAGTGAAGTGAACAGAACCAGGAGAATGTTGTACACAGTAACGGCAGTATTGTATGATGAAGAACCGTGAATGACAGCTATTCTCAACAATACAATGATCCAAGACAATCCCAAAGGACTAATGAATGATGAAGCATACTATCGGCCTCCAGAGAAAGAACTGATATTGATTGAATAGAAACTGAAGCATGCTATTTTTTACTTTCTTTAATTTTTTTCTTTTATTTTAGTCTTCTTATACAAAATGATTAATAGGCAAATGTTTTACATAATTGCACATATATAACCTATATCGGATTACTTATCATCTAAAGGGGGGGAACAGAGGGAGGGAAAGAATTTGGAACTCAAAACTCTAAATAAAAAATGTTAATTTTTTTTTAAATAAAGGGGCCAGAGATTGAAAAAAAAGGGGGAAAGGGGGACATTAGGGTGGCAAGCAAGTTCAGAAAGCAAGCAAACCTGGGCAATGAAACAGTGAAAAATAAAATACTTCCTGGTTCCTTTGAATCTAGGACTACAGAGACAATAATAGCTCCTGTTTATGTAGCCACTTTTTCACAATAATAGGTGCTATGACTATCCCTATTTTACAGATGAGGAGAAGGAGGCTCTGAGCGGTTAAATGATTTATCCAGGGTCACACAGCTAGTAGCATCTGGGGTGGGATTTAAATATACCCTGAAATGCTGTCTCTTGACCAAAAATAAGAAAATAATCTGTATTGTATCATTCTGGAAAAGTGGTAGGATTTTACATCTAAGGTTTTCAGGGTGGTAAAACAAAAAAAAAGTACTAGAATAACACCTGGTGTTGAGGCAAGGTCAAGTCCTACATTGGCCACTAACTAGCTCTATATGACCTTGAGTAAGGACATTCCAGGTCTCAGTTTCCTCATCTGTAAAATGGGGTTGTAGGACTAGAGGACACTAAAGGTCCTGTTCAGCTACCTGGTTTTCACTTGACCTCTTGTAGAGCCGAAGGTCTAATTCAGTCATTTTCTAAGCACTCACTAGGTGCCCAGTATTGTTCTGAGTACTATGAGAGCCTTAACATGTCAGTTAAGGTCACTAAAGTCTTTGTTTTGACACCACAGAAATGTCTCAGTATGTACCCATTCTCAATAAAATCTCATCTTGTAACAAAGAAAAATGTTTTGCAAAAGCCCTACTGAGCTCTAGAAATAGGAGTTGCAATAGTAATACTAGTGTGCTGTCTTCACATCTGGGAACCTAAAGGCCCAGGGACACCCCTTTTGTCTGGTTTTACTGGAATCCTGAAGCAGTACTAGCGTCACATCTGGCAGCCTAGGCAAAGAAGCAGATGGTTCTTCCTCTAAGAGAGTTTGAAGCATCATCTTTAGGGATATGTGTGACAGAGCAATTCTAGGAAACAGCAGCACTTAGCTCTTTGTGTCTCGGACAATAAACCCTTGAGAAAGAGGAGGCGGGGTTGAGGATCAGAGGGATGGCCCATACTGTTGTGTGACCTTTGGCACACGCCCATAACAGAGAACAGACCCGAGACTCAGGGCATTGCTAATAGATTATTGGACAGACTCCTAGACTTTGGAGTGAAGCACACTACATTTCCAGCAGATTATTTTCCAGCCAAATGCAAGAAAGATCACTATCAGCTTGGGTACTGAAATGACTTAAGAGGAAGGCTTGGGATTAGGCCAAGGAGTAAGAAGCAATATAGCAGAGCACATGTTATGGGAGAGACAACAGCTCCAGGCCCCACCCGCTGTGACTCTAAAGACAGGGAAGACTCCCACCTAATTTGGCCATTTCCAAAATGGGAGCAGTAAAATGTCCATTTCCAAGAAGAAATTGTGTCTTTTTAGTTGGTGGCTGTAGTGAATTGCATGCTTGCATAGTTCTGCTTTGATTTAAGAACCAATGGATGGAATTCAGAGAAACATGGGAAGATCTGTATGACCTGATGACAACCAAAAGAAACAGAACCATGAGAATAATATTAATAGCCAGTACACATTTGCAAAGTGTACATATTATCACATTTGATTCCCACAACAACCCTGTGAGGTAGGGGTTATTATTATTCTCATTTTCTCAGATCAGCCTGAAAGAGGTCAAATGACTTGCCCAGAATCACACAACTATCTAAGGCAGGATTTGAATTCTGGTCTTTCTGACTCCAATGTTATGGGATATCTTACTCCACTGGGCCACCCAGCTGCCCACATCCAAGATACTCAATGACTCTACAGAAAAAAAAATAAAATATATAGAATGATGACAATAATGTAAATTTAAACATTCTTAAATATAATACAAATAATTTATATTATTATTTTTATTTATATAATATATTATAATAAATTATAATAAATAAAAATCACTAAAAGGAAGTCAAAGTGTGAGTAAGATCTCAGACAACATAAGATGGGAAGCTACAAGGACAGAATATTGTATTTCTTTTCAGATAGTTACTGCATCAGATGTTTTGCTGAAATGTTTTTCTTTGTCACAAGAAAGGGTTCAATTGGTATAGCTAAAGTGAGTGTGATACAAAAACCAAAGACAGCAGCACAATGTATTGAGAGAGAGAGAAAGAGAGAGAGAGAGAGAGAGAGAGAGAGAGAGAGAGAGAGAGAGAGAATGAGAACCAGGGGATAGAAAAATGGCTCCTCCTTTAAACATAGTGGTATAGTAGAAATAACATTGAGTTTAAAAGCAGAAGACCTGGGTTTGAATCTCAACCCTGTTACTTACTACCTGTGTCAAATTTGATATGTTACTTAATATCCATGAATCGGAATATTCTCATCTCTCAAATGACAATAGAAATAAAATATTATCAAACAGATAATCTCTAAGGACTCTTCCAGTACTAAATTCTACAGACCAGCCTATGTTTCAGGCTGTATAATTCTACGACTTACTTGTATACTGTTAAGTAGCATTCAATTTGGAGAGGCACCATTTGGCATTCAGATGCAATCCCAGTAACTCCATTAGGGAGGGAAAAAAAATCAGATTTCATTTTTAAGTGTTAAAATGCCAACCCACAAACCAGATAATGATTGAAAAATAAATCACACTCTGAGTTAATATAATTGCTCAAATTCATTTGAAAATCTCTACCTTGTTTTTGGTATGCATTTAGTTGAATATGAAGGAAATAGAATTTTCCCCTCCCCGAACAGCTTTTTGATATAGACTTTACTCAAATTTTATATTCCAACTTGGAATTTGTTATTGCAGTTTTGTAAATTTTAATTCATTGAAATAAGAATATTTATTAGAAAGTTGGTTTTAAGAACTTGGAATCTCAACACGACAAGCCATATTGCTTCATAAATATAGAACAATATTATATAACTTTATAATAAATTTCATTCCATGAACCTTGTTTGGCACTATCATTACCAAAAATATTAGTTAAGCCCTTATTTTCACGTAGCCTTATGCTAAGAGTGGCACAAAATGAGTTAAATAGAACCTACGACCACCACCATCATATGGAAGCTTACAGACTAAAACAGACAATAATGGTAAAGACAGAGAACAGTAGGACACTATGGTTGAAACAATATATTAATGGTCTAATGGTAGCCATCTCTAAGGTGAGGGTTGGGGGGAAGGAACAAAGAAAAGAAAGAAACTTAGACGATAACGTTATTATATATTGAAAAGGAATAGAAAGTTGTATATAAGAGATTTGCAATTTCATGCACAATTATCTTTTTAAAATTATACTATGCTATGGAAATCCTTGTTTTATTTTATAAATTTAAAATAAAAGGAATAAAAATTTAAAAAAAATAATATTGAATCCCTTCCCCATGTAAGTTGGGGTAGTTTTTTACTTAAAAGGTATTGAAACCATTGGCTCAGAGAACCAAAGGTTGAGGCTATTGTCATCACACTCTTGTCACCTGGACGCAAAACAGGCAGGAGAAGCATGAGGAGGATTCTAATGCTTGGTTGCTGGATCCCAATGGGCAACCCAGGGATCTTCTTCAAGATGATTCAACTCAGGGGCAAAGTGGTGCAGTGAATAGAGCACCGGACCTGGATTCAGGAGGACCTGAGTTCAAATCCAGCCTCAGACACATAACACTTACTAGTTGTGTGACCCTGGGCAAGTCACTTAACCCCCTTTGCCCCAGAGCAAAAAAAAATAAGATGATTCAACTCAGGGTGTGATCAATGCTCTTGTTGATTATCACTCTGCTATGGCTAAGTGGATCTTTTTCTGTTAACTGTTGAATGATATAGGAGTATGTCTCATTTTGTTCCATTATTACACATAACTACTAGGAGACAGGCTTGAGTCAGGCCCAGCCCAGAACAGAAAATGAAAGTCTGGGTAAGGCCTGATAGGCAGTTATTAAGAGATGATATTTCCATTTGTGCCCAAGAGGGTAAAAATGCAACGTGTCTAAAGCAGCAATAGCCCAAAAGGATATAAGATGGGAAATATACAGCAGTAGTCTGTCTGTGTCCTTTGGCGATCTGTTGCTCAGTTTCTTTCTTTGTGGCTGTTTCTTCCTCTCTCTGCAGGTCTCTTTTTCCTCCCTCACCCATCCCACGCCTCAGTCTTCCTTTCTTTTGTCTCTCTACCTCTCCCCAAATCTATGCTTCTCATTGTCTCTTTTTCTAATGTTTCCCTTTTTTCTTCTCTCCCCCAGTATTTCTCTTCCTTAGAATGGTAACAAACCAAAACAAAAGCTACATAATTGAAATAGATTTTTAATATCAGTTATAAATATTGAAACTTTATGTTCTCTAATCTTAGTTTAAAATAGACTGAGTAAAGCATTTTATTGGAAACATCCTTAAGACTTGATTGGCTCAGGAAACTAATGGCTCAGTCTTTTTGTCATCATGTCCTGGTCACCTGAGCATAAAATAGGATGAGTAAAGCCTTGTTGGAAGGGCAGAGCCTTAAATTAATGCCTTTTGCTTCTGCAGCCCTTCATTGATTCTTCCCCTCCCTGCACATAGGCATATGGCTCTTGACAGAAAAGAACTTCACCATGAATATTTTGACATTTCAATGAATTTGTAATCTCACTGATATGGATCCTCATTATACTGAAATAGTCTGCAATCCATCCAGATCTTCTTATCCAAATCCTCACACAGGGAAACAACTCAACAAGGCAGAGGATTTTCTGTCACTTTCTTAGAGGATCAAGCTTTAGAGCTTTGGGGGACCTTGGTCATCTTGACACTGAGTGGCTCATAGTGACAATGTCAGTTGGCTCTGGCTCTTGCTCATGACTCATTTTACCTCCTTTTCTGATTATATATTTCTCTGATAATCAGTCTGCTAATTTAAAAGGCAAAAAAGTAAACCTATTTAGTGGGTATATTATAAATAAAGGAAGAGATTGAGTCACAGAAGTTGCATGTCATATGAAGAGTTGGAATTGGTTGAGGCATGTTATAAAACTATAGAAAAAGTGATTTTAATTCACTTTTAAAATATAATAAATTTCTTTAAAAGAGGACAATGAATGGTACTACAAGATCAAATAACTGGGTGTCTAGGTAACTGACCAGATGAACAAAACGTTGAGAATTCCAAGGTGATGTTGATCATTAATTTTAATTAAATATGGTGGATTCAGACTCAAGAATCAGTCTCCTTATACTCCAGTGCCTCTTTGATTACCCCTACAGTTCGATCCTAGGGGAGCCAGGGGACTTCATTTCACAAATTACTTGTATATCATAATGCCAGAAATCAATTCAATTCTTTCCCACCACCCCTCTCTCATGAGAGAAATTATTCTAGACCTTGCTACAACCCAAAAAAAGCACTCACTGAATACCTAACATGGTACATAACATCATCATCACATAATCAACCAGTTTTTGCTTTAAAATCTTTAAGTAAGGGGGAATCCTCTACTTCCTGAATCAGTCCATTTCACTTCTACAGAGTTTTAATCATTATGAAGTTTGATTCCTTAGCTCAAGCCTAAGTCCACCTCTCCACAATTCCCATCCACTACTCCAGGTTCTGTCCTCTGGGGCCAATTAGAACAAATCTAATCCATCTTCTATGTGACAGCCTTTCAAATATTTGAAACAGAGCTAGAGCTCATTATTTTGAGGCAAAAACAGTTGAGAAATGAGGCAAGACAGAGGTCAGTCCAACTGCAGGTACAGTGGCATTGGGAGAATCAATGGACTGAATGGTCATATGGCAAAGCATAGGGACTACAGTCTCCTTGAGGAGGAATTGTTGCCTCGCCTCCATGTCCCTACTCTGGGAAGAAGCCTTCTTGTCCCGTGCTAGTTAAGAATTAGAACTGAATATAGTAATCATTTTTTGCCCTTCTTGCTTCCCATTTCCTAATCCCCAAATAGGCTTCTCAATGTTACTCCGTTATATATAGCTAACCTCTGACCTGGCTAGCCACATTATCATCTTTTATTACAGATAATGCCTTTTAAAAAACTGTCTGCAAATCACATGCTTCAAAAGACCATCACTTTTTCTAAATTCTTATAATATTATTGAGAAAGAGGCATTGAGTTGACTTATGATTCTGCTCCCATTAAGGAGAAACAAGAGGTGCAGAGAAGACGATGATAGTAAAAGTCTGCTATTCAAAATGGAGGATCCTGTTAAAACAAAAATTTTGTTAAATTTATACAGATTCAGTGTTTACCCAGGGAAGGTCCCTTTTTTTTTTTTTTATCATGGTAGATAAAAGAGCCACTGTGTGACCTTAGGTAAATAGCTTAACCTCTTTCTCTGAGCCTTAGGCTCTTTCACTCTCCTAATATCACTGATCCTCTTTGAGAATGAAGGACAAACAATACCACCTAGCCTTTAACTACTGAACAGGCATTGCCTCAGTTACCTGGAAAAGACCTTAGCTTAAAAAGACCAAAGTCTTCCATTGCATGTGGGCCATCCCCAATCATCCTGACCTATGTCTTGCCACTGGACCCAGATAGCTTTGGAGGAGAAAGTGAGGCTGATGACTTTGCACAGCCTTGCCTCACCTAAATCCAATTTACTTTCAAGACAAGACTTTACCCTTCTGTTTGGTCCTTGGGTAACAATTGATGGTCTTTTTTTAGGGTCATTTCCAATTCTAAATTTAGGATTTTATGAAGCTATTGGCTGGAGCTCCCTCAATCTGAGCCAATCAAATGGCCTCAACGTCATATGCATACAGAGGAGCCAACAGTAGCAAACCCTTTAGCATTCACACCTATGATGCTGACAAGGTATTCTCTGCTCTGGTGAAAAAACCTAGCTAATATAGTCCCCAACTCAATAGCTGGGTGCCTCCTTGCCCCCAGAGTCTCTATAGGATGGATACTAAACATGTGGATCAGGGGATAGATGAGAGGAAGGACACTTTCTGGAGACTTTCTGAGAGTCTTCTGATTAGCCCTGGGCCATAGAACCCAGCTTTCACTGGACCACATTAAGCTCACACACAAGGGCAGCGCCTGACTCTCATCCTTGTTCTATTCAGGGCCTCTCATTCCAAGAACGGAGCTATGAGGTCATCTCTTTGCGGCCCCCCTGCCCTCACTCCCCACAATCTTTCAACTGCAATACAGGAAGATTAAGAGCTTTAGGTTAAGTGGTGTGGTTACATAAACACCAAATGCTTCTTGCTGGTGGAAATTCTCCCCCTGTGAGTTATTTACTCAGCGGGAACTTCATCACCAGAGAGGACGCAAACACATTCTCTCTACTGAAAGGAATTTGCTATGTAATATAGCCTAGGTCGGCTTGATCTCATGAGCCAAGCAGAAAAGTTGATATATTTATGTTTGGAGCTTGCATCCAGTGACCTGGCTATGGTATGGGCCATGCCTGAAGTTTATCACCCATTGTGATGAAGTAAAGGAGTATCATGGACAAGCAGAAAAGATGCTGGCTTGGGGTGGCGGTGGGGGGGCAGCCAGTGAAACATAGAGGACATAGCACTGGTTCTGGAGGTAGAGAGACTGGGTTTAAATTCCCTTTCTAATCTTAGTGCCCGTATGACTTGAGCAAATCATTTCATCTCCAAGGATCTCAGTTTCTTTCCAGTTTCCTCATCTGTATATTGATGGCATTGCACTAACCAGCCCCTGAAGTTATTTCCAGCTGTACCTCTGTAACCCTATGAATTAGGAAACCTGAATGCTAAGCCTAGATCTGTTGTGAGCTATTGGGACAAGGTGGCAGCTAGGTGGTGCAGTGGATAGAGTGCTGGGCCTAGAGTCAGGAAGATCTGAGTTCAAATACTGCCTCAGACATTTACTAACTATGTGACCCTGGACAAATCACTTAACTCTCTTTGCCTCAGTTTCCTCATCTGTAAAATAAGCTGGAGAAGGAAATGGCAAGCCACTTCAGTATCTTTGCCAAGAAAACCCCAAATGGGGTCACAAAGAGTCAGACACAACTGAAATGACTGAACAACAAGGCAAGTCTTTGCCCTTCCCTGAACCTCAGTTTCGTCATCTGAAAAAACAAGAGGGATGAACTAAATAAATGGTCTCATCTAGTGTGGCGATTCTCAGGTTGTGTATAGAAAGGAAACTTCCAATCATAGCTATAAAGCAGTTAGATGAACTTTCTTTTTCTCTCCTGCAGAGATATTCTGATGAACCTGGGATTTCATCAATGCACCTACTCCCTCCAGTGATGCAATCTGCAGTCCATCCATGCCTGCCCATCCTGTGTGATGGCTATCCTGTGAGCTGACTATAAATTACTTACAGCTTTAACAAGGCAGAGCATTAAAGACAAAAATAAAACATCAGATTATAAATGAATCAGGGAAGTAGGGCAGAGTCCACAGCAGAATGTATTTGTACAGAGATATAGAATATTAACATGTAATATGACGAACATTAGATTAAACATTAATAGGATGGGCTGGTCACATAGTGAGAGCCAGGGCCAAGGGGAAGCCTTTGTGGTCCATTGGTATCTTCTCAATGCTAGGAGTTTTAGAGGAAGGTCCCTGGCACATTGGGCGAGCTCTCTCCCTGTCACAGATTTAGAGGGTGATGTGGATAAGAATCACACAGGACAAACAGGCATGGGTGGATGGCAAACTGCATCATTGGAGAGAGTAAGTACATTGATGAAATCCCAGACTCATCAGAGAGTCTAAATAACACAACAAACAGGATTCAAAATACTTGGATGAAATCATATATCCATGAATGTAGGTACTCTTTCTATTCATGCAAACTTGAAACTGTCCATCCCTTCTCCTCCATCCTGTACTACTTAAGAGGCAGCTAGGTGGTGCAGTGGCTAAAGTGCCAGACCTGGAGTCAGGAAGACCTGAGTTCAAATGCAGACTCAGACATTGTCTAGTTGTATGACCCTGGGTAAATAATTTAATTTCTCTTTGCCTCAGTTTACTCATCTGTAAAATGGAGATAATAATAGCACCTACCTTACAGGGTTGCTGTAAGGACCAAATGAGATAACATATGTAAAGTACTTTGAAAACCTTAAAGATACCACGGTGAGGATGATATCCTTTCATTAGTTCTCAAAGGAGATCCACCAAATGTGTTGAGGGACTTATAGATCAATAGTTATTCGGTCAATAAGCATTTATTAACTACCTAATCTATGCCAGGCACTGTGCTAAGTGCTGGGGATAAAAAAGAGGCAAAAGGCAGTGCCTATCCTGAAGAAGTTTACAACCTAATGGGGGACGCAACATGCAAATAAATACATACAAACAAGTCATATACAGGATAAATAAGAAATAATCAATACAAGGAAGGCACTAGAATTAACAGGGTTTGGGAAAGGCTTTCTATAGAAGAAAGCCAATAGTGCATGAGGGCTGTCCATAACTTTTCCCTTACTCTTGTTACATGAACTTCCCCTCTCCCCAGTCTTAAAGCTCTCCTCTATCACCCTTTACTTTGCTTCTCCTGTGAGGTGGCATTTATTATACTATATATATAGAGAGAAAGATAGGACAGCTAGGTAGTACAGTGGATAGAGTGTCAAACCCAGAGTCAGGAAGATTCATCTTCCTAAGTTCAAATCTGGTGGCAGATACTTACTAGCAGTGTGACCCTGGGCAAGTCACTTAACCCTGTTTGCCTCAGTTTCCTCATCTGTAAAATGAACTGGAGAAAGAAATGGCAAGTCACTCCAGTATCTTTGCCAAGAAAATCCCAAATTGTGTCATGAAGAGTTGGACATGATTGAAAATGATTAAACTGTATGATACATTTTAATAGCTTTTAATAGAACAGAAATAGAGATATGCATATATGCATATATGTATGTATACATACATATATGCATAGATATGTCACATGTAAATAGAAATTTTTTTTAAACCAGGAAGTTCCATTTGAGTAAAAGCATCATGCTGTCCAGTTTAGCAATGTCCTTCTAAGAATGTGGAACTCAAAACTGAATAAGATATTTCAGACAAGGTCTGTCCATGACAATTTACAAGGGGAATAGCAACTTCCTAGTACCTGACACTATGCCTCTCAAAGCATTCTAAGATGCCACTGCTGCTAGGTTTTTGACTGTAATATAACACCCTTAACTTGTTAAAAAAGATTGCAGTCCATTATGACCCTCAGATATTTTTCAGATCAACTGCTGTCTGGGTACCCCTTGTCCAAGTACATACTTGGGAAGTTTTATTTTTTCTAAACCCAAGTGTAAGATTTTTTGTATATCCTTATTTAATATCATCTTAATGGACTTGGCCCAATATCATAACTTGTTGAGATCTTTTTGTATCCCATATCATCCAATGTTCCTTCCCAACTTTTTGCGACTGTCAAATTTAGTAAGTATTCAATAACCTCATCCAAGTCACTGATAAAAATGTTAAATAGCACAGAACCAAGCACAGATTCCTCAGTGTTCCCCATTAAGATTTCATTCCAAATTGACATTGGACTATTAATGACTATTCTTTGGGTCTAGCGACTCACCCAATTTCAAATACAACTAACTGTATCATCATCTAACCTACACTATCCATCTTCACCAGAAGAGCCATTCACCATTCACCATTCACCAGAAGAGCAAAAGAGATTTTTCAAACATTTTGCTAAAATCTTGGTAAATTCCTTCAAGTATTCCCCTGATCTATCAGTCTAATAAAACCAAAATAAGGTTAGTCTGGCATGCCCTGTTTTTGATGAAACGATACTGTATTGTTTCCCCCACTTCCTTTTCTAGATGTTCATTAACTTCTAGTAATATAACCTAGAATTTTGCAAGGAAGCTCTTTGAAGCTCTTTGATTATCTTTCCTTTCTCAAATTTGGAACAATATGATCTTTTCTTACAGTTATTCTATCATTCTCCATGAGCTCTCAAATATCACTGGCAATACATCAGTGATCACATCTCCTGGTTCTTTGCAGGTCATTTGGAACAGGTGACTTAAGCTCATCAAAGACAAACAGTTTCTTTTTTACTATGTCCCTAATTGTCTTGGATTTCAATCCCCAACTCATCATTTTTGTTCTGTCCTCTCCAGGGACCATTCTTTTCTGCAAAGAAGATAAAAGCAAAAAAAAAAAAAAAAGAGTTGAAAAGCTGTGGCCTTCCCTCTCTTATAGATGACCATTTTCCTCTCCGCTTCAAGAAATAGTCTAATTCCTTCTGTTATCCTATTATTTTCCCCAATATAACAAAGAACAATTTTGGTGTCCTTAGCATTCCTTGTATCCCATCTTTCCCCTTAAAAGGTAGAAAGTTATCTGAGTATTTTTTAAAAATATTCATTCTCTGCCATATACCCTTGCTTCAATCTCCTTTACATGTATTTAAAAATTTAAGTTGATTGATGAACTCCCTGTGCATCCACATCAATCTCTTTAGGTAACTTCCTTTTCCCTTCTTTTGAGAGCTGTTTCTCTTTGTAACTTTACATTTTCCTTATTGGGTGCTTCCTATCCTTCCTGGGCTTAATTTCCCTGTAGAATGGTCAGCCAGGGAAGCCTACCTAGACTTTCTATGAACTCTTTTAAGTCTTCATCCAAAGTCCATGACAATAAGGCTTAGTTTTCCTTTCCTTTTTTAATAATAAATTCTGTAATGGAGCAGTCCCTTCCTCCCAAGGCTGGATGACTCATGTTCAAGTCCTGGCCCTGACCTTGACTGGATGTGTAACTTTAGGCAAACAATATGAACTCCCTGTGCCATAATTTCTTTACTTCTAATTAAGGGCTGAAGACGAGCAATTATCCCCAAAGTCCCTTCCAGCTTTGATTCTGGAGACCCCAGTTGTTACAAGTTTCCTAAGTGGATCATATGTTAGGATGGAAGTGCAGAAGGAAGCAGAGGATGGATGCTATTGGTTTTGCTTTTCTTGGCTCTTTTTTCGTTGCCTTGCAAATGTCAAATGTTTTAAAAGATGGAAAAAAGAGATCTAATATTTCAGTGTTTCCAGCCTGCTCTGGCTACCTTGTGTTTGACATTTTTAAAATTCACTTGGACTGATTAAAGTTACATTAAAAAAAAAACTCTAGAATTCCACTCTTAAAAAGCTAGACTGGAAAGTTGATAGCCTTTTCCTATCCTCTAGGGGAGAAAACTCCCAATTTAGTTCTCTTGAAGTTATAAGGGTATCTTAATAAGGATGCACAGCTGTGCAGCTCATTCATACTGAAAAGCCCTTTTACATAGCACACTAGAACTTTATATCTGTCACTGAAACATATATAACTATTTTGGAGTTAAAGGAGCAAATGAAAAAATTAGGCAGTTTTTTTCTTTTCTTTTTAGTTCTTATCTATAAACTTTTCATAGGATCATAGATATATAGCTGGAATGGGACCTCTGAGATCATGTACTCCAACCTACTCATTTTCTGGATAAGTAAACTGAGTCCCAGAATGGCTGTGACTAGCTCAACATCATATAGGTAGGAAATGGTAGAGATGGGATTTGAACTCAAGAAAATTTACTCCAAATCCAGTCCACTTTTTTTAATTAAAAAGAGTTTATATATGTGTGTGCATATATGTTTGTATGTATGGATATATTACGATTTCATGTAAAAACATCCAGTCTACTTTTATTAAGCCATGTTTATAGATTAGAGGAAGGAAAGTCCACATGTGGAATGACATAAATACAATTATGACAACATTTACATGTACCTGAGCTGTTTGCGGCTGGTAGTAGCTTCAGTCTGAAAATACAAGCTCATTATCACATGAAGGGAGACAAAAAAGATGTGATTTCTCTCAAGGAAGTCTGAAAAGGAAGCCCATTTTAAGAGGGAAGGTAGGCTGCTGAATAGGGCAGCAAAATAAAGATAGGTGGATGCCAGAGATAGAGAAATGGATCTGGGCTTAAATTCCAGGCCTGCCATTTATGATTTTTGTTACCCTGGGTAAACGATTTAGCCTCCTTAGGTCTCAGTTTCCTCATCTATAAATATGTAAAATGAAGAGATGAAGTTAGATCACCTCTAAGGTCTCTTCCAGCTATAATCTATGATTCTAGAATCTAAAAAAAAAAGAGGGTTTTTTTAAACTTTTTTTTTTATATCATGGACCCCTTTGACAGTATAGTGAAGCAGAAAAATATTTTTAAATTTTAAATTTTTAAATAAAAATTTTTAAATAAAATAAAATAAATAGGATAACAAGGGAAATAAATTATATTGAAATACAATTACTGGGGCAATTAAGTGGTTCAGTGCTTAGAGTGCCCATCCTAGAGTCAGAAGGACCTAAATGGAAATGCTGCCTCAGACATTTACTAGCTGTGTGACCTTGGGCAAGTCACTTAACCCTATTTGCCTCAGTTGTTTGATCTGTAAAATGAGCTGAAGAAGGAAATAGCAAACCAGTTCAGCATCTTTGCCATGAAAACCCTAGTCAGATATGACTGAAATGAGTGAATAACAACAAATATCTAATTATTTTTTTACATAACCAAGCTAACTAGCCCAGGTTAAGAACACCTGGTGGGAAGAAACTTCAGAGTGTTTTTTTTTTTTTAAATAACACTCAGAAATGTGTCCCTCAGACCTACTTCTATTACTTTCACTGTTTTCAAGGTGTACTTGGCTGTGAGGTCATCAGTACAGACTGTACTTCCCACAAGGGGGCGCAACAAACCAAGAAGGAAGTCAAAGGGACACCCAAGTCCTTACCTGCCTTCTTCTAATCTAATCTGTTGCTCTGTAAAATGAATTAGCCCACTGATTCCTCTCCACAATCAAAAACTGAGGGCAGCCTTATTCATACTCAGTTCAATTCAAGAAAGACGCTCTAAGCATCCATACTAAGTGGTACACTGGCTTACGCTACCAATGAGGGCTGTTTACAAGGGTTTTGTGAAGGGAGCCCTGACATTGTATGTTAAAGGCATTTGAACAACTGTTTACAAATGCCAAAGCTGGAAATATCATGGAGCTAGGAAAGGAAGACTTTCACAATTCTTCCCCAAGGCAACTCCAGTCCCTGCACCTTTATCTTGAAGTCCTGCCCCAAAACCAGGGATACCTACTACTCTGCAGGACTCTGAGACCAAGCCGCTCCCACTGACTGCTTATGGGGTTGTACCAGGCTGATGCCCATTGCCCATCACCACTGGTCTGTTGTTTTTGCCAACTCCTTTCTCTACCCTTACTGAATTTTCCCCAAGCCCAGTTTCATCTGGTTGCAGCTATGACAAATTCTTAAAGTAGATCTATAACTCCAACTAGAACACTAATAAATGATATTTGCATAGCACTTTACGGTTAACAAAGCATTTTCCTCAGAACCACAGTATGAGAGTAGAGAGTACAATTACTATTATCATTCCTACTTCAGAAATTTTAAAGAGGAAGAGATTGCCTGACACATAGTAGGCACTTGAATGGAAGTGACTTACTATAGTCAAAGATGAGTAAGGAGGTTAAGTGAGGTCAGATAGAACATGGTTATACAAGATTGAGAGAATAGGGGGAAAAAAATCTAGCAATCAAGGGTGAAGGATGGGTATTAGTGTGACAGAGATCACTAACAGTGTGAAGGAGAGTGTCAAAGGACCTGGGTAAGAATTCTCTTTCCTGCTTACTCTAAGTGACTTGGTTTGAAATCCCTTCAGCTCTCTGGGCCTTGATTCCTTCATCTATAAAAGGAAGTGGGGGCAGCTAGACGGCCCAGTGTATAAAGCATTGGCACTGAATTCAGGAGGACCCGAGTTCAAATTCGGCCTCAAACCAAACACTTGACACTTACTAGCTGGTGACCCTGGGCAATTGATCACCAATGTTTTTTCTAAATCTCAATGCTCTGATCCCAGGCGGCTGAGCCAAAGGTCACACATATCTCTGACTTCAAACACAGCACTGTCTTCACCCCCAAAATCCCAACTACTTTTGACTCATGGAAGACTCAAAAATGAGATGAGGTTCCCAGACCTATTGTAGTATGAGTGATAAAATTAACAGAAAATATTTCCCATTCATATTTCTATCTGTCCATGTCTCTCCCTCATCTTCCTGTTGAGTGCTAATGCCCACACACTACATTCTGAAGAGTATTCTTTCTTGGGTTTACAAACTGGAAGGACCTTGTTTCAAGTAACAAAGATACCCTTGTTCATGCTGTTCCCCTTTGCTACCTGGCTTGGAAGAGTCACAGGTTGGAATCTGAGCATGCTCTTCCCCACCTGGTAACTCAGCTAAAGGCTCACTTTGTGGCAGAGCTGGTTGTGCTTGGCAGAAGGTAAAATGTCACCAAACTCAGGGACAGTGGTGTGATCAGGAAAAGAGACAACAGTACAGCCTCAGAAGAGTGATGTGAGCAGCTGGTTAGGATCATTTTCTCCATTTTCAGGTGTATTCATAATACTAATAATAAGCAATAAGCAAATTCATAATACATAATAATAAGCAATTGCTTAACATTACTGGAACATCTGATCATTGCAGAGGCATTGAGCTAGGCTAAAGGTAATGGGGGATGCAAAGAAGGATATCTAGCCCTTGCTCTCAATGACCTAATTGGAGGGACTGAACACATTACCATTATCATTATTAATAATATCATTCTTCTCATCCTTATTGTAGAGTTCTGATAGAAATGGTTCCAAAACAAGTCCATGTCCCTGTTATTCTCTTACATTTCATGTTCCGAAAATCATTGGAAGGTAGATAAAATAACTACTTTTTGTAAGTAAATAAAAATATTGGGATGAAAGCTCATCTTCTATTAAGGTCACTGAGTGACTCTTCAGATAGCGTCTGTTTCCACATGGCTTTAATTTCTTCCATTAGGTCCTTAGATTTTAAAAAAGCTTTTTAATCAATATAATTTGGAAATTTCAAGTATTTATTATGGTGATATATATTTATATATGCTAGAAATACTGTTTTTAAAATGTTATGGGTCAATGTATCCAGATAATTAAGAGTCTCCATCTTGTATGTGATGGGCAGTTAGGTGGCACAGCGGATAGAGTGCTAGGCCTGAAGTAGGGAAGACTCATCTTCCTGAGTTCAACACAGTCTCAAATATTTCCTAGCTTGGGCAAGTCATTTAGCCATGTTTGCATTAGTTCCCTCATCTATAAAATGAGCTGGAGAAGGATACGGCAAAGCACTCCAGTATCTTTGCCAGGAAAACCCCAAGTGGGGTCATGAAGAGTCAGATATGACTGAAAAATGACTGAACAACAACAATAAATTTTCTATGTGATAAAGCTCGGGATAAAGTATGGTTTACTTGTTGTTGAATTCTTAAGGATGTTTTGAGGTTTGGATTTGTAGTATGGAGATTTGTCATGTGTTAGTTTATAAAATATAGTGAATTTCTGTTGTATAATCCTATCCATCTAGCTGTCTGACTCAGAACTAGATAGTTGAGTATTTGTAACCTACAGTGATATGGTGCACAGTGTCTACCTTGTCCTTGTATAATAGGCATTAATCAATAAATCTGGGTTCCTTAAGGATAACTTGTAATTTCTGGGAGAGATGATCTGATCCCAAATTGCCATTCTAAACTTTCCCCTCTCTAAAAATAAACCATCATTATCATCATCATTATTATGTTGGCCCAGGAATGTAATTTCATATCCACAGAGAACTCCAAACAGTGGAAACTGTATGGAAACTCCCTCCACTTACTCAACCGTCATCTGTAATTTGTGATATTAGAAAGTTGCCTCAGGCACTGAGTGGCTAAGTGAGCTGTCTATGGTCACATAGCTAGTATCTGGACACAGAGCCTAGCATGTTCTAGGACCTGAATAAATACTAGTTGATTTTTTTTCTTTTGATGGGTAAGAGACAGGATTTGAATTCAAGGCATTCTGATTCCAAGGCTGGCCTTCAACCCACCATACCACACTGATGATGGTGGTTATTTAAGTAACTAAGATAATTCACAATTCCAGGCAGAATATTATAACCATCAAATGAGTGCTATCGACCACAAATGTGATAGGAATTCGGACGAGATGGAGACCTGCGAGTTGTCATGGACAGAGAAGATTTCAGAGGAAGGCATCATAGTGGATATAGATAAATAGTGTGCTGGACTTAAAGACAGGAGAGGCTTTTCTTCCAGTCCCGCTTCTGACATTAGCCGTGTAACCATGAACAATTCACTTAACCTCTTGGAAACTGAGTTTTCTCATGTATGAAATGGAAACAATACTTGCAATATTTACCTTACATTTGTGAATTCCAAGTGTGATAACATATTCAAAGTGCTTTGCAAACTTTCAAGCAACTTGGTTGCTCAGTTACCTTATCAGCTAGTATTATAAGAGGAAGGACTTAATGGATAGAATTCAATTCAGTGGGAGAAGTAGGAAGGGAAGGGTGTTCAAGACAGGAAAAAGCATAAGAAAAAATATGGAGGACGAATATAGAACATTACATCGTAGGATTCAATAGTTGGAGGAGTCCTAATTTCCTCATTTTACAGATGAGAAAACTCAGGCCCAGTGAAAGGAAATGACTCAAGGCCACACAGCTCATGAGTAGTATTGGGGGCGGGGGAGTGATGAGCAGACTAGCTGGTCTATGAGAGTGGTGGTTGATAAGGTTGAACAAGTAGTTTGGGGTCAGCAGAGTACCTTGCATAGGATCCTAAGGAATATAGGTGTTATAGTAGAGTAGAATATATACCAGACTGTGAGTCAGGAAACCTGGATTCTATACCCAAATCATCCATTCAGAAACTGTATGTCCTTAAACAACTTATGTCCTCATGTTAATCCATCTGGGCTAGGGTTTCCTCATCTTTAAGATGAAGGGATTTGATTAGATGATAATGAATTCTTCTCTCTCTGAAATTCTATGCCCTTTATCCTGTAGAAAATGGGGAACTACTGAAGGTTTCATCAGGGTCACTATTTTAAGAGGATTAATCCAGGTTTATTTTGCAGAATGAACAGGGCTAAGGAGATCAATTAAAAAAACTATGATAGTCCGAGAATAACATAATAAAGGCCTCAACTTGGAGGTTGGCAGTAGGACTAAAAAGGAGCAGATCTGGGAAAAACATGAGGTGACTGAACCTTTAGGGTAAAGGAGAAGATGAAGGTTTCAAGCCTGGAAAATTTAGAGAATGATGGTAACCATGACAGATCTGGGGAAGTGGGGAGGAAGAGATTATCTTAGGGGAAAGATAATAGATTCAATTTTATACATGTTGGGTTTCATATGGGAGTAGAATTTCCAGAAAGACATGTCCAGCAAGCAGGTGGAAATGTGGGACTCAATTTAACTTAGTAAGTAGCTATTAAATGCCAATATGTACCATAAGACAACATCAAAGCAGTTCGTGACCTCAAGGAGCTTCCTTTCATTTCTATTGGATCAGAGCTTGGGAAATTTGGAAGTTATGCACACAGGGTTGAAAATATAAACTGTGAGAATGGATGGCATGTCCAAGGAAAAATAGTACATATAAAACAGAAGGTTAGAAACTAAACTTTAGGGGGTATTGCACATTTAGGGGACAGGAAGAGAAAGAGAAACTCAGGAAATGAGAATTTTATATTTTTTCATTTTTAAAATAAATTTATTATTTTTTTATTTTCAAAATTCTTTTCTTTTAAAATTTTGAGTTCCAAATTCTCTTTCCTTTCCACCCCTTCCCCACCCACTGAGAAGGCAAACAATATATAAATTATACTTGTGAAATCATGCAAACATTTCCATACTAGCCATATAGCCATACTAGGGAGGAAGGAAGGAAGGAAGGAAGGAAAGAAGGAAGGAAGGAAGGAAGAAAGAAAGAAAGAAAGAAAGAAAGAAAGAAAGAAAGAAAGAAAGAAAG
>NW_020954562.1:1625539-1703543 GCF_900497805.2 Vombatus ursinus
AAGAAAGAAAGAAAGAAAGAAAGAAAGAAAGAAAGAAAGAAAGAAAGGAATTATACTTCAGTTTGCACTCAGAGTTCATCAGTTCTCTTTCTGAAGGTAGACATCATTTTGTTCATCATGAGCCCTTTGGAATTGTCTTAGATCATTGTATTGATCAGAGTAACCAAGTTCTTCATGGTTGATCATCATTACAACATTGTATCAGTTCATATAGGTCTTGTATGTTTTTTCTGAAACCACCCCCCTCATCATTTCTTATAGCTCATCACAATCATATACCACAACTTGTTCAGCCATTTCTCAATTAATGAACATCCTTTCAATTTCCAATTCTTTGCCACTAAAAAAGCTGCTAAAATATAGGTCCTTTTCCTTTTTCTTTGATCTCTTTGGGATAGAGACTTAGTAGTGGTATTGCTGGATCAAAGGGTATACACAGTTTGATTGCTCTTTGGGCATAGTTCCAAATTGCTCTCCAGAATGGTTGGACCAGTTGACAATCCACCAACAGCTTATTAGTGTACCTATTTTCCTTCCTGCATTCCCTCCAGCATTTGTCATTTCTAATGGTTGTGAAGATTTAATAATTATGACATTCCCATTACTATACAAAGTGCAGTAGATACAAAGATAAAAAATAGTACAGTCCCTGCTCACAAGAAGTTTTTGTTCTAATGGGTAAGGAGTGGTCAGAGAGGAAGGAGAAAAACCATGATGGTCCATGTAATGTGATCAAAGCCAAGGGAGGAAAGAGTCTCTAGCAGAATGAGGATGGGTCAGTAATGTAGAAGAGGACTAATATAAAAGTCTTTGGATCTGGATGTTAGGGAGACACTGGTAACCTTAAAGAGGCCAACTTCAGCAGGATGGTGTGGGCAGAAGCCAAATTGTTGGGGATCCAGGTATGAATGTTTTGCTGTTGTTCAGTCATTTTAGTCATGTCTAACTCTTCATGACCCCTTCATTTGGGGTTTCCTTGACAAAGATACTGGAGTGGTTGCCATTTCCTTCTCCAGTTCATTTTACAGATCAGGAAACTGAGGCAAACAAGGGTAAGGGAATTGCCTCAGGTCACATAGCTAGTAAGTGTCTGACACCAGATTTGAACTCATGCAGATGAGTCATTCTGACTCCGATTCTGGCACTCTACCTACTGCACCATCTAGGTGCCTTTTGATGTTTAGTGAGGAATTTGAGGAAAGAAGTATTGATCCACTTGTTTAAGAAGTCCATCACATGGCTAATGTGGGAATTTGTTGCTCCAAACTTTGTATTTATGTCCTGAGGAATTAGTTTTGGGGGTTGTTATTGTTTTTCATTTGTTAAATGGGAAGGGAAAATTAGTTTGAAAGGCAGATTGTTAAAAACTTGCTATTTGAAAAAAAAATTTAAGTTGACCCCCTCTTTCCCCAAGGAACTAACATTCAAGGGGAAAAGAGATGAGCTTGACACAAGCAAGTGCAATATAATTTGAGGAAGGGGAAAGCTCTAAAAACAGAAGATTTCCCATAAGAAGTAGTAGTACTTGAATTGAATTTTAAAATAAGCTAAGGATTCTCAAGGGGAGATGTGAAGAGAGAGTTATGTTCCAGACACAGGGACAGTCTGGCCAAAGGAATGGATACAGTGACGAGCACTGAAGCCAAAATTATTTCCATTTCTGACTTCCTTGGTGTGTGTCTGTGAGAAGCTCAGTAAGGACTTCCGTATTTACCAAGAGAGATAGCAACTGTTCTTCAAAGTACAAGCCTGGGGCACTGAGAAGGTTAAAGTGACTGTCTTGCTCAGGATCACACAGCCCCTATGCGGTAGAAGAGGGACTGGGACCGAGGGCTTCCTTACCCAGCTGCGTTCCCATTCTTTCTATCTACTGGTTTGGGATGCCTCAGTTTTGTAAAACAAAACAAAGCAAAATACTTAACTATATATTTTCCACTGTAGAAGATAGATTGGAATTATCTGTCCTATGCAAGAGGTGTGCTGGAACCAGTGCTTACCAGCTTACCAGCTTGAGCTGGTTGTTAAATTTTCAGTGTGAGCACTTAACCTCAGAAATGGTCAAATGCTACAAATCATGGATTGGTTTATTGTTTTGTTGTTTATCTAGACTTAATACAGTGGTAGATTAAATGCCAATGATGCAGATTAAATTTCAAAGTGGTATCATAGGCATATTCCCCCAGCTGGAGAGCCGGTTGTTAAATATTTATTGAAATATCCCTGGCCTTATGTCACAAATAGCAGGGGAAACAGAAGGTTTTATTTACCTGTTTGCACATTGTATTTCCTAATAGAATTGATCCATGAGGTCAGGATTGGCTTTGCTTTTGTCTATATCCCAAAGATTTGGCAGCATATGGCACAAAGTAAGTGCTTTAAAAATGTTTGTTGAGGCCAGACCCTGGTCTGTCCCCATTGGTTCCACAGGACTCCCGACACTCCCTCCTCTCCTCCTCACTGTGGAGGGGGAGGGGGAGGGGCAGGCATGATGGACACAGTGTGAGAGTAAGAGATAGCAACAGCAATGTGACAAGAAGTCCTCAGCCTGTACCGCAGGATTTTCAGGCTTGCAAGGAGGTGGCATGCAGCATAGGGGCAGATGGAAGACACCGTCAGAGAAAAGCAGTACATTATAAATGAAGCCAGAATGTTGTTCCAGAAAAACAAAAATCTTATGGATTCGGAACTAATTAAACAATGTTTAGATGAATGCACAGCAAGAATTGAAATAGAATTGCATTATCAGATCCCATATCCAAGGCCCATTCACCTGCCTCCAATGGCCCTCACTTCCTTACTGAGTCGTGGACTTCAAACCCAGGAGAAGCTAAGAAAATTTTCCAAACCACTATATCTCAAGTCTCACAATGAAGTTTCTTAATCCAAGAAATAAGTTCTCTGTGTGAACCGTGAGCCAGGCAGGGCCTGAGCACAAACTAAATGATGAATCTTTTCTCCTTGACTTAAGTCCAGTCAAAGAAAGGAAGGACAAAGAATATAGTCTTTGCTGCAATTTCTGTTAAACACTCAAAGATATGGGTCCTTATTCTCAATAACACTAATTTAATGTCCTTGAATTTATCAGTATCAGTATGTTGCTACTAGATAGAAATATACTAACTCCTAAATATCATTTCTAATCATGATTTTAGTAACATTTTAGATGAAAGTCTGAACATAGCAAAAATTGGGTTTATATTTTCTTTTTCTTTTTTTTTTTTTGTAGGAAATGGGGTTAAGCGACTTGTCCAAGGTCACACAGCTATTAAGTGTCAAGTGTCTGAGGCTGGATTTGAACTCAGGTCCTCCTGAATTCAGGGCTGGTGCTCTATCCACTGTACCACCTAGCTGCCCTCAGCAAGAATTGGGTTTAAATTTAAATTTTAAAAATTAAATTTTTTGTGTGGAAACAATGTAGCTGTATACACAGAGGGAGCTACAGAGTAGAGACCTGTTAGCAGCTTTCTTGGAAGTTCTTAAAATTACTATGGCAATCAGATACCAGCCTCAGACTTGTAAATCTCTGTGGCCTTTATTTTGTTTTGAATTTAAGTTACGGATATATTTAAAATAAGCCCTTTTATCTTTTAGTTGTTCTACTGCTATCTTTTTTTGGCTCTCTTGACTCAAAGAAATACTTTTCATTAATATTCAAGTAGGCTAGTTTCTCCTTTACTATAGTAGCGGAGTTTATCATAAATACTCTAGTCCCATCATCCCCTTGACTGTTAGTGGAAAATATAATAATATCTCAGGGAAATTTTAGGGAGGGGGGAAATATCCCAGATTTTCAGTAACTGATGTAGTGTATTTAATTCTGTCCATTAAATGCATCCTCTGTACAAAAAAAAAATGTTTGTTGAATTGAATTGAGAGATTAAAGAATAAGCCAATGGGTTCATCACTGAACTCAGGTCTCCTGACTCAGTTCAGAATCACCTGACAGTCAGCAGAAAAGGTATCAGTCCCAATTTTCAGGCTAACTAGTAATATCTACAATAGCAGTAAACTCTGCAAAGCCCTCTGTAACCTCCTTTATCATGGGAGCTCCATGAAAAAGAGAAGAAGGGAGGCTCTTGAATCACTGAACTTCTCAATGGTGAGAAGCGCATCGACAGATGGAAATCTTCAAAGCACTGAGTTTTCCTCTTTGGTTTGGAACTTGCTTTGTGATAGATCAATGTCAGTTCTGGTTTTCATGTATTCCTAAATCTCACTAATGTGGACTAACATGATTACCTCCTCTCCCTTGGTGTGCAAGTCTTGATGATCTGATACTGAGAAGTTTAGCTGCAAGGGCTTAAAAAAGAATTCACAAGATCATAGATTTGGAGGTAGCAAGCACCTGAGAGGCCATCAAGTTCAACCCTCTCATTCTATAGATGGGAAACTGAGGCTCTGAAGGATTAAGTGACTTGCCCAGAGCTGAGGTTTATCCATTGTGCCACTTATTACTTTTTTTCTGGTTTGTTTTAGAGGCAATTGGGGTTCAGTGATTTGCCCAGGATCACACAGCTAATAAGTGTCTGAGGCTGAATTTGAACTCTGGTCATCCTGATTTTGGGGCCAGTACTCTACCCATTGCACCACCCAGCTGCCCCTGTTACCCTTATTACATTACTTGCTGTTGCTTGAACAAGATGATCCATCTCCCAACAATGGGATTGTCCTGAATGCTCCCCCTCCCCATCTTCACCTCCTGGGTTCCCTGTCTTCCTTCAAGTCCAAGCTAAAATCCCACCTTCTACAAGAAGTCTTTCCCCTTTTAAGTCTAGTGCCTTCCCTCTGTTGATTATTTCAGATTTGTTCTATATGTAGCTTATTTGTACATAGCTACTTGCAGGCTGTCTCTCCCGTTAGAGGGACTGTGTTTTGGTTTGTTTGTTTGTTCTTTAACCTTTCTTTATATTTTTGGTGTTTATTTAGCACAAAGGTTGACACATAGTACATGCCTGATGAATGTTTACTGACTGACTTCTCTATTTCATCCTCCTCCCCACATCCCCTACCAAACCATCCCTGGAAACAAAATACAGTTAAGGAAAACAAATCAACACATAGCCACATCTGAGACTGTATGCCTCATTCTGCACTTACAGTTCACCACCTCTGCTGAGAAGAGGGCTGAACTGAAGATTCTAAAGAACTAACTCTACGTGAGCGTGTGTGTGTGTGTGTGTGTGTGTGTGCGCGTGTGTGTGTGTGCACTCGCCTCAGCTAGAAATACCTGATGTCATAATCACCATCTCTCCTGTTGTTCTGACAGCAATGCCACCCTCCACCTTAGCTGAATGTCTCTATGTGGGAGTCTAGCTGGCGAGAAGTGTATATGTAGGAGGTAAAGAGTAGGAAGGGGAAGGAGGTAAGAAAGGGGATAATGACATTCTCATTTTTCCTTTACTGGAAAGGCCCAGGATTTGGCAGCCTGATGCTTTATTTTTATTTCCTGTCAGTATATCCTTATTGTGCTAAAAACAACAACCACCAAGTCCACAACTCTCTATCCAAGTGATCCCTGCTACTGATGCTGATTTTAGATTTGAAGAGGTGTAGAAGATATGAGCTCTAAAAGATATGTCTCCTGCCGAACCTATTCCACAAAAAAAGAATTCAAGAACATCGCTCTGAGCCAAGCAAGACAATAAAGTCTTAACAGTCTTCAGTAATGACTAAAGAAAACAATGTGCCTTTTAATTTCACCAAAATGGGAGCTAGCTGATGACAGAACCACAGAAACTTAAAATTGTAAAGGGTTAGAGAATCACAGAATTTCAGTTAAAAAGGAGCTCAGCAGCCTCCTAGTCCAACTCATACCCCACAAGAGAATCTCTACTTCAACACACTCAGCAAGAGATCATCTACCTACTGCTTGAAAAATTCCTGTGAGGTGGAAAGAACTCTTCAGTTTAATTCACCAAATACTTATCAATTACCTACTTATTTGCAAGGTACCAGAGATATAAAGACAAAAACCAAATGATGCCTTACTCTTAAGAAACTGTCATTCTACTAAATCTGAATGGTCATCTAGAATAACTACACTGTGATAGAGTAGAAAGGGAAATGATTTTGGAGTCAGAGGAGCTGAGTGTCCAAATCCCAGCTGTCCTCCCTCTTTGTTGTTGGCAATTCACTTAACATCTCTGACCTCAGGATCCTTGGCTATAAGATGTAGGAGTTGGGATTTATTATCTCTAATTTTTATTTTTTTTTATCTCCACAATCTAAGTAGTGGAATCTATTGTTATTATAAGATAATTATTGTATATTACATTGTTATTATATTATACATACTGTTGTTGAGTCAGTTTTTTTTTCAGTTGTGTCCAACACTTTGTGACTCCATTTGTGGTTTTCTTGGCAAATGAAATGTTCGAATTTGCCCTTTAGAGGATCTCAAAAACAAATAGTCTCTTGGATGGGGCTCATTTCTGGAGAGTTCTGTAACCCAGGTATGGTTCATTTAAAAAATACCTAATAGAAAAATCAGTAGAAGATGAGCACATTTCTGTTTCTCATGACCATGACTGACTGGATGAAAATGGAGAAAGGAGATCCTTGGAACAGATCATGGGACTATGGAATTTAGAGCTGGAAGGATACTCACTCAACCTCCTCATATTACAGAGAACAGAACCAAGGCCCCAAAAGATGATGGGATCATAGATCGAGAGCCAGAAAGAACTTGGATGACCATCTTATCAAACTCTCTCATTTTATAGTTGAGAAGACTGAAGCCCAGTGAAAGCAAATGATTTACCCAAGGGCACATTGGCAATAAGCATCAGAGGCAGGGTTTGAACCCAAATCCCCTGACTGTAAAGCCAAAGATACTTTCTGATGAATCATGCTTCTGCTTATCTTTGAAGTGACCTTGCTCAAGGACACACAGATGAAGCTGAGATTAAGACCCATATCTTCTGATTTCATATCCTGGGCCCTTAAATGTGACTGCATTTCCTCTATCATGACGAAACTGAACACAGACCTCTAATAGTTTCCACAGATTGTCCCCTAATGGAGCAAACATTATTCTTTATCATCACTAGACAACTGTCTAAACATCTAACACCAGAGCCTACACAAGCTAATTCCTTAGTGTTTCTTCATCCAATTGCCATTCATCTCTATCTACTGTGGAATTATGCATTGTTTAAAAGAATCCTAGGAGATGATACAGAAAGGCTACTGACACGCTACCCTATGGGGCGGTATGTCAATAAGGTCAAAGTTGTGAAAAGGTAATGTTCAATGCATTTCCCCAGTCTCTTTCCCTCCTTTAGATCTCCTATAGTCAGGGATGTGCTGGAACCCCTGTTCAAGTTCGAGACGGTCGATTTATACCTCAGAAATTGGCTGACCTACAAATCAGGCAGTTTGATTTATTGCTTTGTTGACTGCCTAAACTTGAAAAGTGATTTAAATTTTAATTAAACTTAAAAATGTATTGTGGGCACAAAGCAGGCTTTGAGTCAAGTGAAGCCTTCCATTTCTGAATAAGCCAGTTAAAAGAGGAAGATGAGTCAATGAAATTTGACATTCAATTCAGTGAACATCTATTAGGCACCTACTATGTTCTAGTTACTGGGAATCCAAATACAAAAGTGGAAAACAATCCCTGATCTCATGGAGCTTATATTCTACTTATGGTTGTCTAATATCTCTTCTAGGTTTAAATCCTATGAACTTACAGAGTGCTGGTCCTTTGAAAGTGACATCATGGCTGCTACTTTTTTTGTTGTTGCTATTCATGTACCCAATTTGTAAAAAAGAAAAAAAAATCTGTAAGCAAATTTTTTTTTTTTTTGGCAAGGCAATGGGATGAAGTCACTTGCCCAGGGTCACAACGTTACTTGTCAAGTGTCTGAGGCCACATTTGAACTCAGATCTTCCTGAATCCAGCGAAAGCGCTCTATGTACTGCACCATCTAGCTGCCCCTGTAAGCAACTTTTGATAAGAAATTATAACATATAGACCATGGTATTTATGAACTCTAAACATAATACAAAGAAGTTGAATTAATTGAAGATTTCCTGAAATATAATTATATTGCTTCTTTTACAAGGTCCCCCACCTCCACCCCCTACATTTTAATCTCATTTACAGAAAGGCAAAGGTTCTTAAAAACAATCTATATGATGAAAATCATTATTATCGCTGCACAGAGGTCCATGGTAAGCCTAAAAGGCTGGCAAATCTTTAAGAAAATATTTTTGAAAATTGTGATTGATGACAGTTACAGTTGAAAAGCCATGTCGTGACTGCATATATATAATTTATATCAAATTGCTTGCTTTCTCAAGGAGTAGGGAGGGAGAGAGGAAGAGAATTTGGAACTCAAATTAAAAAAAAAGAACGTTTAAAATTTTCATTTACATATAATTGAAAACAAATAAAATTTTTAAAAATTAAAATAAAAAATAAAAACCATGACAATTTTAGCTCCCAAGCTTTTGGGGTCCCTAAAATGGAATGGGTTAGATAAATAATTTGGTTAGATAAATAATTTCCCAATTCCTGTATAACTGGTATCAATGTTAATTTCCCTAGGTCTGAAGTCCTTAGAAAGGAGAAAAATATGACTCCAGTCCATGCCTTGGGTGAGAGCTATAGTAAAGACTATGGTTCCCCTAAGATTAGAAACAAGCCAGTTTGTAACCCCTAACTCTTATCTCCCTGAGAATTGTTCCTGTACAAGCTCCCAGAACAAGATCTGGTGCCACCAGTGACTTTGGAGGAGAGCTGCTGGAATGGTTTCAGGAGAGAATGCATGTGCTGCATTATCATAATCATTATTACCTTTTGCCTCCTCTTTGCTAAGTCCCTCAGCACATATCTGAGAACCAGAGTGAGATTTAAATAGATATAATTTGGGACTGTGTGTGGAAAACAATCAAACCCGGCTGAGCAAATGTCTCCAGACGTTGTGTCTACAAAGGGAGTCAGCAGAAGGTTTTGTTGAGGGAGAAGGGGATTGCAGAAGTTACCCCAGTGGCCAGCATAATGCAAACAACCAGCATTTTTTTCCCCTATTGGTCCTCTGAGGTACCATTTTTCTTTGGCAAAGGACTAACATGGCCGCTCAGCTGGTTACAGCATGATACTGATGAGGCCAATGTTTGAGGGTTTATTTTTTTACATGTTTTTACATAGAGATGGAGAAGTACAGATCACATGCATATCAAAGCCTGACCAGTTTGCAAATATGGGTTGTGGTTGACCACAGAGACCAAGAGAGACTATAACCGTCTTAGCACAAACCCATCTCTCAGCCTGGTAAAAGGATTTGAAGCACTTCCCCGGAAATGTGGGAAGGAGTATAGCAGTAAAAAGCAGTAAGATCCAGTGGGGCACAGGATTTTGAGGCAGAAGACATGCATTCACATACCAGCTCTTCTACTTAGTACCTGACCTTAAGCAAACTGCTCGAACCCTCTGGGCCTCAGTATCTTTACCTATGAAATGGGGGATGGGTGGGTGATGATAACCTGGGGCTCTGGCTCCTTCCAGCTTTGAATCTATAATCCTTAATGAAAATATATGTACAGTATATCTTAAATCCATGGGCCACAGCTAGATAGTGCAGTGGCTACAGCGCCAGGCCTGGGGTCAGGAAGACTCATCTTCCTGAGTTCTAATCTAGACTCAGACACTTACTAGATGTGTGACCCTGGATAAGTCACTTAAACCTTTTTGCCTCAGTTTCTTCATCTGTAAAATGAGCCAGAGAAGGAAATGGCAAACCACTCCAGTGTCTTTGCCTAGAAAACCCCAAATGGGGTCACAAACAGTTGGACACAAGTGAAAAAAACCAACTCAACAACAATATAATAGTAATATCTAGGAATAGGTAGCATTTATACAGCATTTTAAGGTTTGCAAAGTGCTTTACAAATATTAGCTCAGTTTATCCTCAGAAAAACCTTGGGAGGTAGATCCTATTACTATATATTTTGCAGCTTAGTAAACTAAGACACAGAGATTTAAGTGACTTGCCCAGGATCACACATTGAGAAGTATCTGAGACCAGTTTCGAGCTCCAGGTATGGTGCTCTGTCCTCCACCACCAAGCTGCCTATATACCTATATGAATACATATGTTGTCTGCTTGGCCAGATCCAGATTGTAAAGGCCTCAAAGATTCCCCAGTGCTGAACACAAAGAAGGCATTTAAGTGTTTGGTGATGGGTATTCTACAAACATAAATGCAGATTTGGAAGGCATCTTCCTGGTACTCTAATTCCTTCATTTTATACATAAGGAGATTGAAGAGAGAAGTGATTTCTCCAAAGTTGAACAGATGGCAAATGCCAGAGACCAATTCAAGTCTTCTGCTTCCAAATCCAGGGCTCTTCAATATCTAGGCCAGAGATGTCAAATACGGATGCTACTCCTGATCCAGATTAAAATGTTACTGGGAAATAATTAACAAAGTAAATGAAAATAAAATAGAACATAGATAATGTTAATACATGGTTTTCTAAGTCAATATGTAGCCCCACTCAGTTTTGTTGTTGTTTAGTCATTTCCAGTTGTATCTGACTCTTTGTGACCTCATTTGGGTTTTCTTGGCAAAGATACTGGAGTGGTTTGCCATTTCCTTCTCTAGCTCATTTTATAGATGAGGAAACTGAGGCAAACAGGGTGAAGTGACTTGCCCAGAATCACACAGCTGGTATGTGTCTGAGACCAGATTTGAACTCGGGAAGACGAGTCCTCCTGACTCTGAGCCAGGCAGTCTATCCATCGCACCACCCAGCTGTCCTTCATACAGTTTGGAGGTGAGGTTTCTGTTTGAACTTGATACCACTGGTCCAGGCCACTGGTATACACTAGGGTGGAAGACAGTAACTTAGCAGAGGCTGGGAACTCTACCCACCTCTTTAAACTAGATACTAAAGACAAAGTGTTATGTGGTCCAACTATTTGTAGTAGTTACAAACATTCTTTTTAATTACGCCTTCGCAATTAATAATGAATTTTATTAATTATGGCTAGCAGATAATTAATAAAATGATGGTCATTTGGCTTTCTCTTATAAATCAAAGATGAATCATGGAGACTGTTTGGCAAGACTACCCTTGGAAGAGAGTGTATTTCCAACACGTGGAAATCAACTCCAATTGGTTAACAATTAACGAGAGAGTGAATATTATAATGAGAAGTGGGCCTATTCTAATGAGGGACTGGGTACTGAACTCCACCCTTTCAGGAGGCCCTAGAAACATTGCTGAATAGCACTTCAGATACTGTGAATCCTGCAGAGGGGTCAGCAATTAGAGCAGAGTGGGAGGTCTGGTGGAAAAGGAGCAGAATTTGTAACTAAAATACCCTATTTTCACTTGAATTTCAGGGACTTCCTGTTCTCCTACAGAGAATGGCCCCTTCTAGACAATTCTTGCTTGCCTGCAAACCAGGAAATGAAAACTTACAGATCTGATTGGAGGGGACATTTGATAAGAGTTAGAGACAATTTAGCTTCAAAGAGAGATGGGCTTGCCAGAGTCCCCCCTTGAATCATTTGGGTCCATATGTTTCTCTTGTTCAAGTCACCCCAAGGGGGAACAGATGTAGACCACTGCCACAAATAAAAGCCCAAGCATGGGGGTAATCAGGCTATCCAGTAATAACAGCTCTTGCCAAAGACCATCTGCCCAGACTCCTGGCACCAAGACTATATACATTAGAAGCTAAGGCTGAAATGGGAGCTTTGTGGCTGGAGAGATGGATGGGGAAAATGCTGGAAACTGTCTAAGGGATATTGCTTGCTCTCCACCCCGCATCCCCTGGCCTCCTACAAAAGGTATACAACCCTGTTGCTGATCAGAGGTTCAGTTTCTCACATAAGAGGAATGTTGGCTATGTGTAGCTGGGGCTCCTTCCCCATGGGAAGTACAGCAAAAGTGTCAAAATACGGATGCCAGCATCAGGAGCCACAGTATTAAGAAACAAACAAAAAAAAAAATTTGTACTTGGCTAAGATGGTCTCTACATTCAGTCAGCTGGTGCAGACACTAGAAACCAAGCCATCTAATCCTTTTTTAATTCTCATCTTCCAACATGGTATAATAAAGGCCTCCCAGATGCCTCAATTCTTTCATCCCAAGCGCTTTCTCCTCCTTTTTCGTGATTTAAAAATTTTTTTTCTTCCCTACTTAGGAAAGGAACATATGGACTTTGTAACTGAAATTGTTATGGTGTGTATGAAGTCCTAAAAGCAAAATGCATCAAAATATCCTTTAATTTCTTTTTTATATTGCAGCTTCAATGATTATTGTACAGATCAGAGTGGGCTGCCACTGAGTGACTCAATTTTCTATATTCATTGGATGAATCTGTTGTTGGAAACATTTGTTGTTGTTGTCGGTTTTGTCTCCTACAACTCATTCCTTAAATATACACAAGTGATTGGGCAGATTTCAAACTCTAATGAAACAATGCCCTTGGGATTATGACATTTTAATCTGTGTTTTAGTGCCAGACTGCAACATTATGAAGGAGGAGTAGCACACAATAATATGTGGATAGAAAAAATGCTTAGAGAATAAGGAATGACTAAATAACTGATGGACATCTTGCATGTTCTTCATTGTATCCAGACAATGTTGAGAGATCTAGAAAACAGCCCACATGTTAAGTGGACCCTCTGTGACAGATTTATGGGATGACATGGACAGCCATGGATGGGTAATCATAGGAGTTTTTGAAGGAAGTACCCACATTGCTGAGGTCCTGGAAGTCCACCAAAAAATCAAAATAACACTCCTTTTCCCCATACTGCATA
Organism: Vombatus ursinus; assembly: GCF_900497805.2. NCBI lineage: Eukaryota > Metazoa > Chordata > Mammalia > Diprotodontia > Vombatidae > Vombatus > Vombatus ursinus. The sequence goes on from NW_020954562.1 coordinate 1,638,325, forward strand.
CTTTTCTTAACTAATGGGCCTAAGTAGGTTGGTCTGGAAAATTAGATAAGCCAAAATATTAGGGCATGATCAATATCATTTCCAGAAAGACATTCTGAGATTTCTGTTCTGGATGGTTTTTGACTGAATGTCATGTCAACTTTTATTGCTTTGCCCATATACACTATGGTAAATGTGTCCAAAGAAGACTAATGAAGGCATATGTATTGTACCAATTGCTCTAAAGAATTTCCATGTATTCACCCCTCACATCTGCATTCTTTTTAAAGCAGCCACACGATAGTGGACTAAATCTGAAGCTTTTATTGCAAACAACTCCCACAGATCAAAGAAGCTGATTCTGAAGACTCAATCTGGGAGTTGATCCTGGAAGCTCTCAGGGGTATTTCCATCTTGCCCAATGAGCCTTTAGAAAATCATCGTGAAAGGACAGTGCAGAAGCTCAACTCAGGATGCTTTGGAATAAACTGTTGCAGAAATCTGGACAACAAAATTTGCCATCACTCAATGTATCTTTTCATGGTTAACAACTGAATTACCAATAGGGAAATATCCCAAGACTTGCCTTTTTCTACTACTGCCCAGACCTTTACCTTTTATAAGGCAAACAAAAGTATCCTCTGTGCTGCTCTATCTGAACCTTCTCTTTGTTCATTTTTTATCAGGAATTATGGAGTGGGGTCAAAGCAGCTCCCTACCACTATAATTGGGATCACCGGGTTTTAGTCACAGAATTTCGGGGTACAGATAGGAAAGTGTGTCATCACTGTGTTTATGAACTGGAATGGCATTTTTCCTAAGATAACTTGAAAAGCATTTCCTCTGGACTTATCTGTCATTAGTATGTCAAGTATGCTCTGGAGGGCTCTCCAGAGCTACAATGTAGGTGGCAATAACTCTTCTATGGTTGATTTGAGCATAGTTACCTGGCATGTCTATCCTTATTAACAAAACACATAGACAGGCTGACAGTAGGGTGTTACCTTGCTGGTTAAAAGATTATGTATATATGCTAGGAGCCGTTACATCTAGGGCCCTCACACACCCTCTAAAGTGGGTGGAGGCTGTTCTACAGAAATGCTGTCAGGGCTACGTCTGAGTGTCATCCTTACAGACTCAGCCGTTACTGGAAATTGATCCTTCTTGGCTGAAGGGAGATACCAAGCATAGCCATAGCACAAAAAATGCTGGGGGGAGGGAAATGCACATACATCACAACTTTCTCTCCTACCCCTCTTCCCTTTGGTCCTTTCTTCTGGTCTGTACACTAGGGGAGAAACTCAGAGGCATCCCTATGCTAACAAAACTTCCTGGATAGCCTATATAAGTCAGCTATAGACTTCCCAAACCCCAGAGGCTTGCCTGAGTACTTCTCAATTGACGACTGACAAGTCTGTCTAAAGACAATAAGGTTGTAGGCAGATGAATTATTCACCAGCAACTCGTCATGGTCCCTTTTAAACCTGGAAAATCCTGGCTAATGTGGCCTCCATATGTTATTGGATGTGGTGCAATTGTTGGCCATGCATTTCACCTGATCCACATGTCTCTGTGGGGCTTCTCTAATTAGAGTACAAACATAATTGCCTATTCAAACCCTCTTTTTCCCTCTTCTCCTCCTTGGGAAGGGAATGTGCTTGAGAGGAACTGGCTTACATTAATGAGCAATGGACATCCTCCCTCTGTTCACTAACTTGCAATGTAGTTGCCAACGTATTTACAAGTATCTGTCAGTGGTCAGCCCCCTTCCCTAGTGTAGGCTGCTCCCTATAGCTCAGAACTTCCTTCCACACCTACATTTTTCCTGCTTTCCTGACATCTTTCTCTTCAAAGGGCGATTAGTGGTCTGCCAAGAGGAATAAAGCCACAGATAGATCTCTCTCTCTCTGTCTCTCTCTGTGTCTCTCTCTCTCTGTCTCTGTCTCTGTCTCTCTCTCTCTCTCTCTCTCTCTCTCGGCTTCCCTGCATGGGGCACAAACTCAAATTAAGTCTTATCTATCAGGTTCTTCTTGTAAGCAATGATATCTGAATGGATATGTTCAACGATTACAGTTAAGGAACTTATGGCTATTCCCTCCCTATCTTGTCTGATGGCTCCAGTAGAACAGGGGGGTCTTGAGAGAGGTTAAATTCTTGAATTTGTGATTAAATTTCATGGATTATAGGATGGCCATAAACTGAGAGGTGCTCTGTTGGATAGACATGGCCCAGGTTGCCTTTGTAATGTGGTAATTGTTCTGAGTCTTTTGACCCATAACCCTAAGGACATGTTTGATACCCTAGGGAGTGACAGTTTCATTGGCAACCTTTAACAGTCCTTACTACTCTAAATGACCCTCCTAATGCTGCCTTTGCTTGTGGTTTATTTCACCTGGTTCCCATTTCTCTGCGAGTCTTCTTGAATTGTGGTCCCAACAGGAGATTACAGTTAAATGCTAGAGCTTTTAGTCTTTTTGAATTTCTGGGGGTAGTTTGTTCCTACTGAGCTCTTGGAGTTTTATGTGGCAGTGTTTTCCTAGAAGGGGAATGCTTTGAAATAATAATATATTTTTTTTTCTGGTGGAATGCTGGCTAGCTCATCTGTTTCTGATTTTACTCTTGTCCAACCCAGCAAAGAGCACACCTTGCCTCTGTGGTTAGCACAGCAGATCTAGTTTGCAAATAACTTTAACCAGGTGTGAAAAGGCTTGATTAAGACAGAACCAGATGGATACCAAGGTAGACAGTCATGTTTCATACTTTGCAGAACAGAACCTTAGAGTTACAAGAGACTTATTTAGAGGTGCCAGTCCAAAACATTCTTAAACAGGCATCCTCTGGGCAACATTTCTTACTAGTGATCACCCAGACTCCCCTTGGAGAATCTAGTGACAGGGTTTTCCCCCCTCCCCCTACCCCAGCCCCACACCTTCTGGAACAGCTCTTTTCATTTTGGGATAGCTCTAACTGATAAGAAGTTTTCTCCTTTCTCTGCTCCTAATTCTGTTCTTGAGGGCCAAGCAGAACAGAGGGGCTAGTCTCTCTTCCACAACAGTCACCCTAAAGCCTGGAGTCACCTATGGTGCCCCACCCCTATAAGTTTTCTCTACATGTCCAGTTCCACTGATCCATAATCAATGGATCTATGATCTTATAGGATCATAGATTTAAAAGTATAAGGGGACTCAAGGTTTGTCAGATTTAACTCTCATTTTCCAGATGAAATAAGACCTAGAGAATTTAAGTGATTTGCCCAGGGTCATACAGCTAGTATCTGAGGCCAGATTTAAACTTAGGTTTTCCTGATTCCAAATCCAGCACTCTATCTACTATACCATGTTGCTTCACAGGTATGTAATTTCCCTCCAGTTGGACAGATTGTAACCCATCAATATCTTCTCATCCCCTGTGATTCTTGTCTGTATCTTTCCAACACTTTTCTATAAGAGACCCACCATTTCAATTCAACATGTTTAAGTGGCTAGAGGGTTTCCTCTGTTACTTTTGCTATGTCATGAATGTCAGAACAGCACTGAGGTTGTCCATCTGTCACCCCTGTCTTTCTGAGCTCCATGATTTGTAATTAGGACATATGACCCCATGCCTCAGTGGTGCAGACCCTAACTTGGAATCTTTCTTCCACTTGGATTTTTGAAGGCATTAATTGATTGAATAGTTTTCATATATGTATACTCTTCTGCTTGACTAACCATACAAGTAAAGAAGAATAGAAGTAATGGGAAATCAGAGCTGGACAGATGATGAATGACAGAACTGGTCCTATTAAGCTATTGATGGCCACACTATTAACATCCTGCCATGTATGCTGCAGAAGCGCTAATATGAAGAGCTAAGGCAAGGAGAAAACAAAACAAAAAACTCACCCCACATCCTCTGTAAAGTAAATCACATAATTGTATAATGAACTGGGCAACTGTGATATCGAAACGTCATTGATGTGAGAAAGGTTCACATTTGACATTCATTAAGAGTTAGCGGTTAGTGTTAGTCAGAATCCCTGATGATTAATCTATGATACACATGGCTACAAATGGTGTTCAGTCACTTTGCCAGATGTTTCTTATAGATCCTTCAGAAGGATTGCAGCAAGTCTCATAAAACTTTTTTTTTAATCTTGCTTAGTCATTAGAGTGCCTGGCTTTGCCAACTGCTTGACAGTTTTAAAAGAGAAAGGAAAAAAAAAAAGCACCACTCCAAGCCCCTGGTAAATTTGTGAATCTTACCAAAATGATTACAAATAGCACTCCAAGGAAATTCCAGTGTTTAGTCAAATGAGCAATGAATTATACTGTCAAAAGTCAAGTAATGAAAAACAAAGTGAAATTTTTTTAAAATTTTATTTATTTATTTTTGGCTAGACGATGGGGTTAAGTGACTTGCCCAGGGTCACTCAGCTAGTAAGTGTTATGTGACTGAGTTTATATTTGAACTCAGGTCCTCCTGAATTCAGGGCCGGTGCTCTATCCACTGTGCCACCTAGCTGTCCCCAATTTTTACTTTTTAAACCACCAGTAATACAGTATTATGTCCTGTAAAGTCTTTTCTTAATATTACACATCATTTGTCATTCTCTAATTCACTATAATACAAAGGTTCACTGGTATTTAAGAAATGTGACTTGAGGATTTGGGTGGAAATGAAATGATCTTTATATTTAGCACATTATAAAAACTCCAAGGATAATCCTGACACCTGACCTCATTTTATACTTTCTTTAGCAGTGGTAATACATCAAGTGGAGAAAAAACACCACTTTATATACATGTATGTATTTCAGCTGTTCAGTCATTTTTCAGCCACATCTGACTCTTCATGACCCTATTTAAGTTTTCCTGGCAAAGATACTAGAGTGGATTGCCATTGCCTTTTCTGGCTCATATATATATAGATGAAGAAACTGAGGCAAACAGATTAAGCGACTTGCCCAGGGTCACATAGCTAAGTAAGTGTCTGAGGCCAGATTTGAACTCAGGAAGAGGAGCCTTGCTGACTCCAGGCCCTAAGCTCTATCCACTGTACCACCTAACTGCCCTTATGTAAGTATATAGAATGTTTTATGTTTTATAGAGAGAGAGAATGTTACCTATATATGACATATTAATATGTGTAGAAAGATATATAGATAGAGTTTTATACACATACACACCCACTCACGTATACCACTACCCCAAATTGCTGGTAGGGAACAGTTCTTAAAAGGAAGCTGGAAACCATTCCTTGTAATAAGTCTTTTTTGATGAAAATAATGGAACATATTCATAAAGGTTTCCAAAATTAGTCACCAAAATATATATTCTACATTGACTAGAATCTCATCTATTTACTAAGACATTTGAGACTCATTAATAGCGACTGGACATATTTTTCACTTGCTTACTCCTGATTGGATGCTGAGGATGCTGGCTTAGCTATTTTCAAAGCAGTTCTGACAGCTCACTCAAGGACCAGCATTTTAATTTAAAAAAAAAAACAACAACCAAAAAACCTGCCTGTCTGTGGCTGGTGTGGCAACTAGGTATGCCATAATGAGCTATAAAATATGAGAATATAAAAATTCCCTTCAAAGATCAGGAGCACGCATTCCCTAGTGTCTACCCTGGTCACTCATTATTTAACATGCCATTTTGCTTATGATTTCTAGCATCTGGTTTCATCATCATACAATTCCAAATCACTTCCAGATCTTCCCCCCAGGAATTGCTTAGATTTTATTAGGTCCTTGACGAGAGGCAGTTCAGGGATTGATAAATCCAACACCCTCCTTCCCCAACATAGTTCCAGGCACCCCAGACTTCTAGCAACTTGCCCCCTCCTCAGTTTCTGGAGAGATGAAATTAGATTACCCTTTAACAGGCTATACATCATGAATGATTTAGCTATGATATGGAAAAAGATGCAACTGCAAAATCGCTTCTGAAACTACATCAATGTACAGAATTTTTTTTCTTTCAACACTGCCATTGGCCAAAAGCCTTCCCACAGTTACCGTGGGCAATACCCTAACTTAATTCACAGCCCTTTCCAATCTGGCTCTAGTTTATCATTCTAGACATATTATTTCCCATCATACCCCTTCACAAACATTGTGTTCTAGAAAAACTGGCCTAATTGCCATTTCCTGAGTATAACCCTCCATTTCCAATCTCCATAACTTTCCACAGGTCCCATGTGTAGAATGGTCTTTTCCATCATCTCCACCTCTTAGGATCTATTTCTCCATTTAAGGCTTAGCTGAATTTCCAGCCCCATCTAAGGCCTTTGCCGATCTCCCCCTTCTTTAGTGCTCTGTGCTCTACTCCGAAACTAACTCTGTATGTATTTCATATTTACTTATCTGTGTACAGGAAGCAATATGCTTCCTCCACAAAATGTAAGCTCTTTGAGGACGGTGACTATTTCTGTTTTTGTCTTTTTATTCCTAGCACTTAATACTGCCTGGCATGTAGTAGTTATTTAATAAATGTTAGTTCAGTTGAATTGAATTGTCTTCTCATCCAGTTTTACAGCAATTGGACACACTCAATTCTGGAAAGAATTTAACCTTTATTCTGATGCTTCTGTGGTCAATGAAAGCTCTTGATTTAGGGGCCCAGTACCCCAGACAAGGCTAGTTCCTTTGGCATATCATTGACCCTGATCTGGACCCATTAAAACAATCCTTTTGGGCTTGAGGCCACCTATGTCACTCTAAGCCACGTGACTGAAGAAACGAAGAAACCAATGAGTTTCAGTCTCTCCACAAAGACTATACTCAATTCTTTTTCTTGGGCTAAAACATGAAAGGGACTTTATTCATTCCCTTTCATTCATCCGGTAGACATTTATTTAGGATCTACTATGTGCAAGGCACTTGGGCCACAAAGTCAAAAAGGAGAAAAAGAAAGTCCCTTCCTCAAGGGACTAAAACCTGTGGGATTCTTCAAGCTGCGTATGGGATCGGAGACAGAATTCTTGGTCCTCTTTTTTGCCTGCAGTGACCTCTTTTGCCCATTCACTTGCCTTTACTTTCTGTCAACAGAAGCTATCTCCTCCCTGACACGAGATGTCATACCTCTCATACCTCCCTTGGTGGCCTTTCCACCCTAAGGCTAGTTATTGGGGTGGAGGTGGGGGAAAAAGGGGGGTAAATAGGAAAGAGAAGATATCGTTTTTCTTTTCCTCCTGGACCCAGAGATGCCCAGTAGGGGCACCTTGAGGCATGACCATGTGGATACACAGTAGAGGGAAGCATTAAAGGGCAGGTACTCTTCCCTGATCAGGGAGGAGCCAAAGGAAATGTTAGCCACATTCCTGCTCTTCACTAACTAAAAAGCCAGGCAGGAGAAAGGAAAAAAGCTTTGCTATATGGGAAGGAGACAGACGACCTTTATAAAGAATAATTCGAATCTAGGTGGACACTTGTTTAGGTACCAATCCTATCAGAGAAGAAAAGAAATAGACCCTTTCATCCAACAGTTAAAATTTACAGATGTGAAAATCGAGTTCCCATAGGTAGTTAGTATCCTTGCTGGGATACTAGCCTAGGTCCTCTGACTCTAAATCCCATGCCTTTTCCGTACCAAGCTTCCAACCTAGAATTAAAGAGTTAAAGCATTAAAAGGGACATAATGGTCATTTAGCACAAGCTTTATCCAAAACAGGGCTCTTCTCTACCTGTAAATTCTCAACAGGTTGTCATTTAGCTTCTGCTTAAAACTCGTCAGTGACAGAGTGACTCACTGCAAGGTAGTACATTGCACTTTGGGACAGCATGGATTGCTGAGAAGTTTTCTCTTAAATTAAGCTAAAATTCCCCTCCCTGCAACTTCCACTACTTGGTCCTGGTTATGTCAAACTGAACAAATCTAATAGGCTATCCTCTAGAATATCACAATGCACAGCAATCCTCTGATCAAAGACCTAATCAGGTAGGGTGACCTGGACTTTGCCCTAGGGTGCTGAAATTTAGATGGTGCTAACTGCTCATGTATTCATCAAGGAGAAACAATTGGCATCAGCAGTTAGCAATAAAGTTAGCTAAAGTGGGAAGCTAACAAATGGTGTACTTCCTTCCCTCCACTCAAAGCCTTGTGCTACCCCAAGTTTCAAAGTCTCTTCCTCTGTCCATGCTCATCCTCTCCCCCAAACAAATTTGTGCCACCCTGGCTCCCTTTGGCAGTACTTGGCCCAGGTGCCAAAATTGCTTACTGGGGCTCTGCCTCCAGTTTCCAATTCACTGAAACTTAATGCAAATAGAAGACTTTCCACTGATCTTAAGGCTGCTCAATTTGCGATCAGACAAAACTATAATATAGAAATATCCCTTGAACAAAGCTTAGCAAAGAGTGAAGATAGGTTGACATACGGAAAATGCAAATCTTCAAACGAGACACTCACTTTGTCTCTAGAGAAAGCAATGACCTCGAAACTCCAGACAATGATTAGGACTATGGGTAAATATGAGTCACTTTTGCATGGACCATTTAACAAGGTCTGAACACTATACTTAATTTTTATCTCTTTATAATATGTTTCAGATACTATGGACACTAAGAATCTTCTTAACAAAAGGTGAGAAGGATAATTCACCAACCAAGATAAAACTGAGAGTATGACAAATCTCTCACTTGCACCTCTGCAATGCCTCTTGTGGCCATCCCCTCTTTTCCATCTACTGCTGCTATCATCCATTACTTCTCACCTGGACAACGCCAATCATTTCCTAACTAGGTCCTCACTTCTGGTCCTTCTCTACTCCAACCTATCCATGCCACTGCCAAATTAATCTTCCCCAAGCACCATTTAGATTAAGTCATTCTCCTTCTCTACCTTCAATGGTCATCCTATCTTGCTACATCTGAGCTCTTATATTAACATTACTCCTCCTCATGTTCCTTTTGTCAATCAAAACGGGATGACATGCCTGTCAATTTAGAGCTGGGTGGCAATAGAGTTTTTTTTTTCACTCTTTGTATTTATATTTCCAGCACCTATACAGTGAGAGGCAGATAGAGCACAGCTAGCATGGGAGATGGAGCACCAGAACTGGAGTCAGGAAGACCTGACATCAAGCCCTGCCTCAGACACAGGTAAAAAAAAAATATCCTTACCTATTCTATCTCCATAAATAAAATATAAACATTTTGAGATGTAGATCCTAGTTTCCTTAGCTATAAAATGAGGAGAATATGGCTAGATAGAACGACTGACATTCACAGATCACTTTAAAGTTCTATGTACATTTTCTTATTAGAGCAACGTTACAGTCCTGAGAGGCACTGGCACATAGCAGGCACTTAATAAATGCTTATTGATTGATTATTGGCTTTCCCCAATACTCTTTAATCTTCATGCCTTCCCTCTGAGACTGTCCCAATTTATCCGGTCTGCATCTTGTTTGAACCAGGCTGTTTCCATATTGTCTCTCCTATGATGCTATGAGCACTTGAGATAAGGGACTGTTTGTTTTGCTGTGTTTGCCTTTCTTTATCTCCCTAGTACTTAGCATGGTGCCTGGTGCATAGTAGGCTCTTACTAAATGCGCATTGATTAAATGATTGACTGCTTTTATAGATGAAGAAACAAACTCAGAGAGGTTTAGGGACTTGCCACCATCACACAGCTAATAGGTATCAGAGGCAGGATTGAAACCCAGGATCTATCTAAACTCTAAAGTTCATCACTTTATCCATGACACCAGAGGTATCAAACTCAAATAGAAATGGAGGCAACTAATCTGTACAACAGGAGTCTTACAACTGGCATATGGACTTAGTTTGTTATATTTTTATTTATTTTGCTAAACATTTTTTAATTACATTTCAATCTGGTTCAGGGATAATGGGATAGTTGAGGGCTATGTTTCCGACACTTCTGCACTACCCTATACCATACATTCCCTGTCTTGCGAAGTCCCTTCCAGTTCTAAATAACTGAAAAATCACTGGAAATGAGAAAACTTTGAAAGATCACACCACCTCCTAAAGGACAAAGATAGCACGGTCCCCATTACGTTAATCTGAAGTGGCCTCATCCCAGAATTGCAGAATGTCCTGGAATGCAAGCTTGGGGGTTTGTTGGCAGGCCTAGACTGTCCTCGGCAAACCAGACTTCCAGCCCTCTGGCAGCCTCCCCCCATTAACACATATTTCTTCTATGTGTGATCCTCCCTTCAAGCCCCACAGGCAGTGTGTAAGAGAAGACAGATACAGCAATAGGCTATAGAAGGAAATGAGAATCTCGTCTTCTAGCCTTTACTTACTCTCTATATGACACAGCTTTCCTCTTTCTAAAGACATTAAGATCCCAGGACTTGGGATCAGGAAAGATAAGGTTTTTTCTTTACTCTGGCTTAACTACCTGTGTGACTCTAGGCAAGTCACAATCTCCCTGAACCTCAGTTTCTACACTTATAAAATGGGGATAATAACACATTCATTAAATTACCTAATAGGGTCATTGTAGGGAAAGCACCCCATATGCATTCAAGCCATACTAAAATATGAGTTGTTTAAAGACAGAAAATGGATAATGGATAGTATGTTCTTCTTCTTCTACTACTACCACCACTACTACTACTAGTACTACTACTACTACTATTTTGCTATTGTATTTGTTAATTTCAGTCATATCTGACTCTTTGTGACCCCATTTGGGGTTTTCGTGGAAAAGATACTTGAATGATTTGCCATTTCCTTCTCCAGCTTATTTTATAGATTAGGAAACTGAGGCAAACAGGGTTAAGTGACTTTCCAGGGTCACAGAGCTAGTAAGTATCTGAGGCCATATTTAAACTCAGATTTTCCTGATTGTAGGCCTGGTGCTCTATCCACTGTGTCAACTAGCTGCCCATACTACTACTAACTACCTTTATGTAAGTTTTAAGGTTTGCAAGGTCATATATATACATATACATGTGTATGTGTTTTTTTTTCCCAGTCTTTTTCAGTCCTGTCCAACTCTTCATGACTCCATTTGAGGTTTTCTTGGCAAAGATACTGGAGTGGTTTGTCATTTCCTTCTCCAGCTCATTTTACAGACAAGGAAACTGAGGCAAACAGAGTTAAGTGACTTGCCCAGGATCACACAGCTAATAAGTGTCTAAAGCCAGATTTGAACTCAGGGAGGTGATATTACCACTTGATAAAAGAGAAAACACTATGCCTCACTAAGATTTTCTCTTCTATGGTACTCTGGATGAATGAGGCCATGAGTAAGACTTGCTTTCATTCACCATTCCCCTCCCCAGATTATTCATCTTTACAGAAGCATACAATGTAGTATCTATACATTTACAGTCACTCAAGGAACACTGGATTTGAACTAGGAGACCTGGGTTCAAATTCAGGCTCTGCTATTTTCTAGCTACATAATTTTTATTTATATGACAAGTATTTACTATGCATTTACTATGTGCTAGTTCTATGCTAAGCAAGTCCAGGGTGCTCTCCACTGTACCACCCATCTTTCTCTAGATGATTTACCTCTCTTTTCCTGGCTTTCATTTCTTATTTATAAAAGTAATAAGTTAAAATACACTTCTCTCTTCCCATTAGAGGAACATGGGGCTACACATGTGGAACGTGCCATCAGAGGTAGTCTTTGTGTCCATTTTTTTTTTTTGTCATCTGATGAGAACACTGAAATAGCATTTTCTTTCTAATGGAAATGAAATAACAGAGAAAAATTGGATTTCCCAGACGTCTCAGTCCCTCTTTCCCCATAAAATAATAGCATCTCTTTTCTTTTTTCATCATGTAAACAGAAGCCTGCGGCACTCATACAATAAGCTTTGGATCATAACATCGTTTTCCACAAGAGGGGAGGCCATGAAGCTTCTTAGTGCCAAGGACAGAAGCATTTCCAGCTGGAAGTCTAAATTTCATTTAGTAGCAGAGAGTGGACCGCACTTTGTGTTGCGTATGGGTTGTTGAAGAGAAGGCAATCAAGGGAAGATTAACAAAAAGAGGAGCTTAATATGCTTGGAGTCATGGGGGGCAAAAGGGCCACATAGAGACGGATTACTTTATTAGTGCAGAGTACTCCCAATGTGAAACTCCATCTACTAACACACATTAGCAATTCCTCTAGAACTTAGAGAATAGTCTGGGGCAAAAAGTAATTAAGTATAGTAGTAGTGGTGGTGGTGGTGGTGGTGGTAGTAGTAGTAGTAGTGGTAGTACTATCGGAGTTTTCATTAAAAGCAATGGGCCTGTCCACCAGTGGGGTGATGTGGAAAGAGTATTGGGTTAGTCAAAGGGGGATTCAAATCCAGTTGTTCTACTCAATACCCATATGAACTTGGGCAAGTCAAATACCCTCTCAATTTTCACCTGTGAAGTAAGGAGGTTGAATTAGATGGCTCTTTTAGCTGTAGAGCTGTGTTATCTATTCCAGGGCTTCTTAAACTTTTTCCATTCTTGACCCTTTTCCTTGTTTACGCAGCCTTTGGCAGAAGTTCAGTGGCCTGAGGGCACGCCCAGTGCAAAGTGAGCATGCTTTGTGTTCAGAACCAAGGCTGTACTGAAGTTGCACAGCACAACACGGGCAAGAGCTGCCAGAAACACCTCAGATTCATTATGCATTTGATTTTTAATTAATTTTCAGTTGTCACATGTTCAGAAACCTTTTTATTATTGCCAAATTTTTGCAACAGTTTAAGAAGCACTGATCTAGTCCAACTCTCCCATTTCACAGATGAAGAAACTGGAGCCCGGGAAGGTTAATCAATTTGCTCAAAATCACACAGGTCATAAACATTTGAACCCAGGTTCACTGACTTCAGGGCCAGTGTTCTTTCCACTGCATCATACTCCTCCATTCTCTCTAAACTTATGATCCTCTGTGCTTCCAGATGTTAGGAATGGCTTCCATGAAAAGGAAGAGGGAGGAAGCAGCTCAGTGATGCAGTGAATGGAGCACTGGCTGTGGAGTCAGGAGTCCCAAGTTCAAATTTGGCTTCAGACTCTTGACACTTATTAGCTGTGTGACCTTGGGCAAGTCACTTAATCCCGATTGCCTCGCCAAAAAAAAAAGAAAAAGAAAAGAAGAGAAAAGAAAGAAAAAGAAAAGGAAGTGGGAATTAAAAAAAAAATTCTTTAGGAAACACACATACCCAAGTAAGGGAACTTGCTGAACTATCTCACAATTTTCCAGAGAGGAAACAGCAGAGGTCTGGGAATGGGGCGGTCGGGCAAGGGAAAAGTGAGTAAGTCAGCTTCAGCTGAGTAGAGACCGACAGTCAGATGGGAACAGGACGAGATTGCCTGTAATAGCGGTATTATAGCTCTCCTTGCCAGGTCTCTCATGCTCTCACATACCTCTGGTTTGCCTCCTGACATACATTTCAGTGGGAGTTAAGAATGACACACAGGGTGGATGGATCAGATGGATGGTGAGGGGGCTTCGATGTCATACCAACCCGGCATTTTTGAAAGTAAGGTACAGGGGAAACATTGGCTGGGGCAACACACCTCTCTAGAGTGCCCCTAGTAGAGTTTTAAGGTTTGATTGACATTTTCTGGTGGAAGTGGGGTTTCAAGGGCCTATAGGCAAACCTCTGAGTGCCATACGTATTCTAACAATTGACATTCCTAAATTGTTAACATGCAAAGGGTCATTTTTGTATACTTGTATACTGACGGATATACAGGTGTATAAATAAAAACTGTGAGCCCAAACCAGAGGCAAGTAATCCAAACCAACCATATCAAACACAAAAGGAGAGTGCAGGTGCCAACAGGAGAGGAGGCAGTAGATTAATTGGAGTGAGAACAAAAGGGGATCTTTAGAGTGTAAGCCACCATTTGTATCGTGAATTTGGAACAAAGGTTCTTAACCTAGGGTCCATGACTTTGGATGGGAAAACAAGTTACCCCTTTATTTTCACTAACCTCTAACTGAAATATAGCACTCGCTATGATTATTTTAACGAAATGAAATAAAATAATATAATTAATTTATGACAACAATTTAACAAAATAATTATTTCAAAAATACCAAAATAATTTTAAAACATTAATCTGAGAAGGAGTCTACAGGCTTCACCAGACTACCAGAGGGGTCCATAAACCTCAAATGGCAAAGAAGCCCCAGTAGATGGTCTCACTTTATGTCTCATGCTGTGCCTGAAAGTTAGGAAATTCATGACGAGACACTAACCTAGCCCTGTGCTCCCAGGGACAGGCAGCAGAATATAATGGACAACAGTCTTTGAGTCAGGCAGAGCCTAGGTTCAAGTCAAGGCTCTGATACACACTAGCTATGTGACCCTGAATAATTTTCTTAACCTCTCAGTGCCCCAGGGAATCTAATTTACAGACAAGTTACTTATCTGCATAGAGGGAGGGAGTTTCCACAATGGGAGTATTCCTCATGTATAGAATTACAGGGGTGGTCCCCTTCCTCCCAAATAAATGGTCCCTAGACTTTGGCTGGGAAAGCTATGCCTGGGGAAAAGTGGTTATCATACTTCATGAGTTTTTTTCCTGCCTTTATTGAAAGGGGGAAGAGGAGCCAGTGAAATTGTACAGTCTGTAATACAAGTCTTTTGCTTTGCATCTAATTATACTGTCATCAAATCTAATTAAGTTGTTATTTAACCATGACTGTGACCTTGTGTGTCAGTAAATGAAAGAACAGCCAGGATAAGAAAGGAAAGGCTGGAGCCAAGTGAGTTGGGGCTCATCCTGAGACTAGTGACAGACTCCTAGGTAAAAAATCTGTGCGCAGCTACAGGACAGTTGGGCAGAGTTTGGGTAACCGACAGTCATGTGTCCCCTTGAGTCCTATCTACTTAGAAGACCCAGATTCTTAGGCTTCTTACATAGAAATACTTGAAATACTGAAATATTAAGGTAGGTGTGGGATATTTAGATACAAAGATTCAGCTTAATAATCATTTATTAAGCACCTACTATGCATGAGGCACTGTGTGAGGCACTTTAAAAATATCTTATTTTGGGACAGCTAGGTGGCCCAGTGGATAGAGCACTGGCCCTGGAGTCATGAGGACCTGAGTTCAAATCCAGCCTCAGACACTTGGCATTTACTAGCTGTGTGACCCTGGGCAAGTCACTTAACCCCAACTGCCTTGCCAAAAAAAAAAAAAATCTTATTTGATCCTTACAACAACCCTGGGAGGTAGATGCTACTATTACCCGCCCCCCCCAACTGAGGTAGACAGAAGTTAAGCATCACATGACTACTAAGTGTCTGAGGTGGGATTTGAACTCAGATCTTCCTGATTCTAGACCCAGTGCTCTACCCACTATGACTCTATTCAGAAAAGTTAGTGATTCCCAATTTGGTAATTCTCTAGAGGGGTAACATCAGGATTGCCTAGGTGGACTGAACATATGGTCATTTGGGGTGTCCTGGGCCATGCTACTTTTCAGCCCACTCAAGTTCACTTTTAAACCTTTGCCTGAATAAATACAGAGGGAAAATAGAGCAAAGCCTGCTACTTGTACCAGTGGATGCAGAGACTTGAAACTTATTTATGGGTGTGCTAAAAGAAACCCTCTGCTTTCTGTAGACAACAAACCCTCTGCCTGCATAAAATTTACACCTTATTATCAAGGGAAATTGGAATGTTCAGGATAAACAAGATTTAAATGAAACGAAATTAAATTAAATTAATGGCAACAGATAAACACCTGCAGGTCTCTTCTCTGCCTGTGAGCCCCATCCCTTAAGCAGAGCCTGAGTGGGTGGATTCTAAAGGCAGTAACCACCCCAGTGTTCACAGAGGCTGAGCTCCAGCTCAGTAAATTCTTCCTCCAAAATTTTATGCATTTCTGCTGGAGGTATTTTCTCTTCATTGAGGCTGTGAAAGGAGGTAGTTTAGCCCAATCGCAACCTCTACATCCTTGCATGGTGTCCCAAGACAGCTAAATCACACAGTTCCCTAGAAAAACATAACAAATCAAAAAATGTTAGCAGCCATAAAAACATAAGGAACTCCTGAATACAGAAAAATAGCTGCAGGTTGCATTTCTATCACAAGGTTTGCAAAGCACTTGACTTACGTTAACTCATTTGAATCTCACAACAATAGGTAGGAGCTATAATTATTCCCATTTTATAGATGAGGAAATTAAGGGTGGCAGTAACTAAGTAATTGCCCAGCATTCATAGCTACCTAATTGTCTGAGCAGGATTTGAATCCTAGTGCAGCACTATCCACCGAGCCATTAGCTGACCCAAATATGAGCATTTGAAAATTGCGCTAGCCCATGGTATCAGGTTAACATGAACACTCTCGTCTTCCACATATTTCCTTCTACCACACTCTCCTTTTCATATGTTCCATTCATTCACCAAACATATACAAAGTCCATGGGATACCAGAGCACTGTCCTCGGAACTGTGAAGACACAAAAATTTGGCTAAACAGGTGCCTTGTCTCATGGAATGTAAAATCTAGGAAGAAGTTAAGATACAAATATGATAATGAACAAACAGCATTACATCTTAGGTTCAGCAGAGAATTACAGGGGAAAAAGGACTATTTGAATTTTTCTTGTAGGGGGAGAAAGGGGAACTGGGGAGAATCCAGGAACACTTCCCAGAGGAAGTATTTGGCCTGTCCATCTCTAGTCTTCTCTCCTCTCTGACTCCCTCCATTAGCCACCAGTAACAATAACCAAATAACAAATAACAAATAACAATAACCAATAACAAAGCTACTTCAGTTTCATTGTAAATTTGAAGTCCCGTAGAGTCCTAGGATTCTACAGTTATTTATTTATTTATTTAAGACTAAATCCGTGATTTTAACAGGTAGAGTTCCCAGGGTCTAGAGAACCGACCGGGACATTGAGGGGTTAAGAGACTTGTCCAAGGTCACATAGACTGTATATGGCAGAGATTGGTCCTCAAAATGGGTCTTCTTCACTTTGTGGCCAATTCTCTACCTGCTATGCCATTGTACCCCTACATTTAATTATTATTACATTAGATAATTATACTGGTAGAAGAAGCTCCTCGACAGGTATTCTCTACAGTGATAAAATCAAACGTCTGGTTAAAAAAAAAACAAAACGCTATAATCACTTATGTCCACAATACACACATATATGTTTATATGCATCGACATGCTAATGAGTAGCAGGAATAGACAGAAAGAGAAAAACAAGATAAGGATATGTTTATTCACAACAATACCTTCTCCAACTATCTGTTCTCTCTCTCCCTATGATCCAACTTGCTACCTTTAACCTGTGGATGTTTGGGCCTGGCCCTAAGCAAAGTTTAAGGCAGGTGAACTTGTCCTTGGCATCCTTCCAACTTCCCTTTCCACATTCCTAGCAACCCCATTTCCCTTTTTGTCCAGTATTGAGATCATCAAGTCCAAAATCCTTAATTTTCATACAAGGAAATTGAGGCTCAGAGATGTTAAGTGACTTACCTGAGGTCACACAGCTAGTAAATAGCAGTGCTGGGATTCTAACTCAAGAACTCTGACTACAAATTCAGTGACTTTTTCACAGTATAACATCACCAGCTCCTAAAGGGATAACTTTGCTCCTATAATATCTTTAACGGTTTAAGTCAGACCTGTACAACTTGGCAGTAGGTAGGGGCCAAAGTTAAAACAAGCTAAACTTCTTCGGGCTGCAGATAGGTTAGACTAGAGACAGACGGACTACAGTTGGTTGCCGTGGGTCACAGGACAAACAAAAGAGTGTGCAGTGGCAACCTTACATTTCTCTTGGGCCACTGAAATTCTTTGGCAGCCTGCCTTTGTGCAGGCCTGGTTTAAGTTAATAGCTCTCCACAAGTTAGTATCAGCCTCATCTGAATTTTAAAAGAGGACTCCAAGAGAAGAAAAGTCTTAATCCAAAGGAATAATTCTCTAATGATAATAATTCAAGTGTCCAATAAGTAATTGGGAGCTGGGAGGGGCCATCTTTGGGGAAGAGAGCCTTGCCTAGTGTATCTAACTGACACCAAAGAGGGAGCTACCTACTCCACCCAATCTTGAGACTATTACTTCACAACACCTAGTCCTCACAGGTAGAAAAGATGAAGATTAGTTTGGTCAAAATGGTAGCATGGTGCTTGAACCAAAAGCTTTTTAAGGGCTAAATATTATATTAGGAAAACAGTACAATTGTTTTTCCTGAAAAGCTTTTCTCCTAAAATTCATTTCTATTTCTTTTTTTTTTGGGGGGGGGGGCTAGGCCATGGGATTAAGTGACTTGCCCAGGGTCACACAGCTAGTAAGTGTCAAGTGTCTGAGGCCGGATTTGAACTCAGGTTCTCCAGACTTCAGGACCAGTGCTCTATCTACTGTACCACCTGGCTAACCCTATTTCAATTTTTCTAAACATTTATTAAATGCCTGTGGTATGCAAAGCTCTGTGCTAATCCATGATGGGAATACTCAACAGTTAATTATCTCTGATTTTTTTCTGTGTAATATACATATGTGTATATATATACACATACATATATATGTAGACTGTTGCAATATATGTGTGTAATATATAATAATAAAATATATTATAATATATAAATTATATATCATATATATTACACACACATACATAGTACAATACTCTATAACAATAGAAGAGACTCAGAGAATTGTCTGAGGATCAAATAAGATAAACAAGATCATAACTTAGCATAGTGCCTGGCATGCAGTAGATGCCACATAAATGTTGTCATTCAGTTGCTTTTCTGTTGTGTCCAAATCTTTGTGACCCCATTTGGGATTTTCTTGATAAAGATATACTAGAGTGGCTTACCATTTCCTCTTCTAGCTCATTTGACAGATGAGGAACTGAGGTAAGCATAGTTAAGTGACTTGCCCAAGGTCACACAGCAAGTAAGTGTTTGAGGCCAGATTTGAACTTGGAGAAATGGGTCCTGACTCCAGACCCAGAACTCTATCCACTGCACCACCTAGCTGTCCTGAAGGATGGATTAGATGATCTCTAATGTTTCTTCCAGCTCTCCAGCCTAATGAAAAAAAGACTCCACCCATGATGTAGACAACATAAAATTGGACATGGCACCTTTCTGGTCACCGGGCCTGAAATCCAAACACATACAATCATTGGGGAAAGAAATTCTAATATCCTCAAGAGAGGACAGGTGATTATCAAAGGAAAATATCCAAGTACAAAAGAAAACAGGTGAGTGTGTGTGCACTCACAGCCACACAGAAAGGAAGAGAGAGGTCCCATGGGAAATAAAGGTCTCTTGTGTCTCCCTATTATAGAGAGGAAACCCACTTATTAAGCAATATGTACACAACATTAAAACATGTTTTGGGAAAGAATTAATTAGTGCATATCTATATGGGAATTTACAACACATTCTAAATGGAATGGATGGAAAACCATTCTCATCCAACCAATTCATCCTGCACATTAAGAGGTAGATTCTGTATCAGAGGATGGCTTCTAACTGTGCATCGTAGCTGGGTTCATCTGTACATGCTCAATTCCTCTACAAGCCATGTCCGGGGGGAAGAATATTTGGTCTCAAATAATACTGTATCATTTGTAAACACGTATCTTGTCGCAAAGCCTAGAGCCATAACTTGCTGATTTTGGTGCCTCAGGCAAGCAGCATAAAGGATGTCCAAAGTCAAGCTGGCAACTTGTGATGTGAAAATAATATAAAAAGTAACTAAGAAAAAATAATACAACAAGCATTGAAGCCATATTTAAACAGGGGAGGAAATGGTTTCTTTCATGCCTCACAACAAAGTTGTTATTCTGGTGACTTCCATTTTAACTAGTTATTCTTATCCCCTTTAAATGGCCATGACCCAGGACAAAACAATTGTCACCTCACCCTAGTTACAGCTCTGGACTTGTCTCTGGTTCTGTGACCAGCCCTGGCCTACTGGTCAACTGTGTCTATTAATGCATGTATAATTCAATATTTGGATATGTCAAAAGTAATAATAACAATAACAATAGGTAGCATTTCTATAGCATTATAAGGTTTAGAAAGCATTTTATAAATATTCCATTTCATTCTCACAACAACCCTGGGGAGTAGGTGCTAATATTATCCCCATTTAACAGATGAAGATGTAGAGGTTGAGGGAAATTAATTGACTTGCCTACAGTCACAGAATTAGTAAGTGATATAGCATGGATTTGAACCCAGGTCTTCCTGACTCCAAGGTCAACAATCTAGCCATTGTACTACCTAGCTGCCTCTGTGACACAATTGGATTCAAAAAGGTATTGACAGGCTTTAACACTAGGCTGAATCTAATACGACGAAATTTAATAAGGATGAATGTAAAGTCTTATACTTGGGTTCAAAAATTTCACTTCAATGTTTTACATAACTGCACATGTATAACCTATGTCAAATATGAATTGCTTTCTCAAAGAAGGGGGAGGGAAGAGAGGGAGAGAATTTGGAACTCAAAGTTTTAAGAAATGAATGTTTAAAAATTTTACATGTAATTGGGGAAAAATAAAATATCAAAGTAAAAAAAATTCTACTTCAACTTAAGAACTCTATCAACACAATGACAAATCCTGATTCCTAAAGGGGAGATGATAAGGAACTCTACCTACCTCCTGACAGACATGATGGACTCAAGATACAAAATGAGACATACATTTTTGAGTACAACCAATGTAGAAATTTGTTTTGTTTGACTATAAATATTTGCAAGAAGTTTTTCTTTTTGATTGTTTGTTTCTTTCCATTGAGGGTGAAGTTGGAGAAGGAAAATAAATGCTTTTTAATTGGAAAGATAAAATTCCTTGCAAAAGTTATATTTAAAAAATCACATTTTGCTTGTATAAGATGGGGGAGGTACAAGTACATGGTACTTGGTATGAAAAGATCTAGGTGTCCCAGTGGACTAAAAGCCAATTAATAATGTGATACGGTAACCAAAAAGGAAATGTGAACTTAGTTAGCATTAAGAAAAAGGTAGTGTCCAGAATTAGGGAGATCATAAGTACTATTGTGTTCTATCTTGTCCCGCCTACACGTGGAATGTTGCATTCAGTTCTAGGTGCCATAGTTTTGGAAGACCCTTGAGAAACTGGAAAGCACCCACAGAGGACAATCAGGAAGATGAAGGGCCTGGAATCCATGCCATATGAGGACTGGTTGAAGGACCTGGGGATATTTAGCCTGAAGAGGAGAAGGAAAAAAGGAGAGTGGGGAATGGGACATGCCAGCAATCTTAAATCACATGGAGAACCAGAAACAACAGTAGAAGCTGCAAAGGAGCAAACTGAGGTTTGATGCCAGGAAAACCTTCCTAACAATGAATGTTGTAGGTAAGTGGAATGGGCTGCCTAGAAAGGTAATGAATTCTACTTCTTTGGAGTTCCTCTAGCAGAAGCTCAATAACTACTTGTTGGGCATGTTATAGTGGGGATTTGTTTGGGGATATGGGTTGTACTGGATGGTCAGAGATCTCTTCCAAACCAATGCTCCTGATCTGGATACCATCTCCTGCCTCTGATCCTTCTTCTGAGTATACCATTATCTGTGGTAACTGACTCCTAGTTCTGCACAACTAACCCTTCTACCCCCTTTTCTGGGCCAGGTACTTTCTGCCCATGTATTTTCCACGTCTTCTGCCTCATGAAGCTTTAACCTGTTCCATGATAGATCCTTGGCAGTGACCAATGGCTGGTCCAGTTCCTGGTTCTATCTATAGCTCCCCTTGGGAGAGACTAGGATTGGGGTCTATCAAGGGCTGTTACCAATCAGGGTCCATAGGAGAGGACTGAATCCTCATTAAAGGGTGAACCAGCCAGTATCAAGAAGCAGAGAGCCAAGTAGTAGAGATGAAAGGGTCAGGGGTGGGGAGAGCACTGTCTGGGAACCAGGATACTTATGATCAAATAGGGTCAAAACTGGGATTCACAATAAGCTGTTAATGGGGCCGAGTGAGAAGTTACGGTTTTAGGCTTTTGTTTAATAATAATCAAATAAGTATACGTTAGGCTAAACAGTTAGGGACAATTGTGTTTTTATGTCCAGCTCTATATTGTCAGCCCTGCTGTCCAACATCTCCTAAGTTCCTTTAGTTGAAGGTCTCCTGTCTTTTGCTGTCCTCATTGTTCTCCATAGCAATGACTGAGTCTGACTGGAGTCAGATAGGGAAGAATACGGCATCCATATTCTACCTTGATGTTTGCAAGTTTCAACAAAATATTCTTCAGTTGACTTCCATACCTAGAACTCAGTCTAGGCAATGGTTCATAGGCAGAAATGAATTCAGCAGCCCAACACAGAATGATATTCTACCTACAGGCACAAAACAGAAGTCATGAAACCCGTTCTTTTTCAAGGAACTGCCCAATCCCTTAGGATTATTTCCAAACCCTGGTTAAAAGAGAAGGGATTTTTTTTTTTAAATATCACTTTATCTCCACTTTTTCTTTAAAAATAGAAAATTAATGCAAAAGCTTTCTTAGGGGTAGTCTGATTGCCACTCACTCCTATTCTCTCTCTACATTTTACATAACACCATGAAGTGACAGATGAAAAAGAAAATACAAAGATTTTTTTTTTTTTTGCCTTTGGCTGCCCCAGGGTAGCCAAGTAAGCATTGAAACCCAGAAAGGAGAGATAAGAATTTCTTCATGTGGCTCAAATATAGTGCAAAGTATTCAAATTCAAATTCAAATCAAATCACTATAAGTTATATTACTGTACTACTAAATGGGTAGATTATAGGCCTCTACCCATCAGTGGAACCTAAGAATGTTTGTGCTAATAAACTAAGTTGTGAATCATTTTAGGACACAGCATCATCTGTAGATGGGTGTCAGTCTCTCCCAAAGAGAAGGCACTTATTCATAAGCATCGATAAATACCTCGTGAACTGTATAAAAAAAAAAAAAACTAAGATTCAGAGATGACTGATGTCTAGTCTGCCAAGGTCCAAGTCAAAGGTCGTATCCCAGTTGATTAAATACATGAAACATAAATGACTGAAATGGTAGGGCAAAGAGAAGGCTCCGACTACACAAGGGAGAGAACAGCTGCAGAATACGTAGGGCAAGAGCCAGAGCGTGAGTGGGGGGGAGCCAGGGACCAAAGGGAGCATTTCTTACATTCCATGGCCAGAAGGGAGGACCCTGCTCAAGGGCTAACTTACCACTCACAGCTGAGTTTGATAACTTTTGCCTCTCTATGATAATAGCTGGTTTGTGTGCACATTGTGGTAATATTTCTAGAGTATCACATACATCTGTATATATTTGTCAACATATAAACGAGTGTATATGTGCAAACACGTACAGGTGTGTATCTAGTCTAAATATGTACTTTCCTCAGTATAAGATACTTGAGATAGAAACTTCTTCTACCCAGGCAAATTGGCAAATCATCTTTAATTGAAAACCTTAGAGGGTTGCCTGGGACACTGAAGGGTTAAGTGCTTTGTCTATTGTCATATAGTAAGAACGTTTCAAAGACAGGCCTTGAAACCAGGTCTTCCTGACTCTAAAACCAGACCTCTATCTACTATCCCATGGTATGTTCTCATTCTCCCTCTGCCTCCTGTGTCTTCCTCTCTTTGCCCCCTCTCCATCTCCTCCTCTTTCCCCTACTCCTCTCTATCTCTCCCTCTCCCTTCTTTCCTCTCCATATCTCTGCCCTCTCTATGTCTTCTTCTTCCCCCCTCCTTCACTCCTCATCTCTTTCCCTCTTCCCCTCTCTTTCCCTCCCTCCAAGAAAGAGATTTATTAACCACTTTTGTTTTTACATTGCAAACCTTACAAATGATCTTACTCCCTGAGAGCTCTTGCAACAAAATAAAGCAATTAAGCAAAACTAAGAATGCAGTGACCTCATCTTAAAGTACATGCGACATTCCACATTTGGAGCACACCTCCCCAGACTCTCTATTTTAAGTGTTTTTTTTTAATTAATAGAAATGTATTTTCTCTCCCTCCCACTCACCCCCATCACATTAGGAAAAAAAAAAAGAGAAAAGAAAAACAAATTTCTTGTAACAAATATGTATAGTCAAGCAAAACAAATTCTTTCTTTGGGTGTATATAAAAATTATCATTCTGTATTCTAAATTCTCTCTATTAGCAAAGGGATAGTATTTTTATCACCCATCCTCTGGAATCATGGACCATCATTGTATTCCTTACAGTCATCAAAGTTGTTAGTCTTCACACTGTTGTTGCTATTGTGTTTGCTGTATTGTTGCATTCTTCACCAGTTTGTAAAAGTTTTCAAAATTGTTTTCATAATTATGATTTTATAGCATAAACTGTTCTGGTTCTACTTAATTCACTCCGCATCAGGTCATATAAGTCCATGTCTCTTTGAAATTATCTATTTCCTCTTTTTTTTTTCCACAGCACAATAGTATTCCATCCCATTCATATTTTTGTTGTTATTCAGTTGTTTCAGTTATATTTGAATCTTCATGACCCCATTTGGGTTTGTTTGTTTGGGGTTTTTTTTTGGCAAAGACACTGCAGTGGTTTGCTATTTCCTTATAGAAGAGGAAACTGAGGCAAACAGGGATAAGTGATTGGCCCAGGGTCATGCAGCTAGTAAGTGTCTGAGGCCAAGTTTGAACTCAGAGAGATGAGTTTTCCTGACTCCAGGCCCAGCCCTCTATCCACTGCACCACCTAGCTGTCATTCATATACCACTGCTTATTCAGCCATTCTCCAATTGATGGGCATCCCTGTAGTTTCCAAGGGTGGTTGTTTTTTTTTTCATCACCACAGAAGGAGATGTTATAAATATTTTTGTATATATAGGGCTTCCTTTGATCTCTTTTGAGTACAGTCTTATCTAAATATTTATATGATTATGTAATTTGAATATAGTATATAAATAGAAATAAGAAGAAATAAGCCATTATCTTGTGTGATCCTTACAACAATCCTTTTGAGATGGAGCAGAGATTACCATCAACTCCTACTTCTGTCCTCTGGGCTTTTTGGGGGGGGATGGAGGGGGTCCGGACCTATGATTTCATTAAAAAAAAAAAAAAAAGGTAATCCCAGTGTGGAAACTCCCTTTATAAATGCTGATCAGATTTGTCCCAGGATCCAAGAGGTTAAGTGACTGGCCCATGGTCACGATGACAGTAAGTATCAGAGGTAGTATCTGAATTCAGGTCTTTCTGACCCCAAGGTTGGCCCTTCATCCACTGTGTCATTTTACTTCTCACTCCCAATTTACCAATGATAAAATGAAAGCACAGTCACATAAGCATTAAGTGACTGAATTCAGTCTGCTGATTCCAATCCAATGCTCTTTCCACTCTACCACAACTGTCTCCTTTTGGGAGTAGCTTCAAATAAATATTATTACTACAAAATTTTAAGATCTTATGATGCTTGCCTGCGTGGATACTGATGTTTTGGTTTGATTTGGTTTTTTAAAACAGACAATAAGGTGCTCTGTTTATATTAGTCATGTTTACAATTTGCACAGTTCACTTTTGTCAACTTCCAAAGACTGGGCTAAGACCGTAGGAAAGACACAACACACAAGACCATATGGGCTGTTACTTAATGCCTACCACACAAGGTTAAACCTGAAAATAACTCAACACCCTAGAAGTCACCCCGTCTTTCTGTATCTTTAAAAGGAGGGGAAAAAATCCAGGTCTAGGAAAAATTCTTTTTAAACTGCTGGCTACCTTCTCAACTACTGAACATCCGTGCTGCTAGATTCCCAAGACTATTTATTTTACACTTACTTTTCTGCAGACTAAAGATGAATTCAGATCAAGATAGGGGTGGTGTCATTCAGCCTGCTGTCTTCAACCTTTATTCTATGGGCAAAGGAGTCATTGTTCTAGACTAGAAATCCTATGAGTTCTAGACGATCTAGGTAAGGGCACAATAAGTTTCTAGAAGAATGGATGGGAACAAAAAGGAAAGAAAAAAAGAGCCCACTTTCTTTTCTCACCCTTCCTCACGTCCTTTTTGGATTACATCATTTTCTTCATCTTTTAAAGTCTCGTTTTTTAACCCTTGGACATAAAAGAAAAGGGTCACTGAAAAAAATGGACTTGTACTCAGCTATGGAGGGTGACTTGAGCTTACTCTGCCTGATGACTGTGCAGGATGTGCTCTCTGTCACCTTCAACATCATATAGCATGTCTTTAAAAAATTAAAAAAAAAAAAAACAGCAGCATCCAAGGAATTGGCTTTAAATGCCAGTTCTGTTAAGTTAGAAATCCTGTAACAGTCATCTGGACACACAAAATATATTCTGAACTCTCTGATTCAAGATTTTTTTACTCATTGCTGCACTCCACCCCATCACCCCCGCCCCCCAATTCTCAACGGTAAACAGCAGTTCCATTTATAGCCGGAGAAGGCAGGGCCTGGAGCAGAACAAGAATCTGGCCCTCCTTAATTCTGAGCAAGTTCCAAGAGCTGTCCAAAGGCAGACACACACGCACAGATGGTGACTCACAGAATAAACTTTTCGTGGGAAATAATACAGTCAAGTAATCAGAATTCCATGTCCGAGAAAATGTTGGATTATAGATAAAATGTCACTGCAACTGGGAGTCATTAGTACTACAGCTCAGTTCAACTCAAGTCAACAACATTTATTAAATACCTATGTACTATGTGCAATGATAGGCGTGGGGAAGCAAAAGGAGAAACAGTTTATGGAGGAATTTATTTTCTACTTGAAACCACAGAAACTGAAAAAGTAGGGATGAATGATCATTGAGCATGATACATAAAAGAGTGACATAGAATATCCCATCAAAGGAAATAAAAGTTATTGTACCAAGAATATCCAGATCTTTTGAACATACCTAACTCTACTCTCCAAATAAACTACCATCTTGTGGCAGAAAAGAACAATGGAATGGGTATGCAGAGAGAGACCTGGATTCTGGTCCTGTCTCTTCTACTAAATAGTCATATGTCAATTCACCTCTCTAGTATTCATTTTTCTTACTTTCAAAAATCAATGTAAAATTGTACTAAGGTCCTTTTCAGATTTTCTTTTGGGTTCTATTCTATTTTTTTTAACTTAAAATTTTCCTGATATCTTTGGTTTTTATACTTACTATTTTCCCAATATATAACTATGTAGAATAGTTCAACTAAGTCAAACCTCCACTAACAGTGTATTACTGTACCTCTCTTTCCACAGCCTCTCCAACACTGCCCACTCCCAACTTCTGTCATCTTTACTATCTGCTATATGCAGGGCCAAAGCTCAGTTGTTTTTATTTGTATTTCTCTTATTACTAGTGATTTGGAGCAATCTTTGCTATGATTGGTTTTTTGTTGTTTTTTGTTTTTTAGGCAATTGGGGTTAAGTGACTTACCCAGGGTCACACAACTAATAAGTGTCAAGTGTTTGGTCTGAGGCTGGATTTGAACTCAGGTCCTCCTGACTTCAGGGCCGGTGCTCTATCCACTGTGCCACCTAGCTGCCCCCTATGATTGTTAATAGTTTACAAGTCTTCTTTTGAGAACTATTTATTTGTATCCTTTGGCCACATCCATTAGTCATATATTTTTGTTAATTCTCTACTTGTCTTGAACATCTCAGGCCTTTCAAAGATACCCGATGTAAAGATTTTTCCCAAGCAAAAACTTCCCTTCTTATCCAATTTGCATTGGATAAGTATTTCAATTTCATGTAATCAAAATTAAGTATTTAATCTTTTGTAATTACCTCTATTCCTTGTTTGGTAAAAATTCTCTTTCTAGACATAGTAATGAAAAGTTCCTGATTTGTTTCTCTTCTAATTTTTTGTAATGGTATGACCTTTAATATTGAGGTCACATATCCATTTTGAGCTTATTTTAGTATATGGTATAACTGTTGGTCTAAAGCTAATTTCTAACAAACTACTTTCCAGTTTTCCCAGCAATTCTTGTCAGATATGGTATTCATCCTAAAGTCATTTATGTTCTCAGGTTAATTTTGCACACTGGGTTATTGAATTTAATTCCACTCTATTTCATTCTCACATGCCAGAGATCAGAGATCTGTATGCAGTCACATGGTTGAACAATAAGCCTTAAGAATAAGAAAATGAGATAGTGTCAAAGAGCTCCATTGGCAATGTTACATTAAAATCAGTCACTTAATTCTGGTGCCCAGACGGTGATGCAACAATCATCTGAGAAGCAAAAGGAATCAAGAATATCAATGTGCCACCTGAAAGAATGGCAGACTTAGCAGGCTTCTAAGAGAGCATCAAGTTCCTGAGAACACAGACTGTCCTACTATTCTATCATTGCTTCTTGGACAATTCTACCAACAGCACAGATATTAAATAAAAAGCCTGGACCAGCAAAACCAAGTTCATTTCTTCCAACCAACCACTAAGCCTTAAAAAAAAAAAAAAAAATTATTTGCTGCAATAAAACAGCTTGTTCGGACTTGAATTTGGAGACAGGAAGACCTAGGATGAAATCCTGCCTGTGACATTTACTTGCAGTGTGACCCTGGAGGAGTCCCTCAAACTTGCTAAGTGACTCAGTTTCCTCATTCGTAAAAGAGGGATCATAATTCCTATGGTATCTACCTCACATTGTTGGTTTAAGATTCAAGTAAAATAATGAATGAAATGTGTCTTGTAAACTTTAAAGCATTATATAACTATTTATTTGACATAATTATTATTTCCTGAATCTAAGATTTCATTAATATAGAGAACATCTGTTGCAGAAACTCTTTCTACCAATGAAAATGGACAACTGTTCTGTGACTTACAGTCTTAGAGAGTTGCTTGGGATCCTGAAAGATTAGGACCCTGTGTGCTCAGGGTCACTCAGCTAGTATAGGAAGTGGAACTTGAACCCAGGTCTTCCTGACTTTATTTTCATTTCTGTGCCCTCCACTGCACTCGGGTGGATATGTATGGAGTTGGTGTTTCTGAAGTATTTCTTCTACCCATGGTGCTTCCTTGCAGTTGCCTTATGTCTATTCCTTATGTAGGGCTGACTTTGCAGTCCCGCTGTCAGTGGCTGTCTGATCATTTTTCAGTCACGTCCAACTCTCCGCGACTCCATTTGGGTTTTTCTTGGCAAAGATCCTGGAGTAGTTTGCCATTTCCTTCTCCAGCTCATTTTATACAGATGAGGAAACTGAGGCAAACAGGGTGAAAAGTGACTTGCCTAGGGTCACACAGCTAGTAAGTGTCTGAGGCCAAATTTGAACTCAGGAAGATAAGTCTTCCTGACTCCAGGCCTGGCACTCTATCCTTTGTAGTGTGATATACATGCTATTATTTTTATTGTTAGCAGCAGCAGTGGCAGCAGTAATAATAATTTTCACTGTAATCAGATACAATTTCTTCACCTGGCAGCATAGTTTCAGGAAGGTCCTGCTCCCTTTACAATCTTCCCCCATTCTCTTTTCCCTAGATGCCCAGCAGGGGAAAACTTCAGTGTGATGTTTTTACTTTGTAAGGAAGGCAACATTCTTGTAAAGAGATAATCCTGCTATAGAAAGAAACAAAGAGATGTCAATGGAAAGAGAATCATGTGCAATGAAGTATCTTGGAAAGGGGCATGGACAGAAGATCAAGTTCTGGCACTATCATTCACTAGCCAGGGGAGGATGGGCAAGTTTGCTTCATTTATAAAACAAAGTCATTCTCATAATCCAGTACCAGCCCTGAGGCCCTTTGCTTGAATTTGCTGGGAATTCTATAGAATTCACCCCACCCAGACCCTCTGGCCATTCTCTAGCCCTTCCAGAGCTCACTATCCTTTT
This sequence comes from Vombatus ursinus, assembly GCF_900497805.2. NCBI lineage: Eukaryota > Metazoa > Chordata > Mammalia > Diprotodontia > Vombatidae > Vombatus > Vombatus ursinus. The sequence continues at coordinate 1,668,002 of NW_020954562.1, forward strand.
CCCACAATACCATTCCTAGAAAGATCATATCCATCAATTGCACAATGGCTCTACTCAGTGACTTCCCATTACAAAACACCCTTTCCTGGTCACCAATATCAGATATGTATTGTCTTCCCTTATTAGGATTTAAGCTCCTCAGGAGCAGGGGCTCTCTTTCTTTTGTATTTGTATCCCCAATGCTTAGCACTTGTTTGCCACCCCCCCCTTTTTTTTCCAGTGAACCAATGGCATCATGGGGTGATGTCTGGACTCCTTCATGAATCAGATTTAAGTGAGGCAGAGTTTCATAAAGTTGTCAGCCTCACTCTCTCTTTCTGAGTCACTGAAGTCCAGCGGGAAGCCCATAGTCAAGATGACTGGGGATGACCAGGGATACAGTGGACGACATTGGCATCTTTGATGTGCTCCACAGCGCCTGCTTCAGCTGCCTTCATGGTCATTGGAACAAAATTCTTCTCATCCACCCATTCCACCAGGGAAAGTCTTCACATGCTTGGGGTAGACAACCCCCTAATTCACTACTGGGTTTGAGGCTCACGAGTTATGGTCAACGTGGTTTAGCTCATCTGCCAAAACGGTTTATCGTGGTATGTTTCCTGTGCATGGTACAGCTTCTTGGAGCAACCCATGAGAGTTGGGTGAAAGGTGGACCCCAAAAGTGGATGAGCAGTCCTGTAAAGGGCTCAGAAAGCCCTCAGACCAGAGATGCTAGTTCTCCTGAATGCCTCATGCACCCCATAGTGCTTAACACTATGCTTGGCATAAAGTAAGTGCTAAATAAATGCTTTCTTATTTACTCATTCATTCTACCTACCTTACAAGATTACCAAGGAAAAGGTGTTTTGTAAACTTTAAGTGCTATGTAAATGAGCTGTTATTATAATTACACACAAAGACAGAGACAGACAGAAGTATATGTGCAATGTGGCATAGCAGAGAAAATGTTGGACTTAGAGCCAGCCTAACTTGGGTTTCAATCTTGCTTCTGATACTTACTAGTTGAGTGACTCAAGGCAAGTCGTTTTATTTCTAGATGCTTCAAGCAACTCTCTAGGACTTAGCTCCTAAATCAAAGATGTGGTTTCCCACGCTGAAAAGGTGACATCTATCAATTTTTCTCATACACAGACATATAGACATATGTACACCACAGTGAAGAAGGGGATATATGTTTTGGTTAATGGGGTTGCTATAGTAATCAGAAAGGTACAGCAGGTGATCTGTGGGATAGGAAGTCAACAGATGTCACTAATACCTCTAATGAGAGAACCAGCCTTTCTCTTCCTCTGAGGCTGCCTCCAGGCAATAGATGATTTCTCTGCAGAGCTCAGAGTTAACCAATTGTAGAAGGCAATGAATTTGAGTTGGGGCACAGAGACTAGTAATATCTGTGGCATTTCTTCCTCCCCTGCCTTGCTGGGTCCTGTCCCAACCCAGCTAGCTCCTTCCTGTCCCTTTCTTGTCCTGTCCTGTCCCACCAAGTCAGTGAGTGATCTCTTGCATTTGTTCATCTCTGGGTAAGTCTTGTACGCTGGGCTGTGCTGCAAACTGATTAAGGTCCTGGGTGCAGAGAACAACTCAATTCCACAAACATTTGAGGGCCTACTATATACAACACTGAAAGGCCTAGTTATTAAAGACTTTGTGTCACAAGATTGGTGGCAGTTGTGGTTGTGATGACTCCTAACTTTTTCCCTATTCTCTTAAGCATGCTGTGTCAAAGGTTGTGGAATACCTTAAACAGGGTGTACCTCTGAGTGAGGTAGGAGAGGATTCCTGGAGGCTACTGCTGAACCAACCTCCCTCCAGAGCAAAGATGTGAATTGAATCTACCCATGTAACTTTCCCTAAGAGACAGTTTTGATCTCTACATGCATTCAATAAGTCATTATACATATTTAGAAACTTGTTGATCTCTCAAATTAGTTGGCATATAAACTTTTAATGGGCAACTAGGTGGCACAGTGAATAAAGTATTGAGCTTGGAGTCAGGAAGACCTGTGTTCAAATCTGGCCTCAGACACTTACTAGTTGTGTGACCCTGGGCTAGTCACTTAACCTTGTTTGCCTCGGTTTCCTCATCTGTAAAATGAGCTGGAGAAGAAAATGGCAAACCACTCTAGTATCTTTGTCAAGAAAACCCAAATGAGTTTTCATAAAGAGTTAGACATGAAACAACAACCAACACCTTTTAATACAGGGGGTGTTAAAGTAGTAAACTTTAAAACAAAAATTATTACATAATATATAATAATATTAATATATTGAATATATAATTATATAATATAATTTTTAGAATATAAAAATTATATTTCAATATAATAGTTTTCCTTTGTAATCCTATGCATTTTATTTTGTGCATGTAAAAATATTATTCTAAGAAGGGGTCCATAGGCTTCCCCTAACCGCCAGAAGGGTCCACGACACAAGAAAGATGAAGAACTCAAGTTCTAATGGGTGTGTTTTTTAAATCAACATTATACTATGCCAGATATTTAGTCCACAAATGTATAGTTTTAATGAGATCACATACCCTGAGTTTTAAGTTACTTCAGTATTTTTTGACAACGTTAACATGTCACATTTATTTATTAAGTGTGATAAAATGGAGACAGTGCTTCCAGGGGAGAGAGGCCTGGTAAGTCCAAGTCCCCTTTCTGACACATAGTGGCTCTATGAGCCAGATCAAGTCACTAAACCACTCATTGCTATAGGGCACCCTATAAGACTAGAAGTTGCAGAGAAGATACTGACCTATATTGGTAGAGAGGTTCCTCACCAAGAGTTCCCTACACTGATAAAGTCCCAGTCTGGTTAAAAGTAAATGAATTAAACTATATACATTCACAACAAAGGACAACTTCAACAGCTGATAAATAAATGGTAAGTCGAGAGTGGGTTGGCCTAAAGGGCCTCTGAGACATCTTTCAACTCTGAGATTCTAAAACCAGGTAGGACTGATTAACTCCAAAGCCCCAGATCAGTTCTGGCTCACATGCCACCTTCCACAAGCTAGAAACTCATATCCAAGATGATTGTATTGATAACAAGAAAGTTTTTCCACATACAACCTCTACCATTTAGAGTGTGTCAGTAATTTAGGTTAGCACTGGGATGTACTTTGTCTTTCGAATATCTTATTTCCCACTGTGCTTCAGGCTGAATTCCAGAGCAGTAGGTACTTTATAGATCCATAAATGACACTTGCCTCCATCTAATTCAGTTCTGTACATATCATACTGTGACACAAAATACAAAATCTTAAGTCTGATACTTTTAAAGTCCCCCACAATCTGACCCAACCTACCCTTCCATTCATCTTACATATTATTGCCCTTCATGAACTCTTCATTCCAGGCAAATCTGTCTGCTAGTCATTCCCTACTACTCCATTGGCACGCTGATAAATGTTTAACAGCCAGCTCTCCAGGTGGGAAAATATATAGAAGACATATTTTTAAGTTTAATGTCTATTATTAAACATTTTCTGTGTCACTTTCCTGTTTAGAGAATCAACAAAACCATACATTTTTATTTTGTTGATATTTTATTTTATCAATATTATTTTATTTAAAATTTTTAACCTAAATTTATAAATTAAATATAAATTAAATTAAAATTATTTTATTTAAAATATAAAAATAAATTTTAAATTTATTATTTATTTATATTATTTATTTTGGAGATTTTGCCCCTCTCCAAAGTATAAATGCTCACAATGAAAATTTAACAATAAGCTCCAAGTGACATCTGTCACCTTGCCTCTCAACCTTGTATAATCCCTAGCTTCCCTCAAAGCATATAACAGCCCAGTTTGTCACACAGAGCTTTTCCTGATTCTTCTAGTTAGTGTTTGCTTCTTCTGTAAAATTACTTTGTATACACTTTGCCTTTACTTGTGCCAGTGTTCTATCTTCCCCCAGGAGAATGCAAGTTCCTTAAGGACAGGGACACTGTGTTTCTTTGTATCTCTGCCACTGAGTGTGGTGCTTGTCTATGGGAACAGGAACTTAAATTGAATTAAACTCAGTAGTCTCATCAGATACTCAGAATTTCTAGGTCAAAAACTTGCTCTCTGGTCATTGTTTCATTGTCATTCTTCAAATATCTACTTTTAAAGCACTGTAATACTAGAGGCAGGGCAGCTGGGTTGCATAACAGATAAAGTGCCAGGCCTAGAGTAAGGAAGGCTCATCTTCCTGAGTTCAAATCTGTCCATTGACACTTAACTAAGTGTATGACACTGGGCAAGTCACTCAACTCTTTTTACCTCAGTTTCCTCACCTGTGAAATGAGCTAGAGAAAGAAATGGCAAGAAACCCCAAATGGGGTCATGAAGAATTGGACATGACTGAACAGCAACAACAATAAATACAAAAGGCATTGTGATAGGGTATAGAAGGACAAAAAGCAACAATATCTAACATTTGCATAAGGCTTGCAACACACTTTACACATGTTATATCACGTGAACCTCACAACATCCTTGTGAGGTGTGTGCTATTATTATTCCCCTTTTATAGATGAGGAAACTGAGACTGAGAGAGATGACTCATCTAGGGTCACACAGCTACCAAGGATCTGAGGCAAAATTTGAATTCAGCTCTCCCTGAGTCCAGGCCCAGCACCGTAGCTACTGTGCTACCTGAGAAGACAAGGTTGCTGCCCTCAGGAAGCATACACTCTAGTTGGACATACACAATGTATTCAAATAGAAAGGAGCAAAGCCCTCAATATGCTAAAGCTAATACCAAAGTGCAATACTCAAATGATTACATTTCTCTATTTTTTCTAAAGTATTTTGCTTATAGAAAATTTCTCTTAGCCTCATTTTCAGGTATCTGGGCTATCAGCTATTGTCTAGGCCTCATGGTAAGGTGGAAAGAGAGCAGCATTTAGAAGGGAAAGCAGCCTTAAGTATATTTGAAAAAGTAAAAGCATTCTATAAATAGAATATGTTATGATTACCATTGAACTACAACCCCAGTAAAAGGCTGGGCAAAAATTGTCCTGTCAGTCGACAAGCATTTATTATACCCCTACTATGTACAAGGTACTTTGTTAAGTGCTGGGGATACAAAGGCAAAAACCAATTTCTGCCTTCAGGGAGCTTTCAGGTATATGGAGGAGACAGTGCACACGATAATTATTCATAAACAAGATTTATATATTGGGTAAATTGGAAATAATCAACAGAGGGCAGGCACTAGCATTAAGGAGTATCTGGAAAGGCTTCCTGTAGAAGGTGGGATTCTAAATGGAACTTAAAGGAAGCAGAGATGAGGAGGGAGAGAAATCCAGACCTGGAGGACAGCAGGAGAAAATGCAGTTAGGAGATGGGTCATCATTTGTGTGGTATAGCAAGGAGAATAGACAAACTGTTCAACAACCTAGTAAAACAGATCTCTACTGGTAACAGTTTTGTTTGGTGTTTTACCTTCCTTATAGGTGCCTGGATTCATTTGTGACACCTGCCAAAAATGGTTCTTAATGTCTCAAATAGAGCTGTCCCAATCGGCAACTTCAGAAAGTAGTGGACTCCTCCTTTCTGGGGAGTTTTCAAGAAAGGCCCAGGTTGGGTAGTGTATATGTGTGTATATGTGTGTGTGTGGGGGGGGGGGGCAGCCTCTTTTGATTGGTTGTATAGCAATTAAAGCTGAGTCTTTAACTGGTGAGGTGGAGACAATCTCTCTCCCTGGCTGAGGATCTTTCCTGTGGATCCATTCCTACCGTGGACAGGAACTGAACTGAAAGGAAGAACTTCCTTCTCCTATTCCCTCTTTTATTCTGATTTTGAGAAATGGACCTGGGGGTGTTTGCTTCTGTTCTATGTCATTTGTCCTTCCTGGTTTCAGGTGCCGGGTGCCAAAAGTGATCCCACCAGACCCAGGAATTAGAGCCACGCTGGCCTCAGAGCCAGGATTGCATGTGGGATGTTGCAGCCAGTCAACCTGCTAGGAAAGCCCAGAAAAACCAGAGTGCCTGAGATTTGAGTCTGAAAAGGGGTTTTATACTTAGAACTGGAACTGTGCACTATAGGAATGGAACTAAACTATGGACCTAATCCCATTCCTATCCCTAGAGACTGAAGTGACATGAGGTGGGGGTAGGGGGGTAGGGGAGGAGAGATTATGGCACATGTAATGAAAGCTAAGTTTATATGTTTGTGATTATACTTTTATACACTATTCCTTTGTAAAAATTAAAAACAAAAAAAAACCCCAATTGTTAAACTTTCAGCACCTCAGTTAACAAATGCTACTTATTGGGGCTTGATTTGTTTTGTTGATTCTCTAGACTTGAGAAAGTAGTGGGAAACACATTAGTAATGTAGACCAAATATAAAAACATATATTGAAAATATTGATTGTTACACATTTCTCAGCACACTCTTGGCACATATCAGCACAATATTTCATGTAGTAAAGGTTTGACATTATCAGATAGGTAGAAATTATTCCTAGAAGAAGGGTACAGGGCTCCTCTAATCCCCTTGGCAAAAATCACTGAATCTGGTTTTGTGCATGAGAAGAGAAGTGAAGATGTGGAAATTACCCTGTTAATTTGATCACAGCAGACAGCCAAAATGAATAATCTGCTCTGGGACCTAAAGTAATCTTATTAGGCTCCCTACATTCATCAAACTAACCAGATCATTGCCAGAGTCCCATCTCATTTTGTTCTGTGCAGACTGTGACCCTGTCCCTATGGAGAAAAAAATTGGACCCTAGCAAGGAAGAAACAGCAAAGAAAGATGGCCAAGGCCCATCAACCCCCCTGCATCCAGATACGCTCCTGCCTGCTCAGTTGCATGGTAATCCATTTAATCAGCTTATATAAATGGTTTAGCTGGGTCTACTTGAACACAGATGGGGCCACATTCTGACTCAGCTTCTATCTACAGGATTCAGCTGAATTGGCTAGAGTATGCTTGATTTAGACTTTGGAGATGTATCTTTGTTCCTCTGCAAGATAAATTATGTGGCAACTGACGAGGTGCTGGACTACTGGATAGAGTACTAGACTGGAAATCAAGAAATTCCCAGTCAAGAATCATAAGAGACTCTAGTACTGGTTCTGTTACTGCCTACATATGTGAGCTTGGATAAGTAACTTAACCTCCCTGGTCCTAGGTTTCCGTTATATAAGAAGGAGAACTAGATCTTTTCTAGCACTAAAAATCTGATTCTACAATTCTCCTTTAACTGAGCTTGTAATCTAGGTTGGTCATTATTATGATTACATCAAGATACAGTCACTTAACCTCTCTGTGCCTCAGTTTCCCCATCTGTGAAAGAAGGATAATAATAGCACCTACCTCGTAGAGTTGTTGTGAGGATCAAATGAGTTAATATACATAAAGCACTTTCAATACACTAAATCAGTATAATATATAAATAAATATTATAAGTAATAAAGGCTATTATTATTATTCACAGTGTTAGGTTGTAATAGCCATATCTTTAAAATAGTTATAATCATATAGTACTCACATCACCTGGCCACTACAGAGTTTCTAGGTTAAAAATTACTGGCTCCAGAGCAAGATTTTTAAACGAGCCCCTCAATGTGACAGCAATGAATGAAGTCTGAAAACACTCAAAAGAGAACATAGGAAATAATGTAGTCTTTGTTGTCTTTCCCATTAGAATATAAGCCCCTTGAGAGCAGGGAAATGTCTTATTTTTCTGTTTGTATCCCCTGCACTTAACAGAGCTTTGTACATGGTAAGCACTTCATAAATGCCTTTTTTTTTTCCCATGAATTAATTCACCTAAGGAAAAACTGCCTAACAATTAGAGCTAACTCAAAGAGGAAAGGTCTACCTTGAGAGGTTGTACAAACTCCTTCACTTGAGGTTTCCCATCAAAGTCTGAAAATCCCTGCCTGCCAGTAATGCTACAGATGGGATTCCTGGGCAGATATTGGTCAGATTAGATAAACTCTGGGGTCCTTTCAGATGCTCAATCAGTTCATCAACTTAGTTACTAAGGGCCAGTCACTATTAAGCACTGAGGACCCAAAGTAAGGCATGAACAGAATCCCAGTCCTTACGGAGCATATAATCCTAATAGGCAAGACCATGTGTAAATAATCAATCAACAAATATTTTTCAAATTCCTACTAGGTTCCAGGTACTGTATTAAGTGCTGGCAATACAAAAAGAGACAAAATATAGTCCCTACCCTCAAGGAGCTCACAATCTAATAAGGAAGACAACATGAAAACAAATATATACGAAGCAAGGTATATATAGGATAAACAGGAAATAATTAACAGAGGGAAAGTACTGGAATAAAGAGGGGTTGGGAAGGTTTCCTGTAGAAGGTGGGATTTAGTTGGGACTTAAAGTAAGCTAGGGAGGTCAGTAGACAGAGCAGAGGAGGGACAGTATTCCAGGCTTGGGGGACTAGGGTATACATAATAAATATAGAATAGATGGGAGATACTATCAGAAGGAAAGGCACTAGCAACTGTGGAGCCCTAGAGAAGCCTCCTGCAGCAGGTAGGATTTGAGCTGGAGGGAGACACAGAAACTAAGAGGAGATGGGAATGGACTAGAGTCTAGAGGACAGACAATGTGAAGGAAAAGAGCCAGCAGATGGTTCAAGAAGCTAAGCCAGTATAACTGGATTATAGAGTTCATGTAGGGGAGTGAAATATAAGAAGGTTGCAAGTATAGGAAGGCTAGGAAGAGCTTTACATGCTGAATGAAGGATTTTCTATTTGATCCTAAAGGTAATAGCTAGAGCTCATTGGGAGGGGAGCAAATGGGAGGGAAAGTGTGACATGGTTGGTCGTGCTTTATGAAAATTATCCTGGCAGCTGACTATAGAATGGATTGGATGGGGGGAGAGACTTGTGCCAAGGACATAGATTATGAGGCTACTATACAAGCCCCCAGGAAGGGTGATGAAGGCCTGAGCTAGGGTGGTGGTGAGAATAGAGTGCAATAGTCCCTTCTACATCACAACTTTCCCCATCACAGCTTGGAAATATCACAGGTTGGCATAAGTAATTAAATGGGACTTTTTGGAGAGTTTTGCGGAAGCTGCAGACAACACATGACTTCTCTAGTATAAAGGGAGGGCCAAAAAATTTTACACAGATTTTCCAGATCAAGTGGGACCAAGTCCCTAACCCCCACAATGTGGAAGGGATAACTGTATATCTAAGAGATGTTGTGAAGGTAGAAACACCAAGACTTAGTAACAGACTTACATTGTAGGGTTAGTGAAAGCCAGGATTCTCTGATTCCGAATTCCCATATTGAGTCCACTTATAATCAGGGACACCTGCAATAGTTCTGCTGCTACCATTGTTTGTTCTAGTGCATATTGTTGATATTGTCGCTAACACAGATTTCACAACACCAACTAGGGCCCTAAAGGCAAAGCCACATAGCCTGAGAATGGGGGTTAGACCCACCCTCAGATAGGACAGAAAAGGCAGTGTGAATTACCTCAGATCATTATGATTAATCAAGGTACATGACACCCTCAAAAGCATGTTTACAGCCTGGCCAGAAAGGCAATGCGCCCCATTTACCCTACTCTTTAGGTCTTAGCAGCCAATGGAATGGGAATCAGCCTTGGAAAGGGTTAGGCAAAGAGATCCTTTTGCCTTTCTTTCCTTCCTTACCCATGAGCCTCAAAATTGTCTCTTGAACAGAGAGCCAAAGACTGAGCAACTAAGTCATTTTGACTACTAAAAGTACACAAATTAAAAATAAAACACATATAAAGAAAGACACTATCTGTGTCCAAGGAAAGAACTGATAAATAGAAGTATGTATGGAAGAATTTTACATACACACACACACACACTCACATTCGCGTGCACACACACACCTATTTGTATCTAATGGTAGCCATCTCTAGGGTGGGTGGGGGATAGGAAAAAAAAGGAAAACAAAGAAGTTTACATAACTTTGTTGTATATTTGGAGGGAATAGCAAGTTGCACATGGTGAATTTGCAGTTTCGTGTGCAATAATCTTTTTTTTAAATTGTACTGTGTTATGGAAGTACTTATTTTGTTCTCTGAATTGAAAATAAAAATAAATTAAAAAAAGACATGAAGGAAAAAATCCTCCCCATCCTTCTTTCCTTTCCCACTCTAATTCCCTCTCCTTCATCCCCATACCTGGGAACTGGGCAGGAGACCTGGTTATCCAGGAGGAAAATCTGGAATCTTAGTCCCAAAATCTTCTCCCTACTACCTAGCATCCCTTGCACCTCTGTTAGGATTGTTAGGATTATGGTAGCCACAAGATGGCTCAGAGTTTTTTCTATGACTTGGATTAACAATGGTAACAGGACATGACACTTACCAGCTGTGTGACCCTGGGCAAGTCACTTAACCCCGTTGCCTCACCAAAAACAAAACAAAAACAAAACAAAACAAAAAAACAACCCACAATGGTAACAGGCCTTCATCCCCACAGGTAATTTCAGCAAACATCATTTAGTTTGGCTCATGGCGAAGAATATGTTATTGTTGTTGTTGTTGTTGTTTTAAACATGACTAATTCTAATTCATTTTCAAAAGGCATGTAAAGAGGGCTCAGCTTCTGAAACATTCTCTAATTTATAAAGAATGCTGTCCTAGGCAAGAGGTAAAAAAGAGTTCCTGTTTATATAGAAGATTAAGTTTACAAAGCACTTTTCCTCACTTCAACCCTTTGAGGGAGAAGATCCCATTGTGGAGATAAAGTAATTTTATGAATCTAGGCAGGATTTCAATCCAGCATGATTTTTTGAAGCATCTATGCCAAGGGTACTAGAGATACAAAGATAAAATAGAGTTCCTACTTTTCAGAAGTGTACTTTCTACTTAGAAGAGATAATAATAAAAGTAATAATAATAGCTAACAATAACTAGCATTTATATAGTGCTTACCACATAAGGAAAAGTGGCCTAACAGTTAGAGCTATCTCAAAGGGGAATGGCCCATAACTATGCTAAGTGCTTCACAAATAGTGTCTTATTCGATCCTCACAAATTGTTGAACTTAAATATAGAACAGATGGAAGGTACTATAAGAAGGGAAGGCACCCTATGTTTGGGAGGGAGGGAGGTATTATTATTATTATACCTACTTTATATATTATTATACCCATTTTACAATTGAGGAAACTAAGGCAAACAGAAGCTAAGTGACTTTCCCAGGGTCACACAGCTATTAAATGTCTGAGACTGGATTTGAACTCAGATTTTCCTGACTTCAGGTCCTGCACTTTCTACTCTGCTACCTTACTGCCTCAAAAGCAAATAAATATGCTTTTACATACATTAAACAAAGCATGTAAAAATACATGATATTTTGAGGAGGGAGAGAACCATAGCGTGGGTTGGAAATAGCTTCCTGTAGAAGATAATATGGAGTCTTTAAAATTTTTTAAAAAAAAATACACACATACATATATGTATGTGTGTACTTGTGTATATAGGTATATTTCAATCAGCAAAAATTTGACTTCTCTCCCTCCTACCCTAATCCCATCACCACCACCACCACACAATTAGATTGCAAGAAAAATAAAATTCATATTAAAAACATATATTGTCAAGCAAAACAATTTACCATATTATTCATGTCCAAAAAATATGTGTCTCATTGTCTACTCCAAGTCCTTCAGCTCTCTACGTGGAGATGAGTAGTGTGTTTTATCATTAGTTCTCTGGAATCATAGTTAGTCATGCTGATCAGAGTTCCTAATTCTTTCAAAATTTATTTTCTTTATCTTTGTTGTCACTGTTTAAATCATTCTCCTAGTTCTGCTCATTTCATTTTGCATCAGTTCATACAAATCTTGCCAGGTTTCTCTGAAGCCACCCCCTTCACATTCCTTACAACATTACAATGATCCATTACATTTATGCACCATAACTTGTTCGGCTATTGCTCAACTAACTGACATTCCTTCAGATTCCATTCTTTGCTACCTCAAAAAAAAAAAAAGCTATAAATGTTTTTGTATAACCTTAGAGTTAGTTTGCATAGAAATAATCTTTCCCTTAATCTGTTATTGTTCAGTTGTTCACTTTTCATAACACCATGGACCATAGCACACCAATACAGTCCGTGGGGTTTTTCCTTCATGAGGATACTGGATTGGCTTGTCATTTTTCTCCCGTGGATTAAGGCAAACAGAAATTAAATTACTTGCCCAGAATCACACAGCTAGCAAATATCTGAGGCTGATTTTGAAGGTCTTCCTGACTCCAGGCCCAGTGCTCTACCACTGACCCATCTAGCTGCCTCCTTTAATCTATCCTTCTAATCACCCCTTCCCCCCTTTACCTTCCATTTCCCCTGTTAAGTAAAATGTATTTGAGTAAGCAAACATGCGTGTGAGAGTGAAGGTAAAATGTCACTCCCCCCCCACCTACATACACATACAACCTCTTCCTTGGGTATAGTATATATAATCTTAAAGGAAGCTAGAGATTCTAAGAGGTGGGTAAGAGGAGGGAGTGAATTCTAGGAACCAAGGGCAGCATAAAAAGGTGCAAAGACAGGAAATGTAATTGCTGAGTTCTAGGAACCTCAAATAGGCCAGTTTAGCTAGAACATAGAATTCATAAAGGAGAATAATGTGAAATAAGCCTGGAAAAATAGGATGGAGGTAGAGTGTAAAAGATTTCCAATGCCAAAAGTGTGCAGTTTGGGGTATTCACTGCCAATCCGGACTTTAAATTCCAAAGTGGTTGCTCAGGTTTGAAAGTTACCTGGATTGACTATACCATCAAAGCACAATGGGTAGTTGCTTAGGGTTTGTTTTGGGCTATGAGATCTGGCCATTATAGTAGAGTTCAACTGTATCTATCTATAGGATATATATCACTGGATAGTCCTGTGCAACACTGGGCAGCAAGAGTTGATGGGTAAAAGCCTGTTCTTACAGGCTATACTCAGTGTAACACAGGGTATTGTGTTATAAACATCCTCTGTGGACAAGGTATTAATGGTTCTTTTTCTCCCTTAAATGGGGGAAAAAACTGTTCAATTAAAGACCAGTCTTTGGCAAAGATGGCAAAGCTTTAGTACATGATACTGGGCAGATTAATTCGATTATAAAGAAGATTTTCCATGAAATTAAATACCACAATCTTTACCTTTAACAAAAAGAATTAATTAGCTCTTTAAGTAAAAATAACAAACCACTGGCAACCAAGCTGCTCTTTGAGCTAATAGGCCTAATTTATCAGGAAAATAAAATGTCTGTTTCTAAAGATAATAAAGAAACACAAGTTATAATCTGCATGCCACCCCCCACCAAAAAAAAAAAGATTGTTAATTTTGCACTAAATATAGTTCTCCTTTTCTGGGGTTTATTTACATATATTTTATTTGCCTGATTAGAGCTAAGAACAGTGACCTATCAAAGGACTATAAATTTAAAGTAAGAAAGAACCTCAAAAGGTGCTCTCCTCTGTTTCCTTGACAAGTACCTGTAAAACAGTTAACTCCCAGGCACACTTCACTCCCAGACAACAGATCTACATTTCCAACTGTCTATTGGGTATCTCAGTGAGGCACTCAGTGGCACTGTGAGTGGAGTGCTGACTTTGGGAAAAGGAAAAGCCTGGGTTCATATCTGGCCTCTTGAGCATGTGGCAAGCCACTTACCCCCTCAGTGCCTCAGACAAGTCTCTAAGTCGTTAAGCTAAAGAGAGATTGACAAATTGATATATTGATGAGAATTTCTCATTGTACAGTTCCCCATACCAATACAATAAAAAATCCAGACCAATTATTCTTTTCTACTTGGATGACCAGACTCAATATATCTAAAAACAATCTCATCATCATTTCCATAAATATACCACTTACTGTATAGAAGACTTTTTCATCCATTACATTATACTCAGTAAAATCATTTTACCACATAATGGTCCCAGAGTATATGGAACCAGGGTTGGACACTTTCAAAACTTTTCTTTTTAAGGAATCTAAGCCTCCTCTCAAGGTCCCTCACTATCCTGGCTGCCTTACTCTGGATACACTCCAGTTTATCAATATTAAGCTTAAACTGTGGTATCCAGAACTGAACACAATACCCCAGATGATATCTGATAAAGGCACAGTTCAGTGGGATTATCACTTCCTTATTCCTGGAAGCTATATCTCTCCTAATGCAGCCCCAAGCTGCAGTAGCTTATTTTGGCTGCAACATCAGGCCTCACATTGAGCTTGCAGTCCCCCAACAAGATGGTTTGAACTAGAGTCTCATTCATTCGTATTATTAGCAAAGCAGGAAGACAGGTGTTGGGGTGGCCCCTGACGTTAGTAAGTAACCTGGAGGAATGTGCCAGTGTCTCTCTCAGCTTGCCCTAACTTGATTTGCTTGTATAGAAACTTATAGTGTTGGAGGAAAGAGAGAAGAGACAGGTAGGACCTCATCATAACAGAATGTTGCTACTGCAGAATTTAAGCTATCTTTGTGTACAATCTGTGGATGGGAGCTCCCTGTCATATGTGCTTCCTGAGCCATGCAGGACACTGTGCCACAGAGAACAATAAAAGGATTTGGAAGCAACTAACCTGGCTGCTGAGGTCAGCAGAAGTTGCCTCCTTGACAACACCTTTAGTACTGTTCTTTGGGGACTCTAACACATATAGACAAATGTAGGCTGTATGTAAAATGAGGTAATTGTCAAATGAGATTAACAATATTGAATCCACTTCAATTCTTTGAGACAAAGTTCATAAGTTAGTAAGAACATGAAAAATTAGGTTTAGATAATTTGAAATTTTCACATTGCACTGTAGCAAGAAATTCAGCCAGATCATATCATTTTTTCTGCTTGAATGGTTTCCTGTGATAAAGGTGGTCAAAGCCTCACCCTCAAGACAAGTCAATTGCACCAAACCCAGTTCTATTATATTGGGCCAACAGAGGCTGAAACACTACTGGGGTTAGCCTTGTCTTTCTTCATCTATAAAATGGGAATAATAAGTGTACTAACTACTCATGCATGGTTGTATGGGAATATGTTTTAAAATTTAAAAATTTAAATTTAAAATTTAAAAGCTTTCTAGAAATGCAAGATACTATTTTTTTATCCTAGCCAGCCAGAAACAGTGAAAGCATTTAGTTTAGCTGCCTAACTGATTGTCACTCAGCCAAATAGTCTGAAGCACATTTGGATATGTGGTATGGATGAACCATGACAAAGGAGACTGACCACATGCCTTCATGGATACTTTTCTCCCATCCTCTTTCTAGCTTACGTTTATGTGTTGTTTTCCACCATCAGAATGTATTCTCCTCGACTGCAGGGACCAGTTTTCTTTTTTTGCTTCTGTTTGTATGCCAGTGCTTAGCACAGAGCTTGGCACACAGCAGGCACTTAATAAATGCTTGCTGAATTGCTCACTTGGTGACTAACTACAATCCATTAAAGAAAACGGATGTCCTCTTTTGACTTCTTCTCAACAGCTCATTCAGAACAGTTTTTCCACTGCTTCAAAGTGTCTCTGTGAATAATGTTATCACACTTCCTGATTTTTCTACATCTCTTCCTTAAAATCCACCAAAATGAGGCATTTTGTAGTTGCCTTCTTTGTTAAATGTTATTGGCCCATTGGTCGAGGATGTTCGTGGAGACACCAAAAGACAAAATGCAATGTAGTCCCTGCCCTCAAGAAGCTTACTCTTTCCTTGGGAGAGGGGGAACACACATTCACAGATAAGTATGTTTGAAATATATACAAAGTAATAAAAAGTAATTTTAGGAAGAAGAGTATTAACAGAGATCAGAAAAGGCCTCCTGTAGGAACGGATACCTGAGCAACATATGGAAAGAAGCTAGGGATTTAAAAAGTTGAAGATGAGTAAGGAGTCCATTCTTGTCACAAGGTACTATTGTGGAGGTAAGAAATGGGATTCCTTATAGAGGGAAGCTCATACGAAGCTTCCTGAAGGGGAAAAATAGGCATTAAGTCAGGTAAAGAAGGTGAAAACCAAATTTCAGAGAGCCCTCTTACAATACCAGGCTGAGTGTTTTGTATATTATCCTAGAGGAAATAATAAGGCATTGATTGTTTTTGACTAGGGCAAGAACATGGTTGGAATAGCATCGACCTCATAGGGTTGCTATGAGGAACAAGTAAGAATATATACAAGTGCTTTTTAAGCCTTAAAGTATTGTCAAAAAGCTAGTTGTTATTACTGTATGCTTCTTTAAGATTTTTATTCAAGAATATTTTGCTAATCCTTTCTGGGAAGAAGTTACTTTGATTATTATGCCTAATTTTGGTTTCTACAGAGTATTATAAAACTCTGGATGTATAGCTTAACTTGACTTGCAAGTTGGCTCTACACCCAGATGAATAAAATATATAAAAATATTATGGGATGAGGAAGGTAGGGGAAGAAACAACAATTTGGTTCCTTTTAAAAAAGTACTGAATAAGGTGGGTTTCAGAAAAACCTGGAAAGACTTATATGAACTCATGCAAAGTGAAGTGAGCAGAACCAGGAGAACATTGTACACAGTAATAGTAACATTGTGTGATGATCAACCATGAAGGATTTAGCTATTCTCAGTAATACAATGGTCCAAGACAATGCCAAAGGACTCAGGATGAAAAATGCTATTCAGATACAGAGAAAGAATTGATGAGTCTGAATGCAGATTGAATCATACTATTTTCACTTTCTTTGTTTTTTTTATTTTGTTCCCTTTTGTTCTTTCTCTTCTCTCACAACATGACTAACATGTAATTATGTTTTACATGATTGCACATATATAACCTATATAAAACTGCTTACTGTCGTAGGGAGGGGAGAGGAGAAAATTTGGGATTCAATTTTTTTTTAAATGAATGTTAAAATTTGTCTTTACATGTAATTGTATTTACATGTAAAATAAAATATATTTTTAAAAAAGCACTGCACAGAAGCTTCCTCAGTCACCACATTTTACTGCGAAATTGTTGTAAAATTTAATTCAAATGATTTGATTCCATGTAGCACTGCCAATCTTTTTCCCTCAGGACTCCAAACTATTATCAAATACCATCAATTTGCCCTTACACACACCTGGGTGTTTGGGGTTATTTTGGATAATCATTAAAATGCCTCCATCTACCTAATGTGAAATAACCAATTTGTAATCAACTTTGAAAGGAAAGAGCAAAAATGTTGTCAATAATTTTATTGAACTGTAAGAAATTGCCAATGTGAAGAACTCAGAAATTTGGTAAGATTTGTATGAACTGATGCAGAGCGACAAAAACAAAACCAGAAGAACAATATATACAATGAGAACTGAAATATAAATGATAGCACAGGGATTAGACTTGTGATTCTGTTTGTATAGGCAATTCCAGAATGAGAGAACTCTCCCCCACCACTCCAAGGCAGGCATCTTCTCTGCAACTTACAGTCTTAAAAAAGAGTGGCCTAGGGCACTGAAAAGTTAATTGACTTGTCCAAAGGCACACAGCCAATATATGTCAGAAGTGCATCTTGAATTCAGATTTTCTAAACCCCAAGATCAGTTCTCTATCCACAAGACCACATAAATGACAATATCACCAAAAGAGAATCCCAGTCTTGAGTAGTTGGAAGGACTAATCTCATTTACAAAAAAAACCCCAAAAAACAAAAAAACAAAAAAAACAAAAACAAAAATGATTGCAAAGATATTGCAACAATATCTTTGTTGAAAGGTAGGGTAGCTATTTTTTAATAGAAAGAGGTTGTTGATATGGACCATGGTGCAGGCTGATCAGTCATGGTCTCTGTAGTTTCATTTGCTTATGTAGATTGTGATGAAGGGTCACACTTTACTTAAAAAGTTTTATTGATGCTTTTTGTTTCTGCATTACAGTCATTTCTGAAAATAACCCTTACCCCAAATCCCATGAACCCTCCCTGGTCACAAAGGAAAACAGTTTGCTGAAATGTTTTTCTTCAATTAAAAAAAGTGTTGGAGAAGGTGAGCGTGGTGTGAAGGAACTATCATGTAAAAAACAAAAGGCAACAATAAAACATTTTTAAAAGAACATAGAAATAAAAATCCTTCCAAGACAATGTTTGTTTGCCTCACAACTATGCCAACTGTTGATAGAAACTGTACCACGATAGAAGAAATTGATGCAAAGGAGTGATACATCTTTTTATCTCTGATCAGCTACTCCAGCCCATATGTGGGTATGCTGATGTGAGTTTAGGAGGTCAGAAGGAAACAGGCTGAATTGTCACCATTTATAACCTCATGGAGACCCCATTCATTTTTTCTACACCATTACAGTGACTATAAATTTGAGTCTTAGATTTTGCCCACATCCACTGGCGGGTAGCTAGGATGAATGGTTAAAAAGCAAAACAAAAACACTAGAACCCAATCCAATGACACCATTAAGTTAAATATAAAGCTGCAATCCACTTCTCCAAAACCCAAGACAACAAAAAGAAGACTGTAGGAATGACTTGCTGTGACATTGATCAAACTGTCTTATTCTGTTTTTTTTTAAACAAATTTTTATTGATATCTTTTCTTTTTCCACTGCTTGTATTTCCCACTGTATCCCTGCCCTTAGCAAACCTTTATAATGAAAAATGTTAAAGTTTCACAAAATTAGTAACATAAAATAGTAATATTATATATATATATATAATAGCAATATAAAATCTCCTTTGATCTTTACAACAACTCTATTGGACAGGAGCTATTATGATCTCTATTTTATAGTTGAAAAAATTGAGGTTGAGAGAAGTTAAGTGACTTACTCAGGGTCACAGAGCTAGTAAAATCACACACATGGGTCTTCTTGACTCCAAGTCCAATGATCTATTCACTATGCCACTTTATATAAAAATCTGACATTATACTTAGTACTCCATACCCACGGTGCCTCACCTCTGCAAAGAAGGGTTGTAGTGACATCCCTCCATTTCCAAGTTGTAGCCAAGGCCTGTTGATCTAATTTTTGTAACAGTCTTGAATACACCCTCTTCTCTCTTCTGACAAGGCCGCTACTCTAGTGGGGGTCCTCATTATGTCATGGTTGGACCATTGCAACAATAGCCAAAGGGTAGGTCTGCTTGTCTCAAGTCTCTCTGTACTCCAATCAATCTAATATTCAGTCATCGAAGTGACTTTCCTGAAGTGCAGATCTGGATGACATCTCACTCACCTTTCTGATGTCATGGTCCTCTTTGAGAACAAAAGACAAACAACATCAGCCAGTTGGCCTACAAAGCTTGCTCCTTCCTTCCTTCCTTCCTTCCTTCCATCCTTCCTTCCTTCCTTCCTTCCTTTCTTCCTTCCTTCCTTCCTTCCTTCCTTCCTTCCTTCCTTCCTTCCTTCCTTCCTTCCCTTCCTTCTGTCCACATAGGGTATACTTTGCCCAAACAAATGTAAATTTTGATCACTGAAACCTCTTGCAAGATATCTTAGGGTTTATGGGTTAAATTTCTTTCAGAAGGACCATGCCTTAAACCCTAATCAACTCTGGTTCTCATTGATTGGCCAATTATAGGTCTTAGGCTAAGCCCCACTTGGTCATTGTTTGGGCCTTGATTGGCTCAGAGTGAAAGCAATTGTTTCTATTTTGGCCTGAAACCCTGAGGGTCTTCCCTTCCCAGACTGACTTTTCTTTTCTTTTTTGACTAGGTAAAGAGGCCATTCTCTGCTTCATTTCTTACCTAGCCTTAATCACTAATTAGGCATCCTCTTGGTCAAACCTATTGAACCTGCTGAAGACCTTAGCTTAAAAAGGCCAAGGTATCCCACTGCATCCAGTGCCATCTCTACATGCCACTGGACCCAGATGTCTCTGGAGGAGAAAGTGAGGCTGGTGACTTTGCATAGCCCTCCCTCACTTACATCCAATTCACTTGCACGTCATGGCATCACCTCCCTGATGTCGTGGTCCTCTTGGAGCACGAAGGACAAACAACAACAACAACAACACACCCCCACCCCCCACCAATCACTCAATAAACTCCAGTGGCATCTTGTTGCCTCCAGGAACAAAATCAAAATTGTTCCCTTTGGCATTCGAAGCCCTTTATAACTTAGACCCCTCCCACCTTCCTAGTCTTCTTACATCTTACTCTTCAACATGTAGTCTTGGATCTAATGACAGTGGTCTCCTGACTGTTTCATGAATAAGACATTACATGTCTTGGCTCTGGATATTATCATCTGGTGTCCTCCATGGCTGGAATGCTCTCCCTCCTCCACTCTAACTACTGACCTCCCTGACTTCCTTTATGTCCCAAGTAAAATCTCACCTTCTATAGGGAACCTTCCCCAATCCCTCTTAATTCCAGTGCCTTCCCCCTGTTAATTATTTCCTATTAATCCTGTATGTAGCTTTCTTTGTATAGTTTGCATGTTGTCTCCCCCATTAGAATGTAAGCACCTTGAGGGCAAGAACTGTCTTTTGCCTCATTTTGTATGCCCAGTGCTTTGCATAATGGCTGGCACACAGTAAATGCTTAATAAATGTTTACTGATTGATTAGTTCTTATAAGTCATCTATGTTAAAAGCATTAGTAGGATTAACAGGAATTGAAAGGAGTTTTAGAAATAATGAAAATAACAAACCTTACGTACCCTCGTAGAGCTGTGTAAGGTACACAATATCTAAGATATGATGCTCACCCCCTTCTAGTTCCCATTCTAAAAGACAAGAGATTGAAATGAGGAAGGAGAGCAGGGGTTCTTAACTGTTTGGTGTGTGTGTCATGGACCCCTTTAAATCATTAATTACAAAAGAAACCAATTCTTCTGAATTGATCCTGCTATCAAAATATTTTTAAGCACAAGTTTACGGAACTCCCTCTCCCTCGAGTTAAGAACCGCTGCCATGTTGTTGTTGTTGTTGTTTTTGCTGTTGAGTTGTTTTTCAGTTGTGTCCAACTCTTTGTGACCCCATTTGAGGTTTTCTTGGCAAAGATACTGGAGTGGTTTGCCATTTCCTTCCCCAGTGTGTCCCCATTTTACAGATGAGGAATTGAGGAAAATAGAGATTAAGTGGCTTGCCTAGGGTCACGCTACTATTCAGTGTCTGAGGCTGCATTTGAATTCAGGTCTTCCTGACTCCAGGCCCAGGGCTCTACTCTACTTCAGACCTAGCTGCCCCTAGGCATATTCAAATACTGCCTCAGATACTTCCTAGCTGTGTGACCCTGGGCTAGTCAATTAACCCCTATTTGCCTCAATTCTTCATCTGTAAACTGGGATACACTGGAAAAAGAAATGGCAAACCACTCCAATATCTTTGCCAACAAAACTCCCATGGTAGAGTCAGACACAACTGAATGACTGAGCATTTAATAAACACCCACAAATTGTGGGTGCAGAAACAAGACCCATAGACTAGCTGAGCCAGTCAAAACTCACACAGGTATAAAGAAACTAGGGTAGAATTCTGATGTTTTCAAACTCAAGAAATAGTACTGCTTCCAGAAAGTGGACTAATTAAGTTTTTTGCCAAAAAATTATATAATTCACTAAAAATGTACTTATTTCTTTAGACAGAACCTGTTATTTCTGTGGCGTAGAGGGGCTCCTCCTTAATCATCTTTCACCCTTACCTAAGAAAAGTGAAAATTATTCTGCAACCAAAGGTCTTAGAGAATACCAGGGGCCATCCACGTAGGAAAGGATCTGCTCAAGGGTCACAGGCAGGACTTGAACCCAGATTTTCCTTGACTCCTAGGATGGCTGTCTATCTACTATTAAACCCTACCTCTAGTGTTGCAAAAGATACTTGTTTCTAATAGAATTTGAAACCCTGAGTCATTGGTAAATTAAGTAGGTTCTTCTTCAACTGGTGCAAATACATTACATCATAGATTTCAAGGTTCAAGGGACCTGGCAAGCCTGGTATTCTAACTGTCTCATTTTACAGATGATAAAACTAAGGACCAGAGAGTTCAAGTGACCTTCCAAAGGTCACACAGACAGTGAGTGGTGGAACTCAGACTTGAACCTGGGGCTTTTGACTCCTAAGTCCTGCACATCCTTTTTCTTTCTTTCTTTTCTAAATTAATTTTATTGGTATATTTTGTTTTTAAATCACCTATACTTCCCCCTTGTAGCCTTCTCCCAGAGAGCCAGCCCACATAACAGATTTTTTTAAAAACAAAAGAAAAAGAGGACCAAGAGAAAAACAGATCAATACATTGAAAACATGTGACAGTGTGTTAAATAGTCCATACTCATAGATGCCCTGCTCAACACACAAACACTTTCACAGCCTCTGAACATTCTTTTTCATCTTTATTAAGCACTTGCTATGTGTTAGTACTT
This sequence comes from Vombatus ursinus, assembly GCF_900497805.2. Taxonomy (NCBI): domain Eukaryota; kingdom Metazoa; phylum Chordata; class Mammalia; order Diprotodontia; family Vombatidae; genus Vombatus; species Vombatus ursinus. Next base: position 1,690,288 of record NW_020954562.1, read on the forward strand.
AATGTAGGGCTCTGCATATAGTAGGAACAGATAGGAATGGTTCACAATCATAGCACTACTGGATTTTTAAAAATCTTTTTTTTCTTTTTTAATAGTATTTTACTTTTTTCCAGTTACATGTAAAGACAATTTTTAACATTCATTTTTTAAATAAAATTTTGAATTCCAAATTTTCATCCTTCCTCTCCTCCCTCTCTCCTCCCTAAGAGGGTAAGCAACTTGATATGTTATATATATGCAACCGTGTAAAGCATAATTCCATATTAGTCATGTTATGAGAGAAAAAACAAAACAAAAGAAAAAAACTACAAAAAATGAGAAATTGAAAACAGTATGTTTCAATCTGTACTCAGATCAGCTCTTTTTCCTTTGTGAGTCCTTTGGAATTGTCTTGGATCATTGTATTACTGAGAAGAGCTAAGTCTATCATAGCTGCTCATTGCACAATGTTGCTGTTACTGTGCACAATGTTCTCCTGGTTCTGCTCACTTCACTTAGCATCAGTTCACATAAGTCTTTCCAGGTTTTGTTTTGTTTTGTTTTGTTTTTTAATATATCTGCTCATCATTTCTTATAGCACAATGGTATTCCATTACATTCATATACCACAATTTGTTTAGCCATTCCCCAATTGATGGGCATTCCCTCAATTTCCAATTCTATGCCACCACAATATTTTTGCACATGGAGGTCCTTTTGGGATACAGACCTAGTAGTGGTATTGTTGGATCAAAGGGTATACACAGTTTGATTGCCCTTTGGGCATAGTTCCAAATTATAGCTCTATTATAAGCACCTTGAAGGTGGGGGAGACTGTTTTGTTTCATCTCTATTCAAATTGGGAATTATGTTTTCTTTCATTTCTGCATCTACTCTTTGCCTAACATACTGATTTGTCCATAGTAAATACTTCACAAAAACTGAATTCTAAAGGATAAAATTACCAATGCATATTCATGGAAACAACTGAGTTTAAAAGAATAGTTAACTTAAAAATGGCCTGAAGCATTTATAGAAGGAGGAATAAGGAATAATTAGAAGGAATAATTAGAATAAATGAAATGTCCAGAAAACCTTTTTGTACCAATACCAAATACATCTTCTAAATTCTCTCTACAGAACATGCCTTTGAATCATTTATTATTATAAGATTTAGGGAATTGTGCTTTCACTTAAGTAACAGGGACTGGTCAATGAGGGCCCAGGCCTTTGAGCAATAGCAATCTGCTCTGCATGGCGCCCACCCACACTGCTTGAAGAGCCTGTTTCAGGACATGTATAATGCAGGACCCTGTCCTCCATCCTAGGTTTGAATGCACAGGTATTCCCTGACCGGTTCCTATCCACTTAAGTGTTTGGTGAAGAAAAGCCTTTTAATTGCCTGTGGTACCAAAACTGAGTATGCATACAGAAGGACATAAATAGGACAAATCCGGCTTCTCTTTTCTGGTTGGTAACTGGGGGAATGAATACATGCTGTGAGTCTCCGGGTGCAGAGTGGGCGAGGAAGAGAGACTCCGGATCCCTATGTTCCCACCTGTACTTTTGTACAGCCTTGAACTGCCTTGAACATGTGGCACTGTGGGTTTTCTGTTTCTGCTGCATTTCATTCATTCTCTCCTGAGCTTAGGCAAATCAGTTTAGAGACAGATGGACCAGGCTATGACTGTGCATTTTGAAAAGCCAGAAGATCCACCAGAGAAGGCCAGAGTTTGCTGGCAGCTGAGCCCAATGAAGAGCAATGCCCCCATTGGTGGAATAACCTAGGATCCAGCACCTCGGTGGATTGACCTGGTAGCTAAGCCAGCAACAAGCTCCATTGGCTGTGTCACTCCCAGAAGGGAGCTCGGCAGGATGAATGTTTAGTAGCAACTACTTTAAATTGAACTCCCTCTCTACAGGGACAGAGGAGGTAGAGGGGAGAGTGTGGCTTGGTTTCAGGGGAATATATCTACACTTCTGTTCTTGCTGTATCTTCTCAGAAAATATTCCTTTGCTGTTGAGTCGATTCAGTCACACTCCCACTCTAGAAGATTTAGGTTTGAATCCCACCTCAGACACTAGCTGTTTGACCCCTAGGCAATCACTTCCCACTACTTCTTTAGGCCTCAATTTTCTCACCCGTAAAATGAAGGGACTGGATTTAATGAACTTTGAGGTCTCTTCCAACTCAAAATCTTTGAATGTTTGGGCCCCAACACTCTACCAGAACATCACAGGTAAAGTACATGTGATAGAGAGAAAGAGCAAAAACTCAATTTGTCTACTTTTGAATCACTTTAGGAGAGACCAATTTTTATAGCATGCACATCTGAGTAATACTTTAACTTTTTAATCAATAACAAAATGGAGCATAAAACTAGCTCTTGAACTGCCATGTGGTTGTAGCATAAATAGCAGCATTTGCCTAAATTAAGCAATGCTCCTTTGTCCAGTACTCTGAAGCAGTTTAAAGATCTGTACCTATTATTTTAATTTTCTTTATTAGTCTTAAACCTCTAATTATAAGAAATTCTTTTTTACTTACCTTCTCATTAGAGGAAGTTCCCAATATTCTGTGAAAGTCTCACTCACTAGATGTGGGGGTGGGGATGAGGTGGGTAGGGTGCAACTATCAATGCCCACAGAATTTATGTAACTAAACATTTTTCTGAAAAAGGACAGAGCACACAACTATGGAGGGGTAACTGAACCGTATTGCAGTCAGAGAAAATAAAAGCAGAAGTACTTTTTGCCTTATCAAATAAAGATATTTACCAGGAAAGGGTGAGGGACACAGGAAACCAAAATGTAAACAAGTTATATTCAGGATGGAGAATAAAAGAATTTCAGAATTGGAAAGGACCACGAGTCCATCTTTATCCATTATTTACATGAATACTCTTATATCATACCCTACCAGTAGTTATCAGGCCTTTGTTTAAAGACCTCTAGAGAGGAGGAGCTCCTTTACTTCTCAAAGGTAGTCAATTCCATTTTGGAATGAGTATAACTATTAGAAAATTTTCCCTTGAATAAAAACTGAATCTTCCTCTCTACAATTTCTGCCCATTGTTCCTAACTTTGTTCCTCCCAGGGCTGAGTCTAACCCTTCTCCTTTGTTTCAGTCCTTCAAACACATAAAGAAAGGTACCCTGTCACTCGTAAGCCCTCTCCAAGCTAAATATCCCCAGTACTTTCAATTGCCTCTCATGGCAAGAAATCCAGACCCTTTACCATACAAGTGACTATCCTAAGCATCCTCTGAAGAGGCACTAATACCTGAGGAGTTAGGAGAGAAAGGATAGAGGATCAAAGGTATTCACAGATCTCTTAATTACCCCATTTGGAATTCCCTGTCTCTGAACATTTCAACCAACAGTCAAAGCTGCATATGCCTCTTTTTCTGTTGATGCCACTCCAGGTATGAAGCAGGTGGAAGGTTATTGGATGTTTGGAACTGTGAAACCATTGCGGAGGAGAAGGAAGAAAAGGAAGAGACGGAAGAAGGCATAAAGTCTTGTAGTACCTAGGAAAAATTTATATATAATGAAAGTTTCATTTCCTACAAGAAAACTGCTCTGATGAAATCTACATTTGTGGAGATAGTTTCACTTATAGCCTGAGGTCATTAGTTTTGCAAGTATCACTGGGAATATAGCATCCAGGAAAATGGAGAAATTATGTGTATGTGTAAGAGTGTGTGTGTGTGTGTGTGTGTGTGTGTGTGTGTGTGTGTGTAAGTACACATACACATGCTTATGAGTGTGTATGATAGAGAGGGCTATGAGAAAGAGAAGGGAATAAACATTTATATAGAGCCTATTATGTGCCAGCAATTGTACTAAGCACTTTTTACAAATATTAGATTTGTTTCTCACCATAATCCTGAGAGGTAGGTACTATTATTGCCCCCATTTTACAGCTGAGGAAACTGAGGCAAACATGACATGCCAGGATTACACAGCTACTGTGTGAGGCTGGATCTGAACTCCTCTTCCTCACTCCAGGTTCAGCATTGTAACCTCCGCTCTACCAACTGCCTCCAAGAGAAACAGCATTGGAAAATTTCTTAAGATTCTTGTTAGCAATGCGCTTAGGGAAACCCAAAAAAGGCACATGAACCCAGTGAACTATGGAGCTTTCACCATAGCAGCACTGAATGAGAAGGAAGGTTGCTTACTATTGCTACTGAACTGAGAGATGGGCCACAGTCTTGTCTTTTGCAGCAGAATTGTCTTTTCAGTAAAAAGCCCACCCTCCCCCCCAAAGCCTTCAGATCAGAAATGGTCATAGCTGCTTTATTTGGAGATCCTGGAAAATTTCCTCTCTTGTATTGTTACTTCCATATACTGAACTGTCAGTCGGACAAGAAAGCACTTGTTAAGTACCTACTGTGTGTCAGGTACTGTGCTAAAGCACTAAGGGTACAAAGGCAAAGAATAAAAAGAACAAAAAAAGAACAAAAAATCCAATGTATTGACTTGATGGGAAGTTGACCAATGAGGGGCAGGATGAATTAGTGAAAAGAATGCCAGAGCAAGTCAGAAAGCTTGGTCCAAATCTTGCCTGAGGCACTTCCCAGAATTTCAGAGCTGGAAGAAACCTCAGGAGCTATCTAATTCAAGTCATTCTCCAAAAAGAATAATCACCAAAACATAGCTAAGAAGCACGTATCTAACCTGTCTGAAGGAAGATGTGCATTGAGGAGGGATCCCACTACCTTCCTAGACAATGCATGCCATTTTGGAACATCTCTAATTGTGAAGAGATTTTTCATAACATTAAGCCTAAATCTTGTTGTTGTTGTTGTTGAGGAGTTGTTTTTCAGTTGTGTCCAACTCCTCATGACCCCATTTGGGGTTTTCTTGGCAAAGATACTGGAATGGTTTGCCATTTCCTTCTCCAGCTCATTTTACTGATAAGGAAATTGAGGCAAACAGGGTTAGGTAACTTGCCCAGGGTCACACAGCTGGCTAATAACTACCTTTTTGTTTTTTTAATCTAGGCAACAGGTTAAGTGACTTGCCCAGGGTCACAAAGCTAGTGAGTGTTATGTGTCTGAGGCCAGATGTGAACTCAGGTCCTCCTGAATCCAGGGCTGGTGCTCTATGCACTGTGCCACCTAGCTGCTCCATCTTTCTTTTCTTTTCTTTTCTTTTCTTTTCTTTTTTTTGGTGAGGCAATTGGGGTTAAGTAACTTGCCCAGGGTCACACAACTAGTAAGTGTCAAGTGTCTGAAACTGGATTTGAACTCACATTCTCCTGATTTTAACGCCAGAGCTCTATCCGTTGTACTACCTATCTGCCCTGCTAATAAGTATCTAAAGCTGGATTTGAACTCAGGAAGATGAGTGTTCCTGATTCCAGGCCTGACACTCTCTCCACTGTACCAACTATCTGCCTCAAGCCTAAATTTGCCTTTTTATAATTTCCAGGATGGTTCTTCCCTCAGGGGCTAAGGAGAACGCATCCAATTTGTCTTCCACATAAAAGCCTTTGGAGTATTTGCAGACAGCTATCATTCCCACCCCTACCTCCTACCCCAGCTTCTCTTCTCCAGGCTAAACATCACCACTTCCTCAAAGTGATCTTCATAAAACTGTGAGCATGAGCCTGGCACTTAAAACATTGTTAGCCTCAACTTCCTTATTTGTAAAATGAGGATGTTCACTGTATACCAAGATAAGCTAAAAATGGGTACATGATTTAGACATAAAGGGTGATACCATAAGCAAATTAGGAGACCAAGAAATAGTTTACCTGGTCAGATCTATGGAGAAGGGAAGAACTGGTGACCAAACAAGAGATAGAGAACATTATGAAATGCAAAATGGATAATTTTTATTACATTAAATTAAAAAGGTTTTGCACAAATAAAGCCAATGCAACCAAGATTAGAAGGAAAGCAGAAAGCTGGAGAACAATTTAAAAAAAAATTTTTTTTAGGCAATTGGGGTTAAGTGACTTGCCCAGAGTCACATAGCTAGTAAGTGTCAAATGTTTGGTCTGAGGCTGTATTTGAACTCAGGTCCTCCTGACTTCAGGGCCGGTGCTCTATCCACTGCGCCACCTAGCTGCCCCACTGGGGAACAATTTTAACAGCCAGTGTCTCTGATAAAGGCATCATTTCTAAAATATACAGAGTACTGAGTCAAATTTATAAGAATACAAGTCATTTACAATTGATAAATGGTTAAAGGATACGAACAGGTAGTTTTCAGGTGAAGAAATTACAGCTATCCTTAGTCATATGAAAAAAATGCTTTAAATCACTATTGATTAGAGGAATGCAAATTAAAACAACTCTGAGGTGCCACCTCACACCTATCAGATTGGCTAATATGACAAAAAAGAAAAATGATAAGTGTTGGAAAAGATGTGGGAAAATTAGAACACTCATCAGTGGTGGAGTTATGAACTGATCCAACCATTCTGGAAAGCAATTTGGAACTATGCCCAAAGGGCTATAAAACTGTCCATATCCTTTGATTCAACAATAACACTACTAGGCCTGTATGCCAAAGAGATCACAAAAAAGGGAAAAGGGGTTTTCTTGCACATGCACAAAAATATTTATAGCAGCTCTTTATGTGGTGGCAAAAAATTAGAAATTGAGGGGATGCTCATCAATTGAGAAATGGCAGAACAAGTTGTGGTATATGAATGTAATTGAATACTATTGTGCTATAAGAAATAACGAGCAGGCAGATTTCAGGAAAAAACCTGGAAAAACTTGTATGGATTGATGCTGAGTGAAGTGAGCAGAACCAGGAGAACTTTGAACACAATATCAGCAGCACTGTGTGATGACCAACTTTGATAGACTTGGCTCTTCTCAACAATGGAAGGATCTAAGACATCTCCAAAAAACTCATGATGGAAAATGCTCTCCACATCCAAAGAAAGAACCATGGAGTCTGAATGCAGATAAAACATATCATTTTTTCTTTTTTTGTTTTTTCTTTCTTGTGGTTTTTCTCTTTCATTCTGATTCTTTCTTTACAACATGACTAATGTAGAAACATGTTTAATATGATTATACATGAATAGCCTATATCAGATTGTGCACCATCTTAGGAAGGGAGGGAGAAAAAAAATGGAACTCAAAATGAATGTTGAAAACTATCTTTACATGTAATTGGCAAAAAAAAATAGTGTTAAATGAAAAAAATAAAAAATGAAGCTGTTCATATCAAGAAGACTTATCTCACTGTGTTAGTGTGAGACTAAAATGAAATCATATATGTTAAAATGTTTGCAAACGAACTAAAAACAATCAGTTATTATTGTAATGCATGTTTTTTTCTTTTCGTCAGCATCAAGTATCTTATATATTGTGCTTGTGTTAGGTACTTTCCAAGGAGTAGGACTGGGGGTAGAAGGCTGAGTCTGTGAAAACATGTTAAGTCTGATACAGTCCAAACTATATTCTGTACAGCAATTGGTCTGGGACTCTATGCCATCCTTCTAAAAGTGGCTTGAGAGTATTCACCACTATCATCTGAAATTCTGAGAGCCTTCTTTAATTAATAAAGAAACCATTGGCTAAATGCCTGAAGTATACAGCAATCAGCAACAATCAATATAGAAAGTTGTTGTTTTTTTGTTTTTTGCTATGAGCCTAAAGCTGATTAGAATAAACATCTGACTGCTTAGCACCTACATTAGTTAGAGATAGCTCCTAAGCAACTTCTAAGTTAACCATGGCATTGTGCTAGCATATTTAAAGCCTTAAGAATGAATTCGGAAGAGGCTCCCTATCAAAAAGACATCATCGGCTCAATAGATTTTAATTCACCATATGGAAACTTGGGAATACTGAGAGTTGTGTCGTTCAGGTCAAATGCTTGGTAATAAGGAGAGATGCATTGGATGGGAGTGCAGGGATGGACTGGAGTCAGCATCAGTGAAGGGAATAGCCCATACCATGAAGATCGTAAACTTCTTGCAGCATGGGAATATGTGCAAAGATCCCCTCACCCTTCTCTCTCTGGAACACAACCAGATGAGATCACAGATAATGAGGGAGGTGAAAGGTTAGGAGTGTTTGGGACTACAGTACAGCCTGAGTTATATTAGAATCAACAAGTCTTCACAGACTCTGTCTAGTAGAAACACAAGAGAATCCCTACCCTCAAGGAACTTCCATTCTACCTGTTTGAGATACAATATCACTTTCTCTCTGTCTCCATCTTACTCTATCTTTTTCTCCCAGATCCCTGGCTCTGCCCTAAGCAGCCCCACCCCATCCCTTCACCCCATTTCTAAACACAGAAAAAGTCAACCAATTTGCTTGTGACCCCAGTATACAATGTTACACTGCCCTCATGATTCACTGTCTTACATGTTAACATGAGCCAAACCTCTGGATGCCATTTTCTATCCAAGAACTCAAAAGACCTAGTCAACCCAGGAAAGGCTTATTTCCTGAAACTAATCATTGCTAAGTAAAAAACCCCACAAGTAGCTAACCTCTCTGCCTGGATAGTTTCATCTGTCTAGCCTCTCTTTTTCTGATACACCCCTCTGAATTTCAGCCCATCTCAGTATTTAAAAAAAAATTAATCTCATCCAAGGGTGCTCCATTTGGGAAGAGATGAATCCGTAGGCACTTCTTCCTCTCGAGGTTACAGTCCTCAAGACTACCATTCTTCGATGCAAGAGCAATGTCACTGAATGTAACAATCAGTTAAGAAAAGCAGTTTGAGATTTTTTTTTTAAAGGGGGACAAAGGATAAGGGATAGGGCCCATTTTTTAAAAACCTGGATCGATCCTGAACTCCCTTTAATGTAATGTAAATTACTCTCCATCTATCCAAAGTGGATATCTCCAGATTCTATAAAGTCAGGCTATTGTAATCCAAAGCACTTTTTTCTCTTTATGCCTCAGAAATCATTTCCTTAAATTAGGACGATCAATTTAAATAAGATGACAGAAAAGATCTTTTTATTGTGAACAAGTGACCAATTGGAATTCAACAGGAACTTTAAATCTAGGATAACAGAAGAAAAGCCTCCTCAAATGTCATTCCCTTTTAATAGTTTGCCTTTCTAAAGTCCTGGTCTCTCCCTAGCACCTCCCTCCCCCAAACAAGTACAGTATATTTTGATTCTAAAACAACTGCTAGCACTTAGAAATTTCAATTTTAAAAAATAATTTTAAATAGAAAAAAAGCGTCCTTCAGATCTTTAGGTGGAAAATGTCTTTGTTCTCCCACCTCCACCCTACCCTTACCCCAAAGGATTAAGCATTCTCTCTAGTTCCACTGGAAAGTCAAAAAGGTTGAATCAATTAGCATTTTTTTTACAAGTCAAAAAGTCAACAAGCATTTCTCAAGTATCAACCAAATATCAGGCTCTTTGCTTAGGGCAGGAGATACAAAGAAAGACAAAAACAGTCCCTGCCTTCAAGGAGCTCACATTCTAAAGGGGAGGGGGAGGGGGAGGGGGATAACATGCAAACATATGACATACATATGATAAATTCAAAGTAATCTCAAAGGGAAGGTGGTGGGGAAGTTGAAAAAGCCCTCCGGCTAGAAGTTAATTACTGTAGAATCTGGAAGGAAGCCAAGGCAGCCAGGTGGTAGAGACTAGGAGAGAGGGCATTCCAGGCATGGGCCTATGAACAACCAGTGAAAAGGCATGAACTAGGGAATATTTCTGTAAGAAATAGCAAGATGGCCAGTGTCACTGGAGAACAAGAAGGAGTGGTCAAAACAGGTAGGAGACACAGGAAAGGGAAACATCAGGTAAACATGGAGGGGTGAGAGTATCCAGGAGAAGAAGGTAATAGACAGTGTCAATGGCTATAGAGAGGTCAAGAAGTATCAGGATTGAGAAAAAGGCCATTAGATTTGGCCATTAATAGGTTGAGTCTCATTAAATACTGGAATCAGTTCCTGATCAAAATATTTGATTTTTTTTTTTTTGAATCATAGACTAAGAGCTGGAAGAGGCTTTAGAAGTTATCTCATTTCTCTTTGTCATTTTACTGATGAGGAAACTGAGGAAACTAAGGAAGTTAAGTAACTTGTCCTAGGTCACACAGATAATAAGTCCTCTTGACAATAGAGCCATTGTTCTTTCCTCTGTCCTAAGTGACTCCAAAATAAGGAGAAATATACTCTGGTAGGGCAGCTAGGTGGTGTAGTGGATAGAGTGTTGGGCCTGGAGTTGGGAAGACTCATCTTTCTGAGTTCAAATCCAGGCTCAGATACTTACTAGCTGCATGACCCTGGGCAAGTCACATAACCCTATTTGCCTCAGTTTCCAAATCTGTAAAATGAGTTGGAGAAGGAAATGGCAAACCACTCCAGTGTCTTTACCAAAAAAAAAAAACAAAACCCAAATGGGGTCATGAAAAGTTGGACACAACTGAAACTATCCAATAAGACCCAAATTTATCTAATAATTTCCATTTGCCAGCCTGAATTTATAAAGGATTAGATGGCAAATCAGTAAAAATGAGGCCTTTGGGAACTTTTGGGTAAAATGGGTATAAAAACCCATCAAAGTTTTGGGGTGGTTATTCTCCTTAAAGGTCACAGTGTCTGGGACAGGAAATGTCCCAAGAAAGCCAACAAAAAAAGTAGAAATGTATTTTCAGTAAGACTTTAATACAGGTGAAAAGGACACTTCAGTAGGGGGAAATTGGACCACTTTTATTTCCTTTGTCAATATCTGTATTAAATCAAGGTGGATTCTTATAAAGAAGGCAGCCCAGGGTCACAGAAAAGGTTCTCCATCTTAAAAAGAAAAACAAAATAACAGCTACCTGGGTCTGAAGCTGGCGTAGACAATTCATATATCTGGGACCATGGGAGTTTACATATCTCAACCTGAGTTTCCTCATCCGAAAAAATGAGAGGGTTAGACTAGATTGTCTCCAAAGCCCCTTTCAGCTCTACATCCAATTAAGTCAATCAACTTTACAACATGAGCATGTTGTAAAGGAGAGCTTCCTAGACCTGGAATGAGTAGATTGGCTTTAGAATTTCCTGTGTTGGGTGAGTCTCTCTCTTCATTGGTCAGCCTGTTTTCTTATCTGTAACACGCGATAACCCTCAAACAATCTCAGTGGGTTGTTGTGAGAATAGCACTTTGCAAATGTAAAAATGCTATGTAAATTGTATTATTATCATTCAATGATATGTCAGGGAGGAGTGTTAAGACTGGGAAATAAATAAGTGTTTCCCAGTAAGAGGAGTGGGGTGAGGTTAGATTGGAGACTTTCCCATGGAATTGGGCAAGCACCCTTTGGCTTCATGGGGAGTCCCCAGGCTCTTTGCTAAAGGGAGCTCATCCTCCCGGAAGTAGAAGTCTCCAGATCTCCTTAGGGTGTGGGCCTCTTCCTGGCTCAGTCCTCTTTGGCACAGCATGCAAGGAACCGAGTAGGAGCCTCCGGTCTCAGATACCCTTAGTAAGGGACCAGCATGGAGCCAAACCACACATGCCCAGATCAATGGCAAAGTACCAATACAACCAACTGCTTCATCAGTTATTGTGAATTTCTATGAAATGTAGACAAGGAAAGACATTTCTTCCACTAAAGTAGCTCCCCTGGAACCTTACTGGGGAGTGGAAATGACCCTGGGTTTCTGAAGTTGATACTAGCAGAGAAGTCTAGTTCTTTGTGTTTTTTTTATTTTGTTTTTTTGGTTAGGCAATGGGGTTAAGTGATTTGCCCAGGGTCACACAACTAGCAAGTGTTATGTGTCTGAGGCTGGATTTGAACTCAGGTCCTCCCGAATCCAGGACCAGTGCTCTATCCATTGCACCACCTAGCTACCCAAGTCTAGATCTTATTAAACTGGAAAGATTGAGTATAGGCCCAGAATTAGAATGTATGTGTCTCTCTACTCCACTTAACTTCAGGCTGATCATGGAGTGATACCAAGTTTGGCCAGGACACCTTGAAAAGCCTGTCTATTCATGGGGCAGGGGAAAAAGGAGTGGAGCTGGAGTCAGGGGCTGGCTTTTCTATACTAGGCTGTCACTTGCTACCTGAATGATTTTAAATAAGTCATACCTTCTCCAGCCCTGGTTTCCTCATCTCTAAAACAAAGGGTTTGGCCTAGATGGAGTCTCCTTCAGGTCTAAAACTTTTATAAAGTTGTTAAGATAGCAACAATACTTATTGTTATTGTTATTAATAATAAATAATAATAAATAATTAATAATAAAATTTGTTCCCCTCTTATACCTTATTATTAAATTATTATTCATCATTATAATAATAATTAGTACTAACATTTATAAAGAACTTCAAGGTTTTTAAATTTCTAACCAGTGGGCAGCTAGGTGGTGCAGTGGACAGAGTGCCCAGCCTAGAGACAGGAAGATTCATCTTTCTGAGTTCAATTTTGGCCTCAGACACTTACTAGTTGTGTGACCCTGGGCAAATCACTTAACCCTGTTTGCCTCAGTTTCCTCATCTGTAAAATGAGCTGGAGAAGGAAATGGCGAACCACTCCAGTATCTGTGCCAAGAAAACCCCAAATGGGGTCATAAGGAGTTGGACACAACTAAAAAATGACTAAACAACAAAGTTTTCTAATTATTTTATGCAGGATGATACAACTAAAATGGAAAGTGACCTCAAAGGCCAACTAATCCAAGGCCTTCATTTTATGGAGGAAAAAAACTTCAGCCCAAGGATGTTAAATACTCAAAGTGGCAGAAGCAAAGGTGGGATTTAAAATGAAGCCCTCTGTCCCCAGTGCCCTCTGCTTTGAACCACAAGCCTCCCAGTGCCCTCAGAGGTAGGAACAGGGAGGACTCATAAAGAAACCTCTGAAGTTCTTCTGTAAGAAAGTAAGCAGTTTTTTGTTAGTTTTCTTCTTTGAAAGGAAAGGGAAACCTCAAAGCAACGAAAGTGACAGTTGCTCACCTGCTTCAAAAACCCTTTATCATCAAGGAAGGTAAAAGGGAGAAACTTATTGCTAGAAACCAGCAGGAGACATTTTGATCTAAGGGTTAACTCATTCAGGAATTTGTAAGAATCTACATGCAGAGCTGAACTGTGACCCTTGGGCAAGTCACCTCCTATCTCTAAGACTTGGTGACCTCATCAGTAGGAATTTGATTAGATGATCTCTGTAGTCCTTTCCAATTCTAAATATTGCATGTGATATTCATAGATATGGCTGGGTTGTGATTGGCATCACTGGAGGGAAAACCCTATAAATGACACCACAGATTTGTTGGAAGAGTTAATTACTTGGCAATTACACATCAGAAACACAAAGGTCTTTCCTGGGGAAAATGGCTAT
>NW_020954562.1:1703943-1734929 GCF_900497805.2 Vombatus ursinus
AGTCTAGTCTCACCCTGGCATCCAGGAACACACTTGAGAATGGCATTGCCAAGCAGTGATGCTCTCTGCACCTTTCAGTCAAAATCAAAATCACTACTTCTCACTTGAGCAATGCAAACTGGACTGGGCACTGTCATCTCAAGCACTTTCCAGGGCATCAGTGTTGAGTGCTTTCCCCATCATCAGCTGATTGAGCCGAGAGGGTTGAAGACTGCTTGACTATGTACTAGCAAAACAAGGTTAAAGGTACAAAGAGTGTTTTACACAAAGAGAAAGTCAAAAAGCACAACCTGCCATGACTGATGCACCAGGGCACAAAAAGAAATTATGTCTCACGGATTCCACTCCAAATTACTCTGTGCTGGAAAAGGGTATTTATTGAACTAAGGCCTCCACATGTGGTTACTGCTTAATTAAACTGGAGCAATTGCAGCTGGAACAGATCCAGGATGACCAAGTTGATTAAAGCATATATAATTCTGGGTTACTTGTACCGCATCTCTATGGAATGCTAGATGGTGCAGTACATAGTGTGCTGGGCCTGGAGTCCGGAAGGCTTGAATTCCAATCCAGCCTCAGACACTGACTAGCTATGTGATCTTGGGCAAACTGAAAGTCAACCTCAGCTTCTTCAACTGTAAAATGGTGATAATAATAACACCTACTTCTCAGTGTTGTTGTGTTGATTAAATGAGGTAATATTTGTAAAGGTCTCTTAATACAGTACCTGGCACATAGTAGGCATTTATAAAGACTAGTTCACTCCCCATGTGGAGGGGGGAAGAGAAGATTCACAAAATGTATGCATATATGCATTACATACATACGCATGTATATACATTATGTATACATATATACATGTGTATGTGTCTATATACACATTATATACATGTGTGTATGCATGCACACATATTCATATAGATGTATGTGCATATATATACATACACATGCATACATACATACTCTGGTAGCTAGTGCTCTCCTTCCTTAAATGATTATGTATATAATTATTTATTTACATACTGTATTCTTCCAATAGAATATAAGCTCTCAGAGGACCGGGCCATGTTTTTGGCTTTATCCTTAAATCTCCATTGCCGTATATATAGTAGATGCTAAATAAACATGTGTTGCACTGGCTTTGATGGAATCTTCCATACTGGATTCCTCATCGTGGCATAGCAGTCACCCTGGGTTCCTAAGACTCTGCCAGCTGAATACAAACCCTGGCAGAACCTGTCAAGTTTCCTCATTTGTTAAAAGAAAAGGGTTGGACTAGTGGCCTCTAAGGCACCTTTCAACTCAAAGCCTGGGGCCCTATAATTCTAAGTTGGAAAAATTTCCAGGCTAGAACTGGGGATGAACTGTATTTGTGTTGTCCTGAAGCTCTGGACCCACCCTCCTAGTTTTGGAGAAGCTTAGCACCAAGTTGATGTCAGGGTGGTGAATTTTTTGGGGCAACACATCTCTTAGAGTTTATGGTCTTCATGGATGGCAGAAATAAGGATACTGACATTACAGATCTATATCTATATTTACATATAGACAAAGGTATATGTATAATATAGACGGATGTGACATATATCATATTAGAGAAGATCAGCGTGGTGGTGCAGTGGATAGAGTGCTAGGTTTGGAGTCAGGAAGACTCTTCCTGAATTCAAATCCAGCTTCAGACACTTAATAGCTATTAGACCTTGGGCAAGTCATTTAACCTTGTTCATCTCAGTTTCCTCATCTGTAAAATGAGCTGGAGAAGGAAATGGCAAACCACATCAGTATTTTTGCCAAGAAAACCCCAAATGGGGTCACGAAGAGTCAGACACAACTGAAACGACTGAACAAAAACAGAATTGCCCAAGTTCCCATAGCTATATTTGGTATTCTAGAAACATATTAGAGTAGTAGTGTTTGTGTGTATGTATGTGTATATGCGTATACATATATAAATATATATGGAGAGTCAGAAACAGAAAGACAGAGAAGAGAGGGAAAGAGTGTGAAAGAGAAAGAGCGAAGAGACATAAAGAAAAAGGGAGATACAGAAATAGCATGGCACCACAGTGTCTTAATGTCCAGATGGCCAGTCTTGGAAGTTAGAATATCCTGGCTTCAAGTATCACCTCTGACACATAGGATCTTCTGTAATCTAGGGTAAGTCATTTAACTAATCTCTGTGTGCTCCAGGCAAATCTCTCTGATTTTCAGGCTATGAGTTGCTGTACCAGTACAGAATTTCCACACCAGGGGTTCCCTAGGCAAATGAAATCACACAACAAGTAAGTAACCACTATAAAACACAACCATAAACAAGGTTGGGGAGTTGGGAGAGAGCATGGCCATATTCTATAGACATTCCCAGGATGGTAGGCTGTGTGATACATCACATGACAATCAACAACTCTGGCATCCTCATATCCTGAAATAATATATCGCCAAACCATCACAATGACAGCAGATAGTAACTGGCTTTTTAAATAACTCTGTCCTTAAACCTGTGAACACTATGGTAAATATTAAGCTTCTTAGCATCACAGTATTCCCCAAAGCTTGGGTTCTGTTTTTAAATTCCTCTTACTCATTATAACATCAAAAAACGGAGGGGGACAATTTAAAAACTCATAGAAACAGAAGCATGCTGTAAGATAAGACTAAAAAAAAAACCCTAGGGTTCTTAGGATCACAAGAGCCCATTTCTCATTTTGAAAAATCAGATAATTACAAATCCAACTAACAATAAAAGTCATAATAATGACAGCTGACATTTATATAACACTTTAAGGCTTTTAACATGCTTTACATACATTATCTCAATGGCTCTTCATCCAACTCTGTAAAGTAAGCTCTACAGTTGTTATTGTCCTAATTTTACAGATAAGGAAACAGACTCAAGAGAGCTTAAGTGACTTGCTGCCTGAGCTCACAAAGCCAGAAAATTTCAAAGGATGGATTCAAAGCCTGGTCTCTTCTGGCCCTCTATGAAACCAGGCCACCATGCCAATCCTTTTCTAGTGGTGAAGTCATCAATGAATTCAGAATTGAGATGATTCTGCACTGTTGGATATACACTAATTAAAACAATGGCACCATATTAAGTCAATCCTTCAGAAATGTTTATTATAATGCGATAGCCAGCCATGACTAATAGGACAATATCTCAATTTGATTTTTGCTTTATGATGATACATCAGACCAATATAACTTATGAAAAGGATGACCCCACTTTTTCAACCCATCAATTAAATGTTAAGCCACAGTTGAAGTTAAGTTATATATGTTAAATTTGAATAATATTATCCCTTCCAAAATTGTAAGCTCCATTAGGGCTATAAAATATATACCTCCCCTGGAAAAATACTGGTGTAAAAAAGGAAAACATTTAAGTCATTTAAAGAACTTCACAATTTTCAAAAGGCAATCTATCATACCCTTTCCCTCCTGTTCAATTCCAGGCTAGCTTATTGTTCATTTGCAGCATCTGTTCAAAATATGTGCACGGGGTGAAGGATGAGGTCTAAAGCTTATCCATCCAACTATTTATCATAACCTAGACAATAGGGTAGTGTTCTTCTGGGGGTGCTGAAGGGTTATGAATCAGGAAGACACTATGGTCTCTGAGAAACTGAAGGAGAAAAAGATGTATGGAGAACATTCTAAGCCTGTAGTCACCCTTCATAATTTTAGCAGGGATGAATACTACATTCAGCTCAGTTGTGTGCTGAAGGGAAGACAATTCTCACCTGAGACCAAAAGAGAAGGAAATGTCAAAAGGTGGTCTAAAAGAAAGCATGGGATTTTGAGATTAAGGATCTGGGTTCCAGTCCCAGGTTGGATACTTACTACCTCTGTGACCTGGAGGCAGGCAATTTCCATTCTCTGGGACTCAGTTTCTTCATCTATAGGATGAGGGAGTTGGACTAGATTAACCCCTAAAGTCCCTTTTGGTGGTAAATTTATGATCTAGGAGGCCATTGAAAGCTGCAAGGTCAAGTCAAGAAGCATTTATTAAGCACTTACTGTGTGCCAGGCACTGTGATGAGTACTGGGAATAAAAATGTAAGTAGAAAGAAAGACAATCCCTGTCCTCAAGGAACTGAAAAGGTATGTGGGGGGCAGGAATCTACACACAAAAAAAATCTAGAGAGTTTAGAGTGCAGCCTGGAGAGGAATGAAGACATGGCTGGCCTATGAGTCCTCATTAAAATGGAGGTTCTGAGAGAAGGAAGAGGTCATTGGGGCAGAGTGAACTTCCAGGGTGAAACCAATAGGACTGTGGTGTTGTTGTAAGCCAGAGCTGACCAGGCCAGGTAACACCAAATCTGACTAGACTGGCCAAGTACCTCAGGTTTGGACCTGGAGTAAAAAGAGACACTCACGGTCCGTAGAAGAGTTACCAGAAGGAGGTTTACTGAGGAAGAGATGTTCATTAAGGAGAGAGCTGCTTCAATTAAACTTCACTTTTCATGTGCCACATGTTGATGGTGTGTGGTCCAAAGCCTGAGGAAAGAGCTCCAACCTGAGCCGTTTTTGTATTCAGACAACCGGGAAATTCTATAGAGCTTTAGCGGCTGAGCCTTAGTCCCATGAGCCAATTACATTGCAAAGAAAATGTCAATAACTTTTAAGGGAAAATCATCCTAACCTGGGGTGGGGTCTTGGGATAGCAGGGATCATGAAGGTCGGGGGGCCTAAGGGGAGTTCAGGGTGGGGAGGGGGTGTAGGTAACCTCGAGACAAATGGTGTAGACAAGGGTGGAGTAGAAGCCAGAGAAACTGGGCTTTATGTAGTCTTAGGTACTAACCTCTCTGTGCCTGGGGCTCCTCATTGAAAAAAATAAGGGATAACAATTGTCCTTCCTAATCCATGTGATTATTGTGAGGCCCAAACCAGAAAAAACAGGTATGAAAGTCCTTTGGAAAGAGTAAAATCAAAGGCATCCTCATTATTACTATTGGAATATAATTGGTACCCCGTGGAGGAAGTGCCTAACCTGATAAGATCACACAGTCCTGGACCACTGCAATATCAAAATTTGATTTACCACATTGCTTCAAAAATAAGTTATGGGTTTTCCCTAATTCTGGTTATAATAAACCATAGGATATCTTCCAAGTGGAGAATCAGTGATTTGGTCAGTGTGGAACTAATTCTTTCCTTCAAGACATAGTGTGACCCACAGAGGAGGGTACACCCTGTATAGAAACTCCTTTCATTGATTCAGGAGGGAAATAGGCAGGTAACTTAAAGTCTTAGAGAAGTGCCTGAGACTTGAAGGGTTAAAGTGACTTGCCTATAGTCAGTTACCGAGTATGTCCAGAAACAATAATGATGATGATGGTGATGGTGATGGTGATGGGAACTGGCATTTATATAGCATTTTAAAGTTTGCAAAGTTATACATATATATGTGTACACATATATATTATATATGTATATATATGTATACATGTATATTATATATATGTATATATGTGTGTGTGTGTGTGTATATATATATGTTATCTAATTAGATCTTCACAATAACCCAATAACCCCTGGGCATAGGTGCTATTATTCTCCCCATTTTACAGATGAGAAAACTGAGGCAGACAGTAGTTAAGTGACTTGCCCAGGATCACAAAACTAGTAAGAGTTTGAAGCTGAATTTGAACTCCTCCAAGTCCAGAACTCCTGGACTCATAGTCTATTGTGTCACCTAACTAGCTGCCTCTAAAACAGGATTTCAAACAGGATTTAAGCCTAGGTCTTTCAATGACATTTCACCTCTATAAGTGTGGTCTATCACCAGCACCCCCATCTCCAGCAGGCGCTTACCTATGTCTTCTTTCTTTCTAAGAGATCTCATTTCACAGCTGTGGCCTATATTTGGGTTAGTCTATACTTAGATTGATAGCATCCGGTCATCTAGAGAATTGAATGTGTCTCAAGAGCAGACATGTGGCCAACTTGAATATAGTCCTTAGTGTAAAAGACTGGGAAGAATGCCAGGGGAGGTCTAACCAAATCCATGGAATTCATTGTATCTGACCATCCAGGACATCTCTGGCAATCTGAATTAACTTTTCTAGGACCCTAATTTAAAAACTGACCACTAGGTACTGAGGTTATCAGCAGATAGGATTGATATTTTCTAGCTGTGTGAAAGAAGAACAGTGTGTTATTGATGGTTTGGGTCCCCTTGCTGTTCGTGGAATACAATAACTCACACTTAAAAAATGAGAATCAACTTGAGAATGAAATCTTAAGCAAACAATGCTCAGCCCCAAAATATAGTTTTTTCTATATGGTGTGGTAGAAAATGTCGTAGAGATTTAGAGAGGACCTGGTTTTCCATTCCATCTTTCTCTGTTTCCACCTGTGTTACTGGGGGCAAGTCATTCTTCTCTTTGATTCCTCAGTTCTATCATTTGTAAAATGAGGGGTTTGGACTAGACAACCTCTAAGGTCCCTTTCTCTTCTAAAACCATGATTCTATAATAGCCTATAAATTTTTTTTAGACATGAGAGGAAGAGCTTTTAATTATGTTGTTGTTAAAAAAAAATACACATCTTTCTGTGCCTTTTAAACAGATTTTTGGGTCATGTTGAAGTTTTTTTGTTTTAATTTACTTCCCTCCTTCAACAAGAGTGCATTGCACCCAAAATGTTAATATATAAAGTCTGTAACAAGATAAGATGAAAAATGAGGATTCAGCCTGGTTTCAGAGACTGTACTTCTCTCGCTTACTGTCATTATCTTTCAAACACAGTTTATAAGCTGTGCACGTGCCCTTCCCAGGGTTATCTAGTCATCTTTCAATTAGCAAATAATACAAGCACTTTTCTGAAACTAACGATTTGATGGCCCCAAAGTTGAACTTCAGAAGCCATACTATAGACTAGTTAGAAAACAACTCTGTACCTATAGGCCTGTACTCTAGATGTAGGGTTTTTGTGATAGCTAAACTTGTTATTATTTGTCCTTTCTCAAAGAGGACCATGACATCAAGGAGGTGATGCCATAATTTGTAAGTGAATTGAATTTAAGTGGGAAAGGATTCCTCAGAGGGCAAGGATGGTTTAGTCTTTGTCTTGGTGACTCCCCACTCCTTCCCTCCTCCCCCTCCCCACATGGAGTCCCTGGAATATAGTAGACACTTAATAAAGGTTTGATGCACTGAACTGAATTAAACTAAATTGAATTCTATCCTTGGAGCCTTTGAACTTGGGTAGGTTATCTAGAAATTTTGATACATACGTTGTCACTTTTATGATCATGAAAGAAAATATTATTCATAATTCCTACGCTGAATTTTGTTCAGTCATTGCAGTCATATCCTGTTCTTTTGTGACCACATTTGGAGTTTTCTGGGCAAAGATACTAGAGTGGTTTGCCATTTTCTTCTCTAGATCATTTTACAGATCAGAAAACTGAGGCAAGCTAGGTTAAGTGACCTGCCCAGGGTCACACAGCTAGTTGGATTTGAACCTGGGAAGAGGAGTCTTCCTGACTACAGGCCCAGCGCTCTAACCACTGTGCCACTTAGCTACCTATGTCTAAATTTAGGGATTCTAAATGTAAGAAAGTTTTCACCTATTCACCTATATGCTATATCAAGAGGTAGGAAAATGAGGGTCATCAAATAAAGAAGTTATTCCACATTCAGAGTTCTATAGGCAGGTTAGACACATATTCCAAAGGGGGTAAGGTCCACCACATGAAAATTTAGTAAAAGCTGAAGAAAAGGAAGGGTTAGAACAGAGAAATGTAAAGTAAAAGAACTTCAGATGCAAAAGCCACTTACAACCTTAGAAAGATTGTGAAGCTGGAAGAGCTAAATTGCTTATAATGGGGCCAGCAAGACAATGAAATTGTCTCCACAAAGGTGTTCACCTTTCTCCCTAGATGTTTGAGTACCTATGATCCCAGGCACAAGTGACCAAATTAAAACTGATCAGCCCTAAGGCAAAGTGGAGTGCCTTACCAAGTGAAAGGGGTCAGAAAGGCTAAAGTCCTTTCCCATCTTCTACCTGGAAGTGACAACCTCAGAGCTCAGATTCTGAAGCAGTCCAAAGGAAAGAAGCTCCCTAAATTCCCAATTAAGGGTCATTGCCCTAGCTCAAAGAGCTCTTAGTTCTCCCACCAATCAATCAATAAACATTTATTAAGCTCTTATTATATGAGGGACTGTGCTAAGTGCTGGGGATACAATAAGAAGCAAAATAAAGTTCTTACCTTCAAGGCAAGGGAACTCCTCAGGGAGCTCACAATCTAATTGGGGAGGCAACAAACAGATATGTACAAACAAGCTATATACAGGAAAAATAGGAAATAATTAAAAGAAAGAAGGTGCTAGAATTAAAAGAGGTTAGGAAAGGCTTTCTATAGAACAGAGGTATTAACCACAAAACTCCCCAGTGCAGTCAAACCAGATTAAAATGTAACTGGAAAATGTTTAACAAAATAAATAAAAACACAATACAACATAGATAAATGTTAATTTGTGATTTTCTAAGTCATTGTGTGGCCTACAGGATCCCTTGCTACTTGAGTTTGATGCTGCTACTATTGGAGATGGGATTTTAGTTGGGACTTGAAGGAAGCCAGGGAAGCCAGTAGGTGGAGATGAGGAGAGAGAGTATTTCAGGCCTGGGGGATAGCCAGTGAAAATGTCTCAATGAAGACATATGGAGTATTTTGTTCAAAGAACAGCAAAGGAGGCCAGTGACACTAGATTAAAGAGAACATGGAGGGGAGTAAGGTGGTAAGAAGATTAGAGTGCAGACCCACAAAACCCAATCAGTGTTGAAGATGGATAAAGACTGCTGCTGCCAATCAAAAAGTGAGCCAAGATCCAGTGGGTCTATTTATCCAGTAGAGAGGTTGGATCCTGGGAAAAGCCCAGTAGAGCAGCAACCTGGGAAAATTGCCTGGCTCAGTCCAGCAGCAGCAGCAGAATGATCTGACTAGTCAGGCTGTTTTAACAGCCACTATCTGGCAGCAGAGTGTCCTGTCCAGCCCAGTCCAGCAGCAAGCAAGCTTGTAAAGAGCTAACCCAGCCAATGAGCCACCTGTTTGACCCAGTCAAGCAGAAGTTTGACTTAAGCAGCTGAGGTTTTCTGTGGCTTATGAGAAACAAGCTCAGCTGTGATGCTCATTCAGCTCAGACACCTCTCCCTCAGGAGCAAGCCCAGCTGAGATGTCCATCCAGCAGAGACACAGGACCCCTCAACAAGCCAGCATAGCCAAGGAACAAATATCGAGAAGACCCACAGGAGAGAGAAATGATATTGAGGACCTTTGACTTTGCCTTTTGTATTCACTACAGGTTTCATTAAAACTATATTTTAAGTCAGTGCTCACTCCACTCCTCATGTGTGTGTGTGTGTGTGTGTGTGTGTGTGTGTGATCTGATGTGGGGGATGGAGGGAGGGAGAGGCTTTATAACTACTCTTTTTGTTAAGCCATTTAAGTAAATGCCTTAACTAAAGAAGTAAGTCAACTGGAGGATTGTTAAGGGAAAGAACACCGGTAGGGGCTTGTGAGCTGGTGTTAGGAGGAGAGTCACTCATAAAGATACCCCTAGAACCTTCTGGGGACCCAACCTGTCAATGCCTGTGAGAGTAGAGCAAGTGAGCGCTTAATGGGGTGTTACACGTGCAATATGAAAGGGTTTTCATGAAAAAAAAAATCTATGTTGGTAAAATTTTCCCCTCTAAAGTGTATTATTATGTACATGGCAAATTTTCAGCAGGTACATAGGGTTAATTCCTCCATTTTGTTCCCTAGATCCCACAATTCCCTTCATCTTTGATGGCTTCCAGACCCTCTATTCTTTATACCCCAAGCCTTTATCAGGCCTCCTAGTCCCCAAAGCTTCCATGGATAAATTAGTTTAGACAACACTGAGTAAAATGAAAAAAACTTTCCACGTATTCTAATATTACTATGTTTCTTCCCTCAAAGTATTTCTATATTAGAAATTTTTTTTGTAATTTGTTAGAGATCTCCTTAGATTACAAAGACTTCCTTTCACACATTTTTTTCTCTTTCATGACTGATTTTCATAATCAACATTCATTTTTAATTATATCTAATTGCTTTCATTCCAGTTTCTGTTATGATTCCAACTTTTCAAAACATTTTCATTCTTTTTAATTTTGTAATTAAATTTTTTTTGCTATGCTGCTCATTTTCTTTTTTTTTTTACTTACATGCATATTTAGAGAAACTCTAGCATCAGCCCATTATTCCTTATCATCTTCCTTTAAAAAAAAAAGCTACATTACATTTATAGTGGCAAATCTCTCAGTAGGAAATAACTCATCTTAAATTCTTCATTCTCACCATCTCCACTTTAAATTTGTAAACAAGCCTGGAAAGAGTTTAATATGGCTGAAGTAAGACTCTCATTTCCCTTGCAAAGAACAGTTTGCAAAAGTGTTCCTCTTTCTATCGTGGGGACAGGAAACCTTCTGGGATATTACTGGGTGAGCAGCTCAGAGGAAGGAATCCTGTTGCTTTAATTCACTGAAATGCATCCTGGGCTAGGGGCAGATCTCTTATTTAGCCCACAAGCTCAGGCCCAGGAAAAGAGCGGCACATGTGCAATGTATTTCATTTTGGAACAGCATCAACACCTAGAGAATAGATTTCTGCGGTTTGTGCGGCCTCCTGGGTTACAAAGGCTGATCGAGTTTTACACTGAATTGAGTACAGGCAGACTAGTGAGCTTCCCCAGGGAGTCCCCATTTTCAGGAAGAAAATGCTTCATTATTTTTCACCCAACTATAGTCCCTGAGACAAGGCACAAAACAACAGCTGCTTTTTTTTTCTTT
This sequence comes from Vombatus ursinus, assembly GCF_900497805.2. Classification (NCBI taxonomy): domain Eukaryota; kingdom Metazoa; phylum Chordata; class Mammalia; order Diprotodontia; family Vombatidae; genus Vombatus; species Vombatus ursinus. Next base: position 1,714,762 of record NW_020954562.1, read on the forward strand.
TAAAGCTGCTACAGCAAACCACCCCCATCCCTCCCACACACACAAAATGCACCATCTTTCAGATTAGAAAAATGGCTTAACCTCAGAGGTCAGTGAGGAAAGATGAAGATGAAAATAAAGCCCATTGCCTGGTACAAAGTTCCAGTGTCAGTGTGGGATGCTGGCGGATTTCTCCTCATCACTGGCATGAAACCAATGTAAGCAAAACCTCGACAGCCATAGAATTCTGGTGTGGAGGGAAAACACAGATTTGGTCAGTTACAGTGAAAGTTGATGTTAGTGGAGGCAGGGTGAAGGAAGGAAAGGGAAAGAAAGACAGGAGGCTCTTCCTGTCCACATGCACCAAACAAACCAAGTAGACCAGTACTTAGTCTTCATGGGTGAATTCTCACCTTCACAGAAGGGTAACATGGGGGTTACTGCTCCTTTGGCCATAAACAGGAAGCAATCTACGAAGCAGCCATAACAGTTAACTGAATCCTGGCTTAGCATTTATGACCTATATGACCTTGGACAAGGACCTTATTTTTCTCATTTATAAAACGAAGTTTGGACTAAATGAGCTATCCTATGAGTGGCTAGAGCTATGCTCTTAAAAATCCTGATCCAACCATGATTTGACATATCTCAAGTCATGTGCTCTGAAGTGAATGACAACACAGACAAAAAAATTAATTGAAACCAGCATTAATCGGAGCCAAAGTGTCTGGAATTGGAGAAAAGAATTACTGAGTAGAGGAAAGTAATGATCTCTCTGTACTCAACCCTCCTTAGACCATACCCCAAGGACTGTGTTTAGGTCTGTCTGCCACATGTTTCCTCACCTCTTGGGAGAGAAGTGGTGGGCTACAGGCCTGGAATGGGGCCTATGCTATCAGACATGGTCAAGGGATCCATCTCTTTCCCTTAATTGTACTTTTTTCATTACAACGGGTGATTGGCAGAGAAGGCAGTACTTACGAAACAGTAGCAATGTAAAGAAATGAGTAATAAACCATTTTTTTTTACTAGAGAAGATTTAGAGGGAGCTTGATTGCTATCATAAAGTATTTAAAGAGCCTGCCTGCAGAAGAAGAATTTGATGTGTACTGCTTGGCCCCACAGTGAAAATTACATAGAGATTCTGGGTTGAGGCAAAGGAAAACTTTTAAGGAATAGGGCTGTCTGACAGTAGAAATAGGCTATCTCATGAGGTAATGGGCTATCCATCACTGAAGGTTTTCAGAATAATAAGGGACTTTTAAAAACTTATATTTTAAGCTTTAACAAAGCACTTCACACATATTTGATTCTCACAGTTACCCTCCACAGGCACTAATATCCCCATTTCACTGAAGAGGATACTGAGACTCATCCAAGTTAGGAGATTTGCCCATGATTACATCACTAGAAATCAATCTAAGGTTTCTTCAGACTCTAAGTCCCAAACTTTTTCCACACTGCCAAAGGCTTCAGGATGGACGACTTCTTGTCAGGAATATACTTGCAGAAGGAACTCCTGCTCAAACATACACAAGCTGAACCATAAGAACCAGAAGTCTCTTCAAAATTGGGAAAGCTAGTGTGATTTTTACTTCATTTAATTCCTGGGCAAATTCTAGAATAGATCATTAAAAGGATGCTTTGTAAACCTCTAGAATGGGAGCCACTGATTTAAAAACCAATATACTTTCATCAAAAATAGGTCAAGCCTGACAAACCTCATTTCATTTTTTTTTACAGGGCTGATAACCTAGCAGATAAGGGGAATGCTGCTGAGAGAGTAAGCTCACTAGACTTAGCAAAGCTTTTGCTAGTTGCTCACGCTGTTTTTATGGAAAAGATGGAAAGATGTGGACTGGATGATGATACAGTTAAATGTCTTCAGAACTGATTAGATGGTTCAATTTGTTGGCTTCTCCTTGAGTAGGTGTTTACAATTCAACAAAAGCCAATGGAATCTTGCACAGCTTTAAGAGAGGCATAGCTTCTAAGAATGTATGAGGAAGTGATTATACTTGTGTGTTCTGCCCTCATCAGACCTCACTTGTGCTCAATTTTAGGGGCTACAGTTTAAAAGGGCAATTGACAAAACTGGAGAGCATTCCAAGGAGGGCAAGCAGAGTGGTAAAATGGCATTGAGTTCATTTCATATGAAGATTGTTTGAAAGAATTGGTAATATTTAGCCTGGAGAGAAGACTTGGGGAAGCATGGTAGCTGTCTTCAAGTATCCTGAAGGTTGTTAAACGAAAGTGGGATTAGTCTTGTTCTATTTTGGAACCCACAAGGCAGAACTAGGAGCAAAGATTAGCTAGCAGTAAAAAGGATAATAATAAATAATACATTTTAATAAATATACAATAAATATAAATATATTTAAATATAAAATGAAAATAAGAATAAATAAATTTTAAATAAAAATAAATTCTAATAAAATTAGAATTGATGCCAATTGATTTCTAACAATAAGAGCAGTCCCACAATAAAATGGGCTGCTTCATGAGGTGGGGAGTGGTGAAGGTGAAGGGAGCAAGGGATGGTTCCTACTCCTTAGAGATCTTTAAGCAAAGGCTGGATGGCCTTTGGTTTGATACGTTGTTCATATGTTGGTTGGACAAAATGACTACTGAGGTTCCTTCTCACTCAAATTCTTTACTTCTGTGACTTTTATCAGGGATGGTGGGGTAAAAGGCAGTGGCATAAAAGAATATCCAAAGTTTTGTGCTTCAGAGGATGGGCAAGGAATTTCATTTTGACTATAATGACATTCTATTTAATTAATGCAAATATGGTCAACCTGACCAAGGACAGGCATCAAAATTCACCCTTTGCTATCAAGCAGATGGCTAATTATAACTTATAGAATGGGCATATGTTTATCTTGTTCATTTTGGTTTTTTTTTGTGAACACTATTGTAGATTTACTATATCATTTCAAGGGTTGCTTTGACTGACAGGGGAATGAAGTCACAAGTTGGACAGAGATTTGAGAGTTATTCATGTAGTCATCTGATTAAAAAAAAAAGCAGTGCAAATGAACTCTAGAAGGAAAGAAGTCTATAGATGAAGAAAAGACAGTCTACATCAGAACTGTGATGGATGCCCATTTGGGGAGCAATGAAGAAAAAGAAACATTTAAGGGAATACTAAAGGACCAATCAGCTCACTGAGGGCCAAGATTTGACAGTAGCATTATAGTGGGAAAGTCATAAAATCACAGACTGGAAGAAATTTCTTTGGTCAGCAAATTAAATTCTGTATCTGAAGAATGGTTCTCCTCTACAACATCCCTGATAAAGAGTCAGTCACCTGGCCTTTGCCTGAACACTTCCATTGTCAGAGGACTCACAATCTCCCACAGTAGCCCATTCTATTTTGGGATAACTCCAATTGCTAAGAATTTCTTCTAATTTGATCCCAAACCTAGCTCAATTTGGCTTCCTTCCAACAATTTGGCTTTTGTCTTCTAGTAAAAGAAGACTAATCTTTTTTTCTTCTTCTGCATGACAGTCCTTTGAGTATTTGAAGACAGGAAGGACAGGTTTTTGAGAGAAGATAAGTTCAGTTTGGGATATGATGAGTTGGTGATGTTGAGGAGGTGAAGATGTATTATTCTTCTCCCAAAGAAAAGTAACTTCATAATGAAAGACAATTTTTTGATAAACCAATAAGAGCAAAATTCAGCTACATATTTAAGGATCTCAGGAATCTGTCCCCAAATCCCATTGTTTCTTCACCTTAAAACATCTTAAAATCATAGAGCATAGTTCTACAGCTGTAAGGAACCTCAAAAGTCACCTAGTCCAAAATTCTCATTTTGCAAATTATGAAACTGAATCATATAGAGGTTAAAAAACTTGACCAAGGTCACACTAATAAGTGTCAGAGGCAGAATTTGAACCCATGTGTGACTGAACTCCAGAGCCAGTGTTCTTTCCCCTATACCATTCTGTCTCCCTAACCAAATGGCTCTGTGATTTTATAGATGAGGCTATTCCCTTTAGTAATGCAGCTCATAACCCATTCATGCCTGTTCATCCAATGGAATTCTTGCCTATGTCTCCCATAAGTGCATGACAGGAAGCACACCCAACATTCTGAGAGCTTTCCTACTTTCTCCAGATATCAAAAGAATACCAGTAGAACACTGTCTATTGCTTAGTTATCCCTAGCTTTTGCTTTATAAGTACCCCATCATTTTCCATCATATAAAATTCTATGCCATACTTCACTATGACATGGCGACAACCTCAAAGGTTATATCAGCACGGCACAAGCTCTGCCAAGTTCTAGCATGCCACAAAGGCTTTGGAGTATGGTCCTCATAACAGACTGTGATTGCTTTCAGAGGACCCACCTAGTCACATAGAGAGAAGCTCATCACCATCAGTAGGCTGGTCAGCTAGGGATAAATTCTTTGGCCATGGCAAGTCATCAAATAAAGGGGTTTTATGCAGTCTCTCTCACCACCACCCTCACCCTGACTTCTACAATGCTGGTGCCAGAGTGACTGAAAGGGGGTAGAGGGGCTAAAAAAACAACTAGTTTTAAGATTATATATCAACTTTAACTTAGCTGTTGACTGTTCATTTAATACAGCTCAGAAATCTGTCTTCTCTACTCTCCACTCCTAATTATTTTGTCTAAACTGTGGCTTCTATGATCTCAAAGGATTAAAGCACCTTTCCTATTTGGTCTTCATTTCTTATTCGTAATACACCCCTAAATATGAATGAAGTTTCTTCATTGGTTGGTTCATTCATTCTAGAATCACCCTCAAATCTAGTCAATGACTATGATATTCAGTTCAAACTTTCTATATTGATGGAATGCAGCATGGCAATTTCTACTTCTATCAGCTCAGTTGATTAAGCTTCACTTAGTTCCCTTTATTCATCACAAATTAGAAATGGCAATTTAAACATTCTGTTCTGGTGCAAAGGAAGAAAATAGCTATTACAAAATCACAGACTTTCAAAATTGGATGAGCCTTCAGAGGCCATCTAATACAACCCTGGACCTGAACAGGAATCCTCCCTACAATGCACCCAACAAATGGTTATCCAGCCTTGGCTTGAAACCCTCTTGTAAGAATTTTGTTTAAAATGACACAATGTTTGACCCTTTTTTTATTCTGATCAACTTTTAAGTCTATCATGAAGTCCACATACTTAAAGCAAGAACAATCAGATTGGGAACATCTCTTAGCAGAACACTATGGGATATTATGGAAGACAGATAAGACACATGGATAGGTCAACAAGAACTAGAGAAACCAGGATGCTGGAGATTTACAAGGACCAAGGAAGATGACAGGAGACTAGAGGGTTAAAGGAAAGAAGGTACAATGACAAACCAACCCTTGAGAGAGGCATCACTGTCCAGTAGCTGATGGTCAGAAAATTGGTGACAAAGGAATCTGTGTTGGAAGATCTGATTTGTATTTGTGGTTTCATTCCTTCCCCCAAGGGGAAATATCTATTAGCTATCCTAGTCAGTCAATCAATCGCTGGTTAAACCTATACTATGTGCTAAGTACGGTGATAATAAACATTGAGGACACAAAGAAAGGTCAAAAAAAAAGGCTCCTGCCCTCAAGAAGCTTATATTCTGAACTATGTATATATGCAATATATAGTATAACTGCAAGATGATTTAAGAAAGAAGACACTAGCAGTGGTAAGGACCAGGAAAGACCTCTGGGAGAAGATACAACTTGAGCTGTTTTAAAGCCCAAAGGATTTCTGGCTAAAAGGGCAGTATAGATCATGGCCACAGGTGTGCTTTTAAGCCAGGAGGCCTCCTGACACATATAGTCAATTATCTCATATTCTTCAGCTTTACAACTTTACATTCCAAGAGAGTTAGAAGAGTTATACATTGTACCAGTAAGAAGCCTATCTCCACTGTTGCTAAACCCCCCACATCACAGAAACTGGATCCTGGGATCACTTTTCTTTGGATGCAGTTGTGGTGTAGGGGGGAAAATACTGGATTTGAAGTCTAAGAATCTGGGTTTGAATTCGGACTCTGCTACTATTTTGTTAATGTTGTTTAGTACTTTCAGTCATGTCTGACTCTTCATGACCCCTTCTGGTGTTTTCTTGGCAAAGACACTGTTATAACCTTGGACAAGTAACATACCCTTCTCTAGGTATCAGCTGACTCATTTGAAAAATGGGGGTGGAGGCAGGATGTCCTAGATGGTTGCCAAGGTCACTTCTAGCTCTATATCTTATAACCTAATGGTGCTATAACATCGCTAATGTTCTGAATACTAGAAAAAAAGAGGGGAATTTCAGCATTTAGGGCCATTCATCCTAATTTTGTTTTAGAAATAGCACTGGTAACCTTAGAAACAAGGTACTTTGTTTTGTACTCTAAATACATTTTTGAAAGGGTTTCCATTTGGGGTTGAGCCAATCTGCTTTCATCCTCCTCTTCTACCTGCCTTCCCTAAGGCTTTCTCTCCCCACCCTCAGCCCCCTCCAATGAGCTCTCCATTAATGTTCCTCTGCCACTCAACCCCAGGAAGTAGCGAAAGCCCAGAAGGGATTCTCTGTCTGTCTATTCAGGAAAAACACAATAGGAGAAGAAACCAAGGACACAGATACTGCCCCAAAGCAAAATACAGGCAGACTTAGACCAGCGACAGTTACCTGCAAATGCAAATGACAAATATAAGCTGAGAAAGAAAAGGCATCCTGTTCGCTCCTTATAATAATAGACAGCATGTATATAGCACTTTCGCTATCCTATCTTATTTGATCATCCCAATTGGAGGTGCTAGTCTCATCTTCATTTTACATAAAAGAGAACCTGAGGCTAAGACAGTTTAAATTACTTGCCCAGGGTTGCACAATTAGTGTCTGAGATTAGAACCTAGGTCTTTCTGTCTCTAAAACCTCTATTCCACCTACTTTGTCATTTTGCATCTTATATTTAGAGATAATTATTTATAAAGTATTTGCTTATGACATATAGTTTATTTAAAATGTTTTGTTTTTAACAATCAACAGTAAGCATCAATATTTTAATGAGAAACAGGCCAGTATAAGAAATTGTGGACTTCTATCATGTATAGTTAAAGTATATACTAAATTTAACAAAGTAGTAACAAAATTTCTGAATTTGCCTCTTTCTGTAAGTCTTTTTATCATCTATATTTAAAAAATGTTTCAGTGATGCTTTTTTTTTGCATTTTTATCACTATACACCAACTCCTCACTCCCTTCCATTTAACAAAAATGTATAATCAAGCAATCCAAATTAACACATTTGGCCATGTCTGCAATTGCATCTTATTCTCCAATAAAGGGAGAAAAGAAATCCTGAATGCTACCCATGCACAGTAATTTAGGAATACAAGAAAATAGCCAAGACAAAAGAGATGGCAGGGCAGAGCCACTTACCCTGATATTTTCATCAAAGATTTGGTGTAACCTTTCTCATGTCATCAAAATAGAAAATGTCAATTAGCAAATTTAAGAGTCATCAGACTCAGATTTGAAGCCCTGCTCAGTTCCTTACTAGTTGTATGATGTGGGGCAAATCACTTAAAAAATCTCTGAATAACAATTTCTTTATCGGTAAAATGCAGATTGTGATAATAATATTTGTACTACCTTCCTCCCCAGGGTTGTGGTAAAGATCAAACAAGATAATGTGCTGAAAGTATTCTGAAAAATGTAAACCACCAATATTTGAAGGATCTTAGATTTCATCAGAACAGATACTCCTCCATCAACACTAACTACCAGCTTCATGAATTGTAGTAGTTGGAAAAAAACCATTATCTCTTGGCCAGCCCTTTGGTAGGGAGCCTCTCTAGACTTAGTTAGTTAGGTGGATTCTTGGACAGATGGCAGACCTAGAGATATTTAGAGAAGTCTTTCTATTTTGAAAGAGTTTACTGGAACTTATTCTTTGCTAACATAACTTTTCAGAACCCAGGGTCCTCCTCATATCACAGGAGGCAACATAGGACATTGGAAAGAAGTCTGGATTTGGTGTTGGAGGGCCTAGGTTCAAATCCTGGTTGCGCCATTTATTTCTTGGTGTGACCTTGGGAAAGTTATTTAATTTCTCTGGACCTTCAGGTCCTTCATCTGTAAAATGAGGGAGCTAGACTCAATGGTCTTTAAGGTTCCTTCCAACTCTTATTCTATGATCCTAAGATCATGATAAAGCAGTGGTAGAAGACTTAAGGGATATAAAAAATAAAGTACTACATAAATACCAGTTATTAGATACAGGGACAAGGATAGAAGATTAGACCTGTGATTTCATTTGGTATAGAGAACTCCCCATAAGGAAATTCCCTGGACCGGTTAAATACCACATCAGTAACTTAGTCTTGGAGAGTTACCTAGAACAGTTGTGCCATATTCAAATAGGATGGCTGACAGCTGCATGCTGACTTAGAAAACCATAAATTTAACATTATCTATGATGTATTGTATTTTTCTTTAAACATTATCTATGATGTATTGTATTTTTCTTTATTTTGTTGAGTATTTCCCAACTGCATTGTAATCTGGTTCAAGAGGCTTTGGAGAGTTTTTCTGGCCAACTGAGTTTGATACTTCTGGCTTAGAGGCTCTGTGAGATTAAGTGGTTTACCAAACTCACCCAGAGGGGAAGCAGTATAATAGGTCTTGAGTCTAAATCAAGTTTGAACCCAGGTCTTCCTGCTTTTGATGACAGCTATCTAGTCACTGAAACTAGGCGCAGGTAGGTGGCTCAGTGACTACAGCAGTGGGCTTGGATTCAAGGAGAACTGAGTTCAAATTTGGCCTCAGATACTAGCTGTATGACCATGAACAAGTCATTTAATCCTGTTTGCCTCAATTTCCTCATCTGTAAAAATGAACTGGAGAAGAAAATGACAAACCATTCCAGTATCTTTGCCAAGAAAATCCCAAATGGGGTCATGAAGAGTCAGACATGACTGAACAGCAACAATATCCATTACAACACACTATCTCTCGTCAGTAATAATCTCCATTATTTTATACTTCAATTTAACAAGCATTTAGTAATTGCCTTTTGTGCTAGGCATTGGAAAAGAGTAAAAAGTTTAGCCAAGACTATGCACCTGCCTCTGTGGAGCTCATAGTCTAGTAGGGGGATATGACATGCAAAAACAAAACAAAACAAAACAAAAACAAACCACAAGCAGCATTAATACATAAGAACAATAGAAAGTTTCAAAACAAAGTGCTACATGAGGTCCAAGGGGAGAGATCATTACTGACAAGTGAAATCAGAGGAAGCATCAAGGAGAATGTGGTATTTGGAGAGTTCTTTTTAACTTGTAGCACCAGAAATAACCCTCTTGGACCCTGAAGGTTCTCAGAATTTGATCATAAGTTTCCCTGTCAAACTGTAATTATGGATTTGCACCAAAGAAAGCAATGTGACTGGCTTTGTATGCCCTTGCCAGGGTTTTGCCATTTGTGCTAACTGTCAATAATATCATGCGCAGTCAAGCAAGGAGTTGTCACAGGACTACTGTGTCACAGGAGCACCAGTAATGCAATGAATTCCTCAGAGGGAAGGTAATGGAGACTTACCTGGCCTTCAAGCCTTACTAAACATGACGCCACTCCTTGCATTCTATAGCCCAGGCAAACTGGCCTTCCTGTTGGTCTTCACATATGCCACTCTATTTTCCATTTCCCTGTCTTTGCCCTGTTTTTCTACCCACCCTCCACCCCCTAGGCCTGGAAAGCACACTCTCCTTACCTCTACCTCTTAGAATCCCTAATTTCCTGCAAAATTTCACTCAAATGTCATCTTCTACAGAAAACCTTTCCTGATTCCCACAGGTCCTAGCTTCTTCATCAAAATTACACAATATTTAATTTATATATACTTAGAGATATGCATGCTGTCTTCCCTGAAAGAACAAAGTTCCTCAAGGACAGAAACAGTTTCATTTTTGTCTTTGTATACCTAGCACCTAGGTTTAGGGATTCAGCCTGTTGCTTCACTGATACAGGGGAACTCCTGGGTGAAGAAGTTCCCTTTGCCAATGCAAGTTGGTACTTTCTCTGCAATTTATCATTTTGGAGACTTACCTAGAACACTGAGAAACTAAGTAAACTAGCCAGAGTCACACAGATAAGTCTGTGTTGGAGGTAGGACTCAGGTCTTCCTGGTTTCAAGGTGTGTTCTCTATACACTATGCCAAACTGCCACTGGAACATAATAGATATTTAAGTTCTTATTGCCTGATTGACAGAAATATAAAATGTCATTGACCCTGTCCTCTTTGAGGTAAAGAACTGTAGAGGGATTCATTCATGCTACCTGATCACTGGTTGTTCAGATTATTACTAGTTCCTCCAATATTACTACTAATCTGGCTTTACTTTGTGGTCTCAAAGTGACGATATGCTGTAGATATTTTGTATTTATTTCTTTGTGTACGTTTTGATTTTCCTCAATAGAATGTAAGATCCTTGGGGACAAGGTCTGTTTTGTCTTTGTCTACTCAGCACTTAGCATATGTTGTTGTTCAATCTTTTTCAGTCATGTCTGACTCTCCATGACCCCATTTGGGGTTTTCTTGGCAAAGATACTGGAGTGGTTTGCCATTTCCTACTCCAGCTCATTTGATAGATGAGGAAACTGGGGCAGACAGAGTTAAGTGACTTGTCCAGGGTCCCAAAGCTAGCAAGTGTCTGAGACCAGATTTGAACTCAGGAAGAGTCTTCCTGACTCCAGGCCCAGAACTCTATCCACTGCATCATATAAAAGGTACTTAATAAATTGAACTGAACTCAGCTAACTGTGATAAGGTAAAGTCATGGAGTTTATAATCCAGGAGGGGGACTTGACCTATAAAATTAGTCATAATAAATTATTAGAATCAGAGAAGAGAACCAACCATGTGCCACTACCTAATTTGTACACTGGGGGACACACCTAGCCTAAAGAGGAACTTGAGACCCTTGACTCCAACTTATCAATTCATTTCTGAGTTTGAGAATATCATGTAAATACTGGGTAGTCTAAGGGTTTGCCTGATGAAGCAGGAAATTGTCCCACGACAATCTTAAAAACGATAGCACAATCCTGGTAAATTCCCCTCTTACACAATTTTTTTTTTTAAATTACTCTCTGAAAACACATGGGAATAACTGGTTCTTTTTAAATTGAATAACCAGGAACTGAGAAACTTGAATGCCAGCATTTTCGTAAACAGGAAAGAAAACCAATAGCTTTACTCCCTAAACCCAAATCCACTCACTCTGAAGAAAAATGTTTTGCCGTTCAATACACACAACCTACCCATAAATTAGCACCCTCCCTTCTCCTCCTGCTCTTCTCCCCTTCTCCTGTTCTATTCTAGTTCAGAGCTGTTCACAGGTATCCTCTGCATCTCTGTGGTGATTTTTCTGGATGGGATTCTTGGCCCTAGTTTGCTCAAAAGGAGGGGTGGCTATAAGCATTTTTTAATTTCACAGTTGGAAACATTTTACTTTACCCTAGGGAATCCAAACTAAAGCAGCATACAGAACAGAAAATTTGTTTAACTATTAGTTTTACTCAACCTGAACCATAGTTTGATCCCATCTACCAAAGTGAGCCCAAAGTAAATCATTTAACTCTGTCTTTGAATGCTGACTCAGCCCTTTAATTCAGTGCAGAGATGATTTCATGCAAGCATTCAAAAACAGTTGCTCCAATGATATTATGTCACATTTCTGATCGAGCTCGATTTCAATTCAATTCAATAAGCATTTGTTAATTTGCCAGGTGCCTTGCTAAGGTGCTGGGGATAAAAGCAAAAATGAAACAGTCTCTGTCCTCTGGGAGCTCATGTTCTACATAAGATGGATACCTGCCATAACTGTCTTTCCCTAATTATTCCATAGATCCATGCAGAGGCAGCTAAGCGGTATAGTGGATACAGCACTAGGCCTGGAGTCAGGAAGACCTGAGTTCAAATCTGACCTCAGAAACTTACTTGCTATGTGACCCTGGGCAAGTCATTTAATCCTTCTGTCTGCCTCAGTTCCCTCAACTGTAAAATGGAAATGATAATAATAGCACCTCACAGGGAATATTTGTAAAGCATTTTGCAATTCTTAAGGCATTATATGAAGGTAAGGAATTTGGAATGTTTAAACAGGGAAGGAGTAGACTAAGGAGGGTATGCTGGAAGAGGGTTCTGTATGGCCTCAAACGTGAGAACCAGATAGAACAGGTAAAAGTTACTAAGAGGCAAATATAGGTTGCTGTATGGAAAAACTTCGTAAGAATTAGAGCTGGCTCAAAGTCAAATGGATTTGCCTGAGGAGTTGGCTGCCCCTTCACTGAAAGGCTTCAGGAAAAGGTTAGATGACTACTTATTGGGTGTGATGTAGTGGTGAGTCTTCTCCAGATAGAGATTGAGTTAGATGGACCCTGAGGTCCTTAGCAATTCTGAGTTTCTACAATTCTGTGGGAGCAAAGTCAATGACAAGATATTGATCTGGAAACCAGCAGAATGGTGGGGCCCTAACAAATAGGGAAAGTGATAGGGAAAGATTCCCATTGGAGTTTCTTCCACACCTCATCCCTAACGTTACCGGCTGCAGAGTCATATCTGCATGTTACTGTTACCCACTCTTCTGGTTTTATAGTTTTTGTCCCTAAAGCATACCATGGTGTCTGATAGGTATAAAGAATAATAAATGCTTATTGAAGCTGTGTATACAATAGGAACTTTCATACAATACATATTCTCCTAAAATTCACAATTTCATATAAGACATTCTTTGGTTCTTCTTTGTACATGTAAATGTTCATGTTTGTTCAACACAACAAAAATAAAAAGAATAAAACAAATGATTGTTGGATGAATCAGTAATTAGACAGATGTGATTCCATTTAAACCCTCAAATACAAATTTCCAAACAAAAAAAGGGTGATTTTTTCCATCAAAAGATTTCTTTTTGCTTTACAAAAGAATTTCAGAGAGCTTTCCTTCATAACAATAATAAGTGAAAACAGTGCTTGACATACATGGTTTTAATTCATTGTCCTAATGACTTGTTAGGTGGCATTATTATTATTTGACAGATGAACAAAGGAAGAAAGATGAAGGGTCCTGCCTAAAGCCCAAGGTCCCGTACTTAGTAAGTAGAGGGCTGGGACTTGAACATGGGTTGGGAGATATAGGTGTCCCAACTCTAAACCTACTTGATTATGCTGCCTCACTACTACTCTACTGCATTTTAAAATTATTTCAATTATACAGATTTAATGTATATACCAACACATTCCTAAGAAGTTTATTAAGGTAAACCAGTTCAGAGGACTTTTCCTAAGGGCCTAAGAAACTCAACATTGAATGGGGGGAAATATCCTAAAGTATGTGATTCTACCTAAAAGCTTGTAGGAAGGAGAAATAGAGGTCACAAATTAAGTGTACATAAATTAAGTTTAGGGATATGGCCTGAGAAATATTAAAGGCTGACTTAATAAACTTTATGATTTTGCCTATTTTCTGTATCCTAAACCCTACAAATCAAAGCTAAGAATTACAAAACCTATCTGGATGTGACATATAACCTGCTAGGAATGGTTTAGGTGAAGTCCCTCCTATAGAAAGGTAGATCAAGAGACAGGAATGCTAAGCTCCTCTTCAACTTGAGTCTCCCCTAAAGATGAAGATACTCACAAATATTCCTTCTCAATGCTTCCAGATTTCCCATCTACATGGGATTTTGCTTGGCTTAAATGGACAACTCTCCCAGGAAGAGAGACCTGAGAAACCATCTACTACATTTTTCTATGCTCATATAGTGTATACTACACTTAGTCTTGATTTCCAAGGGACACTACCTAGGAACCAATGATTTGCTCCTAGCCCTTACACTTAAAATTTGGTTCCTGTCCTAGAAGAAAAACATCAAAACACGGATACAAGGGCCATTGCAGAAATAGGTGAGAATTCCATAGCTAATACAAACCTGGGCCTCTGCCTTCATTTGGACTGTACAGATGAAGTGGTAACACATCTCATTCTATTTTGGAAGAATGGGAGTACACAATATTTGACCCAGGTTCCCCACAAATAGTTGATATTGTTTACAGATTCAGGTGAGCCCACTCTCTATCCAATGCATTGGAAAATTTGGATCAATACTACTTACTAAATGTGTGTGTGTATGTATAAACTGAAATATGTATAATATATAATATATTATGTAATATATACACAGCAAGTAGTATTAAGTAGCATATATATTCAGTAAGTATATTTAATGTGTATATATATATATATGCATATATACATATATACACACAATCACCACCTCTCTAGGTCTACTTTCTAGAAAGAAAAAAAAAACCAATAAATAGCTCAGGTCTAAAACTGAACCATAAGCACATACATTTCCACGATTTTTGGAAATATTTTTAGAAAACTTACTATTGAAAGGCTTGAAGAAGATAGAAATATTTTATTCACTACTGGCAATTCTATGATGTAACATAGTCAACCTTTCCTGAAAACATTTAAAAATTGTGCAAGAAAAGTTACCAAACTGTTCCTAGTCTTTGACTCAGATATTCCTCATCTGGGACCACATCCCAAGATGGTTCAAGAAAAGACCCATATGTACAGAAATGTTCCTAGCAACATTGTTTGTGATCAAAAGAACCTAGAGACAACATATGGAGGCAATAATTGAGGAATAACTGAACAAAATGTGGCCTATGAATATTACTGGGCCACATGTAATGATGATTATGAAAATTCAAAGAAACACAAGAAGACTTGTATGAAATGATGCAGAGGAAAGAAAGCAACCTTCCCCCACAATATATGTAATGACTATAACAAGGTAATTAAGGATAATACTGAGACAACAAAACTCAGAACAAACAGAAGGGTCAATGGTACAAACCATAATATCAGAATTAAAGTACACATCCCTTGGGGCAGCTAGGTGGTACAGTGGATAGAGCTCCAGTCTTGAAGTCAGGAGGACCAGAGTTCAAATCTTGTCTCAGACACTTGACACTTACTAGCTGTGTGACCTTGAGCAAGTCACTTAACCCCGATTGCCTAACCAAAACCAAAAACAAAAAGCAACAAAAAAGTATACATCCCTTTTTATTTGCCATATAACTATGATCAAATCACTTTAACTCTCTAGGCCTCAGTTTCTATGTCTGTTGCAAAATAAGGGAATCCAAACCCATGATTAGACAACTTCCAACATACATTTCAGCTCTAAATCTATGATCCTGTTAATAATCAAATAACTACTTTGGGAGAACTATAGTTTTTTGTTGGGAAGGGTCTATTGTGTTAAAAAACAAAATGTAATACTCAATTACTAGAAAAGGGAATATGACTGACCTCAACACAAGGAGCTTTGCGTGATGAGTACCCATTTGCCATGGGTTGGATCATCACCAGGATGTAATACATCTGGACAATATGTTTTTATATTTGCTGTTAGGAGAAAAGCCATTTTCTCCCTATACCCACTAACTAAATTAATATTGATAAAAGTATCAGCGTGTTCTATGGAGGAGGAAAAAAAATGCTAACACAACCCTTTGGAATTAGTGACTAGTTTAAAAAAAAAAAGTATCAGGCCAGTGCTGCTGGGAAAAGTGATAATGACATACGACTCTGCTACAGCCCATTTTCAGGCTCACTGCATGATTTGCATTTTCAGATAAATCTAAATTAGGAAAATCTCTCAGACTGACTAATCTCTATAAGCCTATATTTGCCCACTGAGTTTCTCCAGCTTTAAGAAAAGAGTCAAAATCCTGTGCAAACCTCATAGAGTTGCTGAAAGGATTACTGAGCCAATGAGCTTGTCTGCCTCCCTCCCCTACCTGGGGACTCCCCAGGCTGTGAGGCAGGCAGGCATTTAAGGCCACTAGGAGCCATGCACTGGCCACAGAAGCCTGCAGGGCTACAGTTATTTGTGGTCTGATGCCACGAAAGAATTTCCTAAAGATGCTGTGAGTTTGATACATGTTGCCTCCAGGGATATGCTATCTATCTCCCAAGTTACAAAGTACATTTCCTGGCTATCTCATCTTTTGTTTCGAAGGTTTTACCTTCTTGACATGTGCTAACACCACAGCACTGAAGCCCAGTGGAACCCTGGCCTTATTCTAGGAAAAGGGCAATGGCTGGAAGGGCTTGTGGCAGAAGCAGAGAAAGTACTTCTCTGGACTGTGCCTCTTAAGGATTTTTTTTTAGTCATAGGAGATATCAGAAGTTGGGGAAGAGAGCTATAGCTAGGGTCGGAGTACTGAAGCTTAGTGCCAAAGTGTGGTCTTTAGGGAGTGTTGAGAGCTTTTGCAGTGTTTTAGCAGCACAGAAGCTAATTAACATCTAGTTACCAAGAATAATTAGTTACAATAGGAAGGTGAAGCCACCTGATGATGGTGAGCTGTGGGTATGTTCTCCCATCCTGTCTTGTGCCCTAGTTCCCTCCTCACAACCTCTCCAGCAGGCTCTCCTGGGATCCATCTCTTCACCAGTGGACAATATCCCAGCCCCAACCTCCCTCAACTTAAATTTCAGGGTGTTTGCCTTGGGCGTGGCTTGTGTTGTTTACCCAAGGTAGGGAAAAAGCCCTAGAGTTCTGCTGGATCTAATGCCTGGTGGGTAGAAAGCATCTGGGAGCAATATTTTTGTATTGCCCCTTGGAAAGCACAGGGCTAATGCCATTTTGTAGACAAAGAATGGAGTACCCATATTTTCTCTAATGACTTGTGGCAAGCATAGTCCAAATTAAGAAATAGTAATATCCTGTCCAAGGTGAGGCCATAGTATGCTATTAATAACTGCCATTCTACAGCAGCTAGCAGTAAGCCGAGCTTGGATCACCATGTCTTTTCCTGACTTGTGAGGCTGCTTGAATGGCATGTTTCCCATCTCATGGCTGAACTCTCACTTGTGTCCATTTTACAAATGACATGATAGGAGATAGATAAGCATGACTTCTCATCTGTCTTCATGTGGGCATGAAAAGTCAACAATTCACATCTCCAAGGGAATAACAGAAATTAAGGCAAAATTTTAGCTACTCTAAATAGGAATTAATTCCAAGTGCTCAGCTGATTGCTTCAATGTTTAAAAATAAAAAGAAGTATTCAAAGCCAACACACACACACACACACACACACACACACACACACACATGCAGCTGCAATCTGTCATTTTCAACTGCAAGGAGATGAATGCAAAGGGTTTTCTTGTGAATTCTGACATTTTGCAAAGGCCTTAAACAGGGTGTGATCTTATAGGATCTCAAATCTTATTGGCATGAAAGAAAATTGCTCACAATTCATCCTTGATTGTATTTTTTTTTTTTTGGCAAGGCAATTGGGGTTAAGTGATTTGTCTAGGGTCACAGAGCTAGTAAGTGTCAAGTGTCTGAGGCCAGATTTGAAGTGTCTGAGGCCAGATTTGAACTTAGGTTTTCCTGACTTCAGGGCCAGTGCTCTATCCACTTTGCCATCTAGCTGCCCACCCCGCCCCCCAACCCATCCTTGATTATCTTACAGAAAGCTACAGTACTCCTTTCTCCTACAAGGATCTCAATACAAAGTTTAAATAAATGTTTAATTTAATTAAAAAATGTTTAATAAGCCAACTTAACCTTTCTGAATTGTGACATTCTTCATACACAGACACAAACAAACACACAATGAAGTCCAGAGCATGGATGCATTTTTCTATGCTTCTCAGAGGCAGCTAGGTGGCTCTATGGACAGAGCACTGGGCCTGGAGTCAGAAAAACCTGAGTTCAGATCTGGCCTCAGACACTTTCTAGTTGTGTGATCCTGGCTAAGTCACTTAACCCTGTTTGCCTCAGTTTCCTCATCTGTCAAATGATCTGGAAAAGGAAATGGCAAACCTCTCCAGTATCTTTGCCAAGAAAACCTCAGGGACAGTATTGGTGTGATATGGTCCACAGGATCACGAAGAGTTGGACACAACTGAACCCACATTTCTCAGACATCTAAGTACCCAGAGGCAGAAGAGGGTGATAGAAAGAGTAAGGGTTTGGAATCAGGAGACCTGAGTTCAAACCCTAGCTCTGACTTTTCTTACTACTTCTACTTTCTCAACCACTTAAAATCAGTCTGAATTTTAACCCTATCTCTTGATTGAAATGTCTCTTTCCAAAGTTATGAATGATCTGAACACTTATTCTAGATTAAGAGAACATAGCTTCGAATCACTCCTCCAATGCTAATCGTCTTAGGTAAGTCATATGACACTGTTTCATCTTCTGTAAAATGATGGGATTGCACTTGATGGTCTATGACATCCCTCCTAGATCTGTGATCCTATGTTGTTATCCTATGATCTCTTACTTTTAAATCTAATGGCCTTTTCTGAATCCTCATCTTCTTTAATTTCTTATAATTTTTGACAAGGTTGAACTCCTCCCTCCTGAATACTCTCTTCTTCCATGACTTTAGTAAGGAAGGTTCTTCTCTTACCTGTCTGACCTCTCTTTTCCATCTCTGCTGTTTCATCATCCTCTCCCAATTCCAAAGCATAAGTGTGGCCTTCAAGGCTCTGTCCTAGACTCTCTTCTCTCCTTTTTCTACATTCTCTCCCTTGGTGGTCTCAGCATTCTCGTAGATTCAAGCACAATCTTGGTGTAGAAAACTGACAAATTGATATATTCACATTTAGAACCTTTCTATTCAACTGCAGTCATGAATCACCAATTACTTGGTAGACAGCTCTATCTGAATGGCCCATTGGTACCATAAACTCATTAAACCCTAAAGGGAACTCATTATCTTTTCCCCTAAATCTGTCACTCCTCCAAATTTCCCTATTTATATCGAGGCAACTGTCCCCTAATCATCCAGGTTCTTAACTTCAAAGTCATCTTTCCTCTCCTGGATCCCATGTACAAATCTAACCAGTTGCCAAATGCTCTCAATTCTATGTCTATAACATCTCTTACATCTCTCTTTTTCTTTGTACCCACATGGTCACCACCATATTTAAAGCCTGCATCACCTCTTGACTGAACTACCATAAGAGCTTCAAGCCTCTCTCCTCTCCTCTCCATCCTCCACATATCTATCAAAATAATCTCCCTAAGGCACAGGTCTGACTATATCACTCTCTTGCTCGAAATTTTACTCTCCTGTTGCCGAGAGGATTCACTACAAATTTCTCAGCCAGAGTTTAAGGCTTCCTTGAATCTGGTGCTAATCTAGCTTTCCATCTTTACTTAATATTACATATATTATATCTACATTTTGCCCAAACAAATACCAGCTGAGTATTAGAATCCTTGTCTTTTTTTTTTTACAAATCAGCTCAGGAGCTAACTTCTTCATGAAGCCTTCCCTGACTGCTCTAGCTATTAAAGATTTCTTTATCACTCTAGTAGGATTTAAGCTTCTCGACAGCTAAGAGACCATTTTGCTTGTATCTTTATATCCCCAATACACAGAGTGGACTCTATATAAATATCTGATTAATTTAATTGAAATTGACATTTATTAGCTCTACTTTTTATGGAAAGCCATCTCATCTGTCTGGGCCTGTTTCATCATAAAAATGGAGATAATATTCATATAGCTAATACAGATACTTTTTTGAGGAGGTATTCTATAGACTGGAAGAACTGATGAGATATGTTAATTATTACCTAATGCACATTAAGTATATAACAACTAAAAGGCAGGTACACTGATATACTGTTGTACAGCTGTGAATATGTCAAACTATTCTGGAAAACAATTTGGAGTTCTGCCAAGAAAGTGACTAAAATGTTCATGACTTTTGACCCAGCAATCCCATTTCTAGGCATGTAACCCAAGAAGGTTGAAGATAGAAAGAAAGGTCCATATATGCCAAAAATATTTACAGTGACATGTCTGTAGTAGCAATGAACTGGAAACAAAGTAAACACCCACTCATTGAGAAATGGATAAACAAATTGTGATACAGAAATATAATGGAAAATTACTATGCTGTTAAGAAACAATGAATATGGGGCAGCTAGGTGGTGCAGTGAATAGATCACCAGCTCTGGAGTCAGGAGGACTGAGTTCAAATCCAGCTTCAGACACTTGACATTTACTAGCTGTGTGACCCTGGGCAAGTGACTTAACCCCATTGCCTAGCCAAGAAAGAAAGAAAGAAAGAAAGAAAGAAAGAAAGAAAGAAAGAAAG
>NW_020954562.1:1734939-1792436 GCF_900497805.2 Vombatus ursinus
AAAGAAAGAAAGAAAGAAAGAAAGAAAGAAAGAAAGAAAGAAAGAAACAATGAACATGATGAATGCAGAGAAGAATGAGAAGACCTATACAAATTGATGCAAAGTGAAGTAAGCAGAACCAGGAAAATAACATACACAGTGATCACAACAATGTAAACGAAAAGAATGACAATAATTAAAACTGAATTCTGTGAAATTATGTTCAAGCTTGGACACAAAGAAGCAACAATGTCATATAAAAACAAGATATCACTACTTTAAAAATATTATCTGTAATGCAGAAACAATAAAATCAGGTTTATACAGTCTTCATTTATTATGATGGCAAAAATCAAATGAAGTCAAGTTTCAAACCTGAGAAAAGAGTAGTTATGTAAGGGTGATTCTTTTTGGTGGTAGGTGTTTATCATGAAATATTTTCTTTTCTTTGATAGTAGGCTACATCTATGATCTCCCTGTATTCCTCTTCCTGACCTGTATTCTATTCTATTCCTTTTGGAAAAAAAAAAATGAAATTACACTTTCCTGGGATTTGTGTTCTGGCTGCTACTTTTATTCAAGAGCAGGACAAGTGGCGATTGACAGGTCAGTGCATCCATTACATACAGAAGGAACCTCAGAATCTAAGTAAGATAAATGGAGTAGAATTCCTCTGGGCCCATGGCTGAAGCTTCAACATGAATATTCAAGAATCATCCATTTACTTCTCTGATTCATAAGTGACTTCAGGAATCTCTTATTTTATTACCATAGACAAGAGGGAAAAGATCTTTATGGGCCTGGAAGTTTTCAAAAATCCCTCTCCAAATGTAAAACACACACACACACAGAACAACTTATGATTCTGCCTTCATTTAAATGCAGCCATCACTAGATTTGCTGAAAATTGTTAATGCAATGAAAATCTCTCCTTGTGGAATTATCAGAGATGGCCACAGCCACACAGAATACCATAATATTGCAGAATCAGTGTCATGCAGTTGCTAACCTGCTAGACTTGGAATCAAAGATCTAGGTTCAGATCTTACCTCTGACAATTGTATGATCCTTAGAAAGTTACTTAACCTCTCTGAAGAGCCTCAATTTCTACATTTGTGAAATGGGGCTAAAAATAACTTGCAATATCTACCTTTAAGAGTAGTTGTGCAGCTGTAATGAGATAATGCATATATAGAATATCTTACTTTTTTTTAATGGTAATTTTTATTTTTTTTTTGTTTTCAACATTTACTTCCACAAGATTTTGAGTTCCAAATTTTCACCCCATTTCGCCCCTCCCCCCACTCCAAGATGGCATGCATTCTAAATACCCCTTCCCCAAGTCTGCCTTCCCTTCTATCTCTCCCTCCCTTCTCTTATCCCCTTCCCCTTCAATTTTCCTGTAGAGCAGGATGGATTTCTGTACCCCATTTCCTGTATTTCTTATTTCCCAGTTGCATGTGAAAACATTTTTTTTTAAACATGGGTTTTTAAAACTTTGGGTTCCAAATTTTCTCCCTTCCTCCCTCCCCACCCACCCTCATTGAAAAGGCAAGCAACTCAATATAGGTTATACATGTGCAGTTATGCAAAACACTTCCATAAGAGACATGCTATGAAAAACTAACTCTTATTTCCCTTAATCCCATCCCCCCCCCCATTTACTCTACTCTTTTTTTTCCCTGTCCCCCCTCGGCACTCCTTGCTTCTGATTACCCCCTTTCCCAATCTGCCCTCCTCTCTATCATTCCCCTACTCTCTTGTCCCCTTCCCCCCCCCATTTTCCTGTAGGGTAAGACAGATTTCCACACCCAATTGAGTGTGTATGTTATTCCCTCTTTAAGTCAAATCCTATGAGAATAAGATTCACTCGTTCCCTCTCACCTTCCCCCGTTTCCCCTCCACTGTAAGAGCCTTTTCTTTTCTGTTTTTTTTTTTGTGGGATAATTTACTCCATTCCACCTTTCCCTTTCTCCTTCTCCTAGTATAATCCTCTCTCACCCCTTAATTTTATTCTCCAGATATGACCCCTTCATTTTCAACTCACCCTGTGTCCTCTATCTATCTATCTATATCTATATATACATACATATAATTTTTTCCCCTCCAACTACCCTAATACTGACAAAGGTCTCTTGAGTTACAAATATCTTTCCATGCAGGAATGTAAACAGTTCAACCTTAACAAGTCTCTTATGATTTTCTCTTTCCTGTTTACCTCTTCATGTTCCACTCGAGTCTTGTATTTGAAAATCAAATTTTCTATTCAACTCTGGTCTTTTCATCAAGAATGCTTGAAAGTCCTCTATATCACTGAATGACCATTTTTTCCCCTGCAGGATTATACTCCGTTTTGCTGGGTAGGTGATTCTTGGTTGTAATCCTATCTCTTTTGCTCTCCAGAATATGATATTCCATGCCCTGTGGTCCCTTAATGTAGAAGCAGCTAAATCTTGTGTTATCCTGATTGTGTTTCTACAATACTTGAATTGTTTCTTTATGGCTGCTTGTAATATTTTCTCCTTGACCTGGGAACTCTGGAATTTGGCTACAATATTCCTAGGAGTTTTCCTTTGGGGATCTCTTTCAGGAAGAGATCAGTGCATTCTTTCAATTTCTATTTTGCCCTCTGGTTCTAAAATATTAGGACAGTTTTCCTTGATAATTTCTTGAAAGATGATGCCTAGGCTCTTTTTTTGATCATGGCTTTCATATAGTCCAATAATTTTTAAATTCTCTCTCCTGGATCTATTTTCCAGGTCAGTTGTTTTTCCAATGAGATATTTCACATTGTTTTCTAATTTTTCATTCTTTTGGATTTGTTTTACAGTATCTTGATTTCTCATAAAGTCACTGGCTTCCAATTGCTCTATTCTAATTTTTAAGGAAATATTTTCTTCAGTAAGCTTTTGGACTTCTTTTTCCATTTGGCCAATTTTGCTTTTTAGGGCGTTCTTCTCCTCATTGGCTTTTTGGACCTCTTTTGCCATTTGGGTTAGGCTATTTTTTAAGGTGCTATTTTCTTCAGTATCTTTTTGGGTCTGCTTTAGCAAGTGTTGACTTGTTTTTCATGATTTTCTTGCATCACTCTCAGTTTTTCCTTTACTTCTCTTACTTGCTTCTCAAAATCCCTTTTGAGCTCTTCCAAGGCCTGGGACTGATTCATGTTTTTTCTTGGAGGCTTTGGATGTAGGAGCTTTGGCTTTGTTGTCTTCTTCTGGTTGTATGTTTTGATCTTCTTTGTCACCAAAGTAAGATAATATAATTGGACTCTTTTTGCGCTGCTTACTCATGATCTCAGCCAATTACTTGAGTTTTAAACTCTTTGTTAAGGTAAATGTCTGCTTCCAATGTGAAGAGTGTACTGTCCCAAGCTTCGGGGGTTTGTATAGCTGTTTTCAGAGGTACTTCTAGGGACCTGAAAATTATCAGTTCTTCCAAGGTGCTACGATAAGGGGCGAGGTGTTTCCTCTCCACACCCACAACAAGCTCCACCGCACCAGTGTTCCTCCTAGCCCCAGGACCGCCCCTCAGAACAGTGACCCAGATCCAAGCACCGGTAAAGCAAGGGATTCCTGCCTCAGCACTGGCAAAGAGATCCTTGTAATCCCCCTCTGATCAGCCACTCGATTCCCCCTCAGTTCTGTGGGCCTAAAGCTCAGGAAAAAGCCGCGCAGGCCGCACTCGAGACTTGCGGCTGAGACCTAGCTCCTCTCTCACCGCAGACACAGACTTTTCCCACTGACCTTCTAAGTTGTCTTTGGCATTCAGGGGTTGAGAAGTCTGGAAACTGCCACAGCTGCCTGAGATTCAGTCCTCTGAGGCCTGCTCCAGGGTCACTGCTGCGGTGTGCGCACCCATGCTGCACTGTGCTCCTCTCCCTGCCTGGCGCGATATACCTTTCTGATCAACCATCCAGGCTGTCTTTGGCTGGAAATTTGTTTCACTCTGTCTTTTTGTGGGTTCTGCTGCTTTAGAATTTGTTTAGACCCATTTTTTTAGGTATTTGAAGGGCTTTGGGAGAGAGCTCAAGATAGTTACTGCTTTCCCTTGGCCATCTTGGCTCCGCCCCCTAGAATATCTTACAAACATTAATACACTATATAAAAATGTTAGTTTTTACTATTAACTCAAACAATTCATAATATTACATTTATAGAAAGCTTGAAGGTTTCCAAAATAAATGCCTTACGTACATTATCTCCTTTTATACTTACAACAGCACCTGTGAAGTTGGCACCATAGGTGCTTAGCACAGTACTTGGCACATAGTAGGCATTTACTAAATGTTTATTGACTGATTGATAGAGGTCAAGAAAAATTTAGAGAGGTTAAGCAATACACCCAGAGTCACAAAGCTAGAAGGTAGAGTTGTACCCACATTGATGGAAAAGCATTAAGGGCCTTGGGCATCAATAATGAACCTCAATTCACTTTCCAACAACATAAAATTTCTCCTGCTATTGTGTTTACTGTCTTTAATAGTTTTACACATGGAAGAGACCTCAGAGGCTATCTAGTTCAACATCCTTATTTCACAGGTGAGGAAACTGAAGCCTGGGATTGTTCTTGACTTGCCCAAGATCCCAAAGGCTTCGAGAAGCAAAGGTGGGATTTGAATACAGGTCTGATCACCAGAGACATTCAGCTTTCCCCTGTCACCCAATGCAGGTTTTGTTTGATTTTGTTTTTCCCAAGTGGTTTCTATTTTGGGTGTTTTCTCCTATGCTAGTTTTTCAATCATCTTTCTCTGCTCGTACACGATCAAGTTTTTCTGATGTAAATGAATTTGTATCTGGTCACGTGAAGCTTTCTTACTTGGAATAATTTTCCATCAATGCTGTGGCTATGTGTCTGGATGATGGTCACCATGTGACAAATACACGCATCCAGCCATGTTTATTGTTTAGATCAAATGGGGTTTATCAAAGGGTCTTTTCTGCTTAAGATTCAGAGTTGTCAGGCTTCTTAGAGTCAGAGTGCAACTCTCCATTTTAACAGAGGAGAACACTGAGGGCAAGGCCCAAAGTGACTGGAATTTGAACCACAAGCCCATTAAATAATAACAGTAGCAATAACAACAATAATGGTATTTATATAGAACTTTAAGGTTTGCCAAGTGTTTTTACATGGTATCTCATCTAATCCTCACAACAATCCTTTACAGTAGGTAGCTGTAGGTTACACTATCCCCATTTTACATATGAGCAGGAAACTGAGGCTCAGAGAGGTAGGGTGATTTGCTCACAGAGCAAGTAAATGTTAGAGGAGGGATTTCAGCCCTGTCTGGGAGCTAAGAGTTCTTTCTACTACAGTGAAGTGCCTAATCCTGCACATAATGAATGCTCTTGCACATATTCAAATTCATTCTTTTTGAAATTACAATTACATAAAATATAAACATTGGTTCCAGCCCAATGGAAATGTACAGTATGAATTCAAATAAAGTGACCAATTCACAAGATTCATTATTGACATTGATGCTATAGTCAGTCTCTATTGGCCTAATGGGATTTTTCCCACGTAATTTAAAGTCAGTGCTTTTATTTATCATTATATATAAGGCCTAATCAGTGGAAACCTGTTGAGCACAAATATCAATAAATTCCTTTCCCTTCCTGCCAACCTTTCCCATTACATGCACACATATTCTGAGAATCCATAACTGTTTCCCTGCACTCCTCACCCAAAGAGATTCACTGCAGAGGAGAGAAAATACAGATCACACAGAATTCCAGATCAGACCAAGCTTTCCCGCTCTCCTTTGGATTCCATCCACCCTGTCCAAATGACCCTGGAGCATTTGGGAAGACTCAAGATGTGTGGACACTGTGTACAGCTGGAGTGGGAACCTCTTAGGATGAGTGGAGTTCACTTGGCTTCAGGCCCTGGGAAACTTGCAGAAGGCATCTCATCAGTTAATGGTGACTGTAAAAAGAGAATGCTGAATCTTTCACACTTGACTTTGCTTTTCAAATACCAGCCATGCTCTTCTTAATAGACAGCTAGCTAAGTGATGTTGTGTGGATAAAGGGCAGGACTTGGAATCAGAAGATCTGAGTTTGAATCTTGCCTCAGACACCAGCTCTATGACCCTTTGGTAATTAATTCATTTGTCCCCTTCAGTTTCTTCATCTGCAAAATGAGAATAACAATAATCCTTACCTTACAGGGTTGTTAAGGGGATCAAAATCAAAAGAAGTAATATATGTAAGACACTTTAGAAATCATTGCTTATATATAAATATTAGCAATTGCTATTTTCTGACTGCTGTTGTGATTTGATTAATGAGAGATAAGGAGATCATTGGATCATAGACTTAGCGCTATAAGGGACCCTAGTGGTATTTTAGTCCAACCACCTCACTTTAAAGACAAAGAAACTGGGGTATACAGAAGTTAAGTGACTTACCCAGGGTCACACAAGTTTTGCTATTAAGTTGTTCCAGTCATGTCTGACTCTTTGCGACCCCAATTTGGGAGGTCTTCTTGGCAAAGATACTGAAGTGGTTTGTCATTTCCTTCTCCAGTTCAAATAAGATTCTGTGGCAAAAACCATCCTTTTTATTCTGCCAGCTAATCATCATCATCACCATCATTCTTCTCCTCCTCCTCTCTTCTCCCTCTTTTTCTTTCTCTCTCTTCCTCTCCCTTTATCCTTTTCTTTCTCTATCTCTTCTCTCCCTCCCCCCTTTTTGTCTTCCACACAAGCTTATTTTATGAAAGATCAATCCACTCAAGAAACCAGATATATACTCAGCAGTTAGTTTCCTGTAAAGCCCTGCATGATATTCATACTTATAATCTGGAGCAGTAAGAAAGGAAAGCAGGAATGGCTTCTTGGAATCAGGCACAAAAATAGACAGCAGCAGAAGAGAAAAGGGCATTGAGTGATGAGCAAGGCAGATCTCTGAATTCAAAGAGCCCAGCAGACTCCAAGTAACAAAAAAGGTCAAAGGGGCTTGGCATCTTGAGTCAGAGGTTAGAGAAATGAGAAGCTTAGAGAAAAATGGAGAAGGAAGCCCTGGGGCTGAGGCAAAGGTCCCTTGGACAAGTTCCCCACAAAAGTAGAAACTCTTAGAAGCTGTAATAATTAATAAGTCCCATGGCAGAGGGCAGATCTCTGACAAAAGATAAATTATGGTTATGGACTCATGAGGGAAGGAATGGGAGTCAAAAGACCCAAATTCTAACCCCATCATCGCTCCTACCCAGATCTTCAACCTTGAGTCGGCCATTTAAACTTCTCTGATCCTCAGTCTCATCAGATAAAAGAATTGGACAAAAATGATCCCAAAGCTCTTTTCCAGTCCTAATATTCTATGATTCTATGGGCTATGCTATCTCTACAACTTAGCCCACTAACTAACTAACATTGACCTTGCTAGTAGACTAAGTCTTGCATACTTGTTTGTTTTTATTTTTCAAAGGACAAGGCTTGAGATTATGCTGAAAAATAAAAGGTGGAAAAGATACAAATAATCTTTTGCATCAAGGGGCTTGTGTACTTCAATTAGCACAAGGTTATTTCCAGGAATATAACCTCAAGAGTTTTTTTTTCCTTCCTGGTTTTAACCATTACCAAGGAGTGTAGAGTACTTTCAATTCATTCCAATGAAATTTCCTCTATATTCAGCTGTTACTCTTAAGAAGTTTTCCCATATATTTCAATTCAATTCAATAGACATTTATCAAGTGCCTACTATATGCCTGGCACTGTGCTAAATGCTGGGGATACAAAAAGAGGCAAAAGATATTTGATGCTTGACCTAGTTCTCTTCTCCACCCTCTCCAATTTATCTTCACATTTCTAGTTAAATCCACATTTTTTTTTCTGGGGGGTGGAATTCCAATGAGTAAACTCCCTCCAGAATTTCTTATCAGGTTAGAGTCTTAGAGCACTACTAAGAGGTTAAGTGACTTGCTTAGGGCCCCACAGTCAGTATATCAGAAGCAGGACTTAAATCTATTTCTTCCTGATTTTTTTTTTAGTCTGGGCTCCATGATTTCATAGGTAGGGGCACTCCCTGAAGTTTCCCCTACCAGGACAGTTTATGGGCTATGCCCCAGTTTAGAGCTGGGTCACCAGGCGGGTAAGTGTTATCGTTCCCTGAGATACCAAGCCAGCTGAGATCAGAGGAGAGATCTGAACTTCAGGTCTTCCCACTTCTTGTGATACTCAAAATATTACCCTCAATCTGTGAGGGTAATGTATATTCTTTGTATCATTGGTGATGATGAGTGCCCAGATTTATTCTTTGCTTACTCAAATATTGAAAGTTTCCTTGTTTCCTGGGGAGGCTGTTAATGATTTCAGTTGCTGCAGATCTTTGAACCCCTTTCAGCTCTTTCTTAAAGACCTCTAAAGAAAACCAGTCACTCCTAGAAAGAATGAAAGACTAAAACCTCTCCGATCCCATTAAGCAAGCCTCCCATAATCCTCAGTCTAATTAACCAACATAAAGGACTATTTTTTTTCTCCTTCCCTATGAGATCATTGGATCATAGACTTGGAGACATAAGGAATCATAGAGGTATTTTAGTCCAACCACCTCATTTTAAAGACAAAGAAACTGGGACCTAGAGAAGTTAAGTGACTTACCCAGGGTCACACAGGCTTTGTTATTAAGTTGTTTCAGTCATGTCTGACTCTTTAGACACCAATTTTGGGGGTTTTCTTGGCAAAGATGCTGGAGTAGTTTGAAATTTCCTTCTCCTGCTCATTTTTACATATGAGGAACTGAGGCAAACAAGATTAAGTGACCTACTCAGGATCACACAGCTTGTAAGTATCTGAGGTGGGATTTGAACTCATGAAGATGAGTCTTCCCTGATTTCACTGATAGAGTTCAGTGCTCTACCCATATTGCCACCTAGTGGCAAAGCTAGGATTTGAACCCAGGCCCTATTATTCCAAATTCATCACTCTTCTTACTATATGGCTATATCATGCTGTCTCCCTTGCTTGAGTTTGGTGAACTGGAGCAGTGGGCAGGGAAAGCATTAACAATTGGAGAGATCTGGGAAGGCCTCCAGTTGGAAGTTAGCTCTTGAGTTGAACTTTAAAGTTGAATAGACACAGGTGCCTTTAGAGTCAATACTTTCAAACAACATTTGAAGGTGGGACTGAGATACACCAGCCCATTTATTCTAGCTCCCCAAAGCTCACTTTTCTATTTTCAGATTGATGAGATAAAGCTCAAAGACCTCTTTCTGAAACTGCCTGCCCCACCCCTGACACACTGGCACCGAGGCTCAGAAAAGTTAAGTTGGATTGCAGGGCGGTACCTAGAAGCTAGGAGAAATGAGTGCATTTTTATAAAGCTCATCAATAAAATACAAACAACTCAATCATCAACCTTGCATTCTTTGGCCCACCTTGTTTTTTACATGTAGCCTTCTACATTTCTGCCCATCTCCCATTTCTGATTTTGCACAGGCTGTCCTCCTGTCTTTAGAATATTCTCTCTTCTTACCTTCTGAGACCTTCTTACCTCTTAGATTTCCTAGTTACTTTCAAAACCCAGCTCAAATGCTGCCTCCTACATGGGGCTTCTCCTTATCCCCTTCACTCATTTGCTTGTGTCTCTCTCTGAAATTACCATATTTATTTATTCATTTACATATTTATGTTTGTTTATTTATAATGTATCTTTATATGTATTTTTCATCTCCCACAATAAAAGGTAATTTCATTGAAAGTAAGGATGTTTTCATTTTTGTCATTATATCTACCATATGCTTGGCACATAGTAGGTGCTTAATAGATGCTTTTTGATTGCGCTAGGCAGCTTGGCCAAAAGAAACCTCATGCCAATCATTCATTTCAACTTCCTTCTCTAACAAATTACATAAAAGTTTTCACAACAAACCCCAAAAAGTTTTTATTTAGGACCTCCCCCTTCTCTTCCCTGCTGACCACCACTCCAATTACCAATAAAAATAACCAAGAGACTGGAAGCAGAAAGAACAAGAAGGAAAGCAAGAAGCCTGAATTTTAAATTAACATTAATAAAACTTTCAGAGCCCATATGTTCAAAACACATTTCTAGGTACCAAGCAAAAGAACATAAATAACACTTGGTTATCTGACCTCAAGGAGCTTGCAGTAAGAGTAGATAATCTCTAAATTGGATAATCATCCTCTCAAACTTGATTTTTAACAACCTCTGTCTTGAGGGTCTTCCGAGACCAAAAAAGTAAAATGATACCAAAATGAAAAAAATCAGAGGAAAAGAATTAACCATTTATCAGGTGGTAAGTAAATGAATATGGCAGCATTCTCTTCTCCAGATGATAAGGTTATCCCATTTTCTCCATCATTAACAAATATTTCTGAAGTATGCATTAGGCATGCTCATCCCATTATTCTATATTGTGTTTCCCTATTTCCAAAAAGGAAAGAAACACTTCCTATAAGGTAAATCTTAGCCTGAGTTTTATAGGATAGAGTCTATCCAATAGAGAGTGATTTATATTAGTAGATGGGAGCAGGTGGACAAGAAATGACAAGTGAATAGATGGGTAGGGCACAGTCCTCCATGCAGGGGACATCTTTTTCCACTCATATTTCTTCCAAGTAAGGAGCTCTTTGTAGTCATGGCTGATGGAGTCTCCAGTAGGAGGTCAAAGGCTACTAGGGCAGCTGGGTGGCATAATAGATAAAGAACCAGGGCTAGAGTCAGGAAAACCTGAGTTCAAAACCAGTCTCAGACACTTAATAGCTGTGTGACCCCTGGGCAAGTCATTTAACTCTGTTTGCTCAGTTTCCTCATCTGTATAATGAGCTGGAGAAGGAAATGGCAAACCAAAGGCTATTATAATACAGATATGGGTCAGGAATGATGACCCAAAGGGAACTGATCTTACCAACCCCACAAAGTACAGCCATAAGATTCATCTTTTTCATTGTTTTGAACAAGGGCAATAATTTTTGGCAAATCTTTTGTTTTGTTTTGTTTTTATATCATCCATTGTTAATCCCGTCAAACAGAGCAAACAGCAATCTGATGAAAAGCTGAGTAGTGAATGTTCTTGCAGTCACAGCAGTTGAAGAACTAATAAATGCTTCCCACTCTTTTTTAAAAAGCTCATTAAAAGACTATCAGTCTTCAAAGAATAGTTTTCACCTTCAGTGTCTCTTTACCCATTAGAGAGAGGAAACACCAGAGCTCTGAATGACACTGCTCCAACCTCCCTGAAGGTTACCTTTAATAAATGCTTGTTGATTGATTGAGATCCTTATTATCCTTGGTGCCAGTCATATACCAGTTATCCTTGGTGCTTCCCATCCTAACTTCAGTTTGCATCAGACTCAACACTCATAAGAAAAACCAAATGTTCCAGGTTTATTCTGCTGGAAAAACAATGGTCACAGAATCATGTAGGCTTCCAAAACATATGTAATGGCTGCAGACTGTAAAACCGTCTTGCTAAAGGAGCTGAAGGAGTAACAGTATTGCTGAAAATTTAGAAGTTATTTTTTAAAAAGTTGACACTTTAATGTAGTCATATTATAACCTGTGCTATTAATTACTTACGTGCTTTTTGCTATTATTTAACATGGTCTAGGATATAACTTGTAGAACAGAGTGAGGAATGGTGGGAAGACTCTTAGTAGTACTGTTAGTAGAAATTAGAAACAAGTGTAGACTTGGTGAAAAGAAAAAAATTAATGTAATTAGTTATACTTAAGGTTCTGCTTTGGGAGACAGTGAATTCCCCTGTATTTGGGGAGTTAGAAGACTGTCTTCAAGCAAAAACTGAATGCTACTTGTCAGATACATTGTGGTGGTGATCTTTTTTTCACATGTAGGTTGGATTGGATGATTCCTGAGGTCCCTTTCAACTCAGAAAGTCTATGACTCTGTGATTTCAATAGCTATTATAAGGAACATACATATATATGTAGGTATTATATGTGTGTATATGTACACATTTATTCAATATTTCAAAAACCTCATGATCTCATTAGTGTCAGTCCTCCTCCCACTGGTGTGGCTCACAGCCCCTCTGTCCTTTATTGAATTGCTGCTGTGACCAAAAAGGAAACCAGAAAATAGTAGTCAATCTTCTGTGGATGAGTGTCTGGGGACTTAGCTTATTCAGCATTGCTTCAAATACTTTAAGGTAGCTCTTGTTTTCTCTTCAATCTTCTTCAGCTAAGCTAAACAATCCTGGTTCTATTCAGATGATCCCTAAAATACATACCCAGTTTCACACAATACTCATTTTAACAGATGCCAACCCTTTCTATTCTGGACCACAAAATTGTTTTTTATTTTGTTTTCAATGTGTTTTATGGATAACTTTTATTGTTGTCATCATCATTGATTGTTATTATTTAGACCAACTGGAAAAGTAGACCTAATGGTTGTACTTGGCAACCATAAAGAGAATCTGAGCACCATTCTCTTTTTTAACCCCTCTTAATCCTAGTGCCTTCCCTCTTTTACTTACTTCCTATTCATCCTGTTCGTACATTTAGCTTATTTATATAGAGTTATTTGCTTGTTGTCAGCTTCTCTTTCTTTCTTTCTTTCTTTTTTTTTTTTTTAGGCAGTTGGGGTTAAGTGACTTGCCCAGTGTCACATAGCTATTACGTGTCAAGTGTTGGTCTGATGTCACATTTGAGCTCAGGTCCTCCTGACTTCAAGGCCAGTGCTCTATTTGTTGTCACCTTCTTGAGGGCAAGGATTGTCTTTTGACTCTTTTCATATCCTCTGTGCTTATCACAGTGCCTCTAACACAGTAAGTGTTTAATAAATGTTTATTGCCTGATTGTTTACTGACAGACTATTTGTGATCATGTGTACTATAGAAGCTGTTTTTCTCCTGCAGGAACCCCTCTCCACTTGCCTATACATCTTGGTAGGTTGTATACTCTGCTAGAATGGGTAATCTCTATATCATGAGGCATTAGAAGAGACCTTTAGTAGAAAGGGCATACATACACATATACACACACAACACATGTTTTTAAAAAATATGTCAATATTCTAGCTTTCTTTAATGGGAAGATCATAGCTTACAAACATTACTACAATATTTCCAATGGATTATTAATTTAAAAAGTCACTGCAGGGGTATGTTTGCAGGTAATCTAAAGTACTAAAACACTGAATTCTGACAAATATTTATGCCAATGCTAGGTATGGCCAGGTGATAGCTAAGCATTTATATTAAATAACTCTTCTTTCTTTCCTGGTATATTTCATATTATCCCAATGAAATATTAATAGCTAGCTTAGGAGTGTAAGGTTTACAAATCATTTTACATATATTATCTTATTTAATTATCCCAATTTTACAGATGAATAAACTTGCAGCTAAGAATCAGGTAGCCTTTTGTTCATTTTATAGGTGGAAAATTTGCTCTCTTTAAATCATATTTTTGGTGGGAGACAACACAACATGGTGCAAAGAGCCATGGACCTGAACTTGGAGGACCTAAGTCAAAATTCTAGCTCTCATCCTTACTACCTATGTGACTGTGGGCATGTTCCCCAATCTCTCTAGGTTTCAGTTTTCTCATGGGGGCCGGAGAATGGACTAGATGCTCTCTTAGATCTCCTTCAGCTCTAAACGCTAAGGTTTTTTTTTTTAATTTTTAAAAAAATTTATTTATTTATTTCTTGTGAGGCAATTGGGGTTAAGTGACTTTCCCAGGGTCACACAGCTAGTGTCTGGTCCAAGACTGGATTTGAACTCAGGTCCTCCCAACTACAGGGCCAGTCCTCTATCCACTGCACCACCTAGCCGCCCCAATGCTAAGGTTTTGACATTGCTTCCAAGCCCATCTCATGACTTAGCTAGTTCTGTATCCCTATCTCATTGAAATTGGCTGAATCCAAGCCCTAAAGAATTTTTCTCTTGAATTTTATCTAGCAACTCCTTCCACCCTTCTACTGAAAGAGTTAATTCTGAGTTGCTTCTATATATACACATATACATATACACAAAGGATATGTGGTTTCTTCAGTATGGGGTACTCCAGAAGGGTCAGGGATTGTTGAATGGATTTTAGATTTATCCAAGGAGATGGATAAAAGTCACACAGATTAAGTAGGCATGGATGAATTGAAATTAACATTGTTGGAGGGGAGTCCCACATCAATGAGATGAGAAAGCCATTGCTATATTATATAAAGGACCAAGAGAATCAAAGATCCATCAGTCAATTTGGTAAATAACATAAACATAGGGATATATAGTAAATATTGACCAATCCTTTCACACATGCATATTTATTTGTATATGTATGTGTGTATATCCTTTCTAGAATGGAAACTTCTAGAAGTCAAGGATGGTATCAATTTAATATGCTCTGTATGCAGACCAGTGCTATAGGCACATTAATAAGTAGGGAGGTGTTTCTAGAGACACATGTATTATGTGTACATTACATATATTCAGTAGAAAGGATTACATAAATGCAAATGCTGATGAAAGGTACTATGTCATCTGACATTACTTAGGCTGTCATATGGCTTATCTAGAGAGAAAAGACATGTCAACAGTAGAGTGTGGTGACCTCCTTTCCAAAAGAACAACATTTCCAGGAAACCTGGAAAAAAAAATTAAACCATGCACGCTTCATCTTTCCTAGCTAATATATTCACTGGTTCAGAATGTTTTGGCTTCCCTCCCCCCATCATTAAAATGCCGTTCTGTTTGGCTCCAACTGAAGGTAATCAGTTTAACAAATTCTGCTTTTTCAGGTCTTCTTTTCTCATTGTGTCTTTTCACAAATTCAAGGGCAACAATTAACTTTACGGATTATGATTGGCCTGGGTCATATTTCATTTTCCTCCTTGCACTTACTTCCTTTCTTTCTGATAAGCACCTCAGAAGCCGCTGCTGTTCCCTCTTGAGGAGATCATTCAGTAAGGACTAGCAGGGAAGCTGAGACCACTTTCTCCAAATATAGCTTGCAGCTTTCGTCTCTGCAGTGTACTCCCAGGGCACCTGCTTGGGATCGGCAGGCCCTTATCACAATCACAGCTCTGGGCTGGCAGGGAGGGATTCTTCCCAGTTGTGCAACTGACTTCATTTACACATCCTCTGGTCAGCAACATTACCTGGAAGCCTAGCTTGTTCCCAAACCAGATGTGCTATTTATTGATAATTTTACTTTCAACACTGCAGCTTAATGGCATATTCTATTTCAACAGATGCCATCTCTTTCTATTCTGGACCAGGAAAGTCTCTTAGCATGAAAAACAATTGTGTTTTTAATTTTGTGTTTTTACATTTTACTGATGACTTCTGTCTTCTTATCATAATCACTTCTGGAAAAAAGACACCCACACCCTCTCCAACTCCTACTTCACAGACTGAAACCACCCTTATAACAAAGAAAAACAATTAAATAAAAAACCAAATCTCCAAACTACACAATATTTTGCCTAGTCGTCTTCCACCTATTCTCTAAAACCATCACTGGTTTTTCAGTTACTCAGATTATTTTTAATGATGACCTTGTGGTCATTGTTGAACACTGTCCTTTTGGTTCCATAAATTTCACTCTGCATACAAATATTTCTCCAAATTTTTCATATCTATCATTTCTTATTTACAATAATATCATGTTACATTCATGCACTACAGCTTTTCAGCCATTCCCCAACTGATGGCATCCACTTTATTTCCAGTTCTTTGTTACCAAAAACAATGCTACTATAAATATTCTGGTACAAAACAGGCAATTGCTTCTGTCTTTGACCCCTTTGAGTCAAACCTAGTCATAGCCTAGAACCATGCCTTGAATATGAAAGGCCCTTAATAAATGCTTGTTAAATGACTGTGGTATATGCCATCACCAGAAGTAGGAATGGGTTCAAGGGCAATTTAATGACCTCTCTTGCATAATTCTAAACTGACATGCAGAACTGCTGAAGCAATTCACAGTTCCACCAATAGCTATTTAGTGTCCCTGTCTTCTCCTAGTCCCTGTAATATTAACAGGCTATTCCCATTTTTTTGTTCAGTTTTTCTAAGTTACATAGAGGTAAATCCTCAGAGTTATTTTAATCTGTACTTCCTACTCCCCATTACTGATTTGGAATTTTTTTTAAATGGTCATTCAGGTTTTGCAAACCTTTTGAAAACCATTTATATCTTTTGACCATTTATCTCTTGGGGGAGTGCCTCTTGAGGTCAAGAGGTATTCCCTATTGTCTACATCATTTCACTGTATCTTGAATATCAAACTTTTATCATTTATACTTGATGCAAATATTTTCCACTCCACAGTTTCTTTTTGTTCAAAGTTCATCGATTTTTTTCATACAAAAGCTTTAAAATTTTATGATCTCTTTATCTTTTACAATAGCCATCTATCCCTTGTTTAAGAATTTCCTCCCTAAAAACTGGAAAAGAGAAACTAGGCATAGACCAAAATCTCACACCATATACCAAAATAAAGTCAAGATGGGTTCATGATTTAGATATAAAAGCTGGTACTATAAGCAAACTGGGAGATCAAGGAATAGTTTACCTATCAGATTTATGGAGAACAGAAGAATTCATGACCGAACAGGAGATAGAGAACATTATGAAATGCAAAATGGATAATTTTGATTACATTAAATTGAAAAGTTTTTGCACAAACAAAGCCAATGCAACCAAGATCAGAAGAAAAGTAGAAAACTGGGAAAGAATTTTTATAATCAGTGTCTCTGATAAGGGCCTCATTTCTAAAATATATAGAGAATTAAGTCAAATTTATAAGAATACAAGTCATTCCCCAAATGATAAATGGTCAAAGGATATGAACAGGCAGTTCTCAGATGAAGAAATTAAAGCGATCTATAGTCATATGAAAAAATGCTCTAAATCACAACTGATTAGAGAAATGCAAATCAAAACAACTCTGTGGTACCACATCACACCTATCAGATTGGCCAACATGACAAAACAGGAAAATGATAAATGTTGGAGAAGATGTGGGAAAATTGGAACACTAATGCATTGTTGGTGGTACTGTGAACTGATCCAACCATTTTGTAGAGCAATTTGGAACTATGACCTAAGGGCTATAAAAATGTGCATACCCCTTGACCTAGCAATAGCACTTCTAGGGCTATATCCCAAAGAGATCATACAAATGGGAAAAGGACCCACATGCACAGAAATATTTATAGCAGCTCTTTTTGTGGTGGCAAAGAATTGGAAATTGAAGGGATGCCCATCAACTGGGGAATGGCTGAACAAGTTGTGGTATATGAATGTAATGGAATACTATTGTGCTATAAGAAATGATGAGCAGGCGGATTTCAGAAAAACCTGGAAAGACTTGTATGGACTGATGCTGAGTGAAGTGAGCAGAACCAGGAGAACATTGTACACAGTAACAGCCATGTTGTTCGATGACTAACATTGATAGACTTAGCTCTTCTCAGCAATGTAAGGATCTAAGACATCTCCAAAGGTCTCATGATGGAAAATGCTATCCACATCCAAAGAAAGAACTGTGGAGTTTGAATGCAGATGGAAGCATACTATTTGCTATTTTTTTTCTTCTGTTTGGTTTTGCTTCCTCTTTCTGATGGTTCTTCCTATTGATTCTAATTCTTCCTTACAACATCACTAATATGAAAATGTTTAATAGGATTGTATAAGTATAGCCTATATCAGATTGTGAGCTATCTTAGGGAGGGAGGGGGGAGCAAGAAGAAGAAAAATTTAAAATTCAAAAGCTTACGAAAGTGATTGTTGATAAATCAAAATAAATTAATAAAAAAGAATGTAAGCTTCTTGAGGGAGGGACTGTCTTTCTTTTGCTTGTATTCGTATACCCAGTGTTTAGCACAATTCCTGGCACATAGTAAATATTTAATAAATAAAAAAAAAAAACCAACAATTTCCTCCCTAGCCAAAGATGGGAAAGGTAACATCTCCATTCTTCTAATTTTTTTCTGATATGATCCCTTATATCTTCAGTTCACACCAGATGCTGGACAATAATACCAACAAAACAACCAAAATATTGCTATGGAATTATAAGGCCAAGCTTAGCCTCAAAAAAGAAATGAGAATGCACTTCTTTTCTCCCTTCTTTGGGAAAGAGAGAGAGAGAGAGAGAGAGACAGAGAGAGAGACAGAGAGAGAGACAGAGAGACAGAGAGACAGAGAGGGAGTGAGGCAGAGATAGAAACAGATAGAGACAGAATTTATAGGTACAGAAGTCTGCATGTAAAGTTGGATTTGATTGGTGTGTTGATTAGTTTTACTGAGTTGTTTTTCTCCCTTTTTAATTTTTTTAGTATAACGCATTGTTCTCTGGGAAGGAGAAAGAAGAGACATACTGGGAAAAATAAAAACAAAAGATATCAATACAAAATCTTTTAAAGAAACTACATGAAGGAAGGAAAGGATTCCAGGAAGCTCAAATCAGGCAGGTGGAGGGTTTTAAAGGCCAAGGTTGAGGTGAGGAAGCTTAATATATTATCCCTAAAACTCTGGGGAGCTATGGGAGAATTTTGAGCAGGAAAGTAACATTATCAGATGTGTCCCTTAGTAAGAGTATTTTCCTAATTGTGAGGAGGAGGTACTGGATAAGGGAGAGGCTAGAAATGGGCATCCCATGGTCCCCTGAAGTCCAGGGACTTTTAAGAGAGCTGAGGAAAGAGGAATGCCTGTCTTCTGATTAATGGAAGGGTGATGTGCCCCAAAGTCCTTTTCTTCCCTTTTCCAATTTCCCTGAAGCTTGGTCTCTTGGGAAAACCATGACAATATCTGTCCTGCAGTGAGGATAACTACCCCAGAAGTACACAGGTAATGAAATGTATTCTGGAGATTTCTGCCTACCATATCGTTCTATAGGGTGTCTCAGCAGATCCACTCTGCCGATAAGGCTGAACAACAATATCAAAAATCCACAGGTTTGGATCAACAAACTACATTGGCGTAGCTTCATTTCAAGAGTTAGGCAATCATGAAAACAGCAACCACCACCACCTATCTAGCTGCTCCCCAAAAACTTTAAACATGGTACTAGCTATAGTATGAAGTAGATTGGAGATACTTGGTCACTCTTTATGACTGACCTAAGGTACACATCTGATCATGTTATTCCCTTCCTCAAAATCTTCCACTAGCTCCCTAGGGCCATCAGGATAAAATATAAGCCTCCTCACTCCCACTTGACTTGACATTTAAAACTTTCCACAAGTCAGACTCAGGTTTCTCTGAACTCAACATGCCATCTCCTTCCCACAGGTCTTTTGAATCTTTAAAATTTTGTATTGATGTAATTTGTAAAGCCTTTCTACTAATGAGTCTGACAGGAACCAGAGAGACCAAAGATGACCATGCAGAACAGAGATATCTGAAAAAGGAAAAGAGAACAAAGGAGAATGGGAGGGTCCTGGGTTAATACCAGCACAGACCAGGTGAAAGAGGCAAAAACAATAACAACAACAACAGAAGACGGAATTTTTTTTTAAACAAGGAAAAGCGATCACAAAAAAATGATATTCATTTTAAGGACAAAGGGGAGAGAAGAAAATACCATTAAAACAAAACAGAGTAGAAAAAAAAACAAGAGGAAAAATGAAGAGAGAATACAAGAGACAAGAGACCACCAAAGAGTAATAAGACACAAATTTCTGAGAAAAGAGAAAGCTAAATGAACACACATTTCCAAGTAATCCTCCCTTCCCATCTTCCTTCCCTGATGTCATACAACTTTCCATTTATCCCATTACAGCTAATATGGTATTGTACTTCCAGCCCTTTCTTTTCTGTAATCCAGGGAGAGATGCTTTGTGGCTCCTCAAGAGGACAAGTGAATGAGCTTCATTAATAAAATGAGTTATGTCCCTGATTTTAAATTAGGAGGAAAAAAAAAGAAAAACTACTAGAAAAATTCCATTCTTGGATGCTTAGTGTATTTAGTAATGGCTAGTAGAAAAGTAGACTTCAGTCTTTAGGCTGAATGTGTTTGGCTAATCACACATCTTGTAGCCAGACACATTCACTTGAGGCAAAGAATGCAAACATTCCTCACCCCCAAAACAATTCCACAACCAGCAATCAGAATGAACTTCTGAAACAAAACAAACCAAAATGAAACAAGAAAACCATAGATTTGAGCAACAGATTTGAAGCACTCTTCATTTTAAAAAACAATTCAACAAAGGTTCAGTTTCAACAGAGCAATCTTCTAACTTACTGGTAATAAACAGTAGAAGAACATTGGAGACCCAGAATCTCTTAGTTGAAAGGAACTGACTGTCTATTAAGTACTTGGTGATCAAATGACTGATGTATTATAAAGCATGCCTAACAGTTGTTATACAACCATCTCTACAACACTGCCAGCTAGGGGCATCCAGTCTAAAAAGACCTTGAGTGAGGGACAGCCCACTACCTACTGAGTCAGTCCATCCTAAATTTCAAGAGCGATAATATTTAGGAAGTTTTTCTTTACATTGAGCCCAAGTCTGCCTCTCTGAAACTGGTCTCCAGTATGCCTAGATCAGCCCTCTGGTACCAAGCAGAACACATCTAGTTATTCTTTGACGTGAGTCTTTCAAATATTTGATGACACCAGCTATGTTCCACCCCATCAAGTTTTCCTTCTCTAGGATTAATATTTCCCTCAGATCTCCCCGCTCCATGAAGCCAGAAGAAGACAACTTAGGTTCTATCATTAAATAACTGAGCCTCAATTTCCTCTCATGTAAAAATGATTGAGTTAAAGTAGAAAATCTCTAAGATTTCTTGATTTTTATAAGGCTATACTTCTATTATGAAGTGGACCCTGAGCTATCTCAATACTTCCATGCATCTGTAATATCATAAATTTAGATATTCCCTCCAACTGCACAAAATTGCTAGCATGTATGTAGCACTTTAAATTTGCAAAGCACTTTGCATACATTTTCTTTTTTGATACTCACAACAATACTCATTTTATAGATGCAGAAACTTAGGCTCAGAGGGATTAAATGACTTGCCCAGGGTCATACAGCTAGTAAATATTTAAGGCAGGATTCAAATTCAGTTCTACTTGACTCCATTTCCAGCTATCCAGTATACCATCTAGCTGCCTCTGTAAAGATAGCACCCTTCCCTGTTTTATACAACTCTTGTTTAAAAACGAAGAATAATCAATTCATCAACCAACATGCATTCATTGAACAACTGTTTTGTGCTAGGCATTATGGGAAACTCCTGGTGTGGAAACTTCTTGTACTAATTGACATGGCAACCTGTCCATGACTTAATAGATAAGTCCTATGGAAATGTTTTGGATACATAGAGATTAAGTTACTTGCCTACAGTCAGACAGCTACTAAGTATCAAAGATGGGACTCAAACCTAGGCATTCCTGACTCCAAACCCAGAACTCTACCCATTGTCCCAAATTGCCTCAACATAGGCTTTCTTAACTTTTTTGTATCATGGACTCCATGGCAGTCTGGTGAAGCTTATGGAGCCCTTCTCAGGAAAAAAAAAGTTTTTAAAAGTGTATAACAAAATAAATAGGATTACAAAGGAATTTTATTATACTGAAATACAGTTAGCAAAATTTTAAAAAGAAATTTACTTATCTATCCATGAATTTCTTGGAGATCCATTG
Organism: Vombatus ursinus; assembly: GCF_900497805.2. NCBI lineage: Eukaryota > Metazoa > Chordata > Mammalia > Diprotodontia > Vombatidae > Vombatus > Vombatus ursinus. Next base: position 1,756,508 of record NW_020954562.1, read on the forward strand.
ATACTAGGTTAAGAACCCTTGTTCTACATAGATTTTTTGGCCAAGTCCTTCCATAAATCTTGTAGAGGGGAATCATTGAACATGATGGAGACCTTCCTGTAATCCTCTTTATACCAATGGAATACTAAGAAAGCAATGGGTTGTTCATCTGTCGCCCTTTACTCTTCCTACAATTGGCCCTCTTCCTTTTCTGGTTCAGTGCTGAGGACATATTTAAAGCTGCTTTTTATAAGATTCCTTTTGGATGGTCTTGTTTGTGAGTGACATTGCTCCCGACTCCCCAAGAATATTCCACAACATCTTATACGAGACACATAATCACTCAAGAGGATTTGGCCTAAAAATTTATGCAGAAAAAACCACTGGATGAAGAATGTCATCATCCAGCCTATAACATGCAAGTGTCTGGATAGCCCCCAGGGTTGGTCTATTAGTACGTATACAGGGGCAAACATTGCAGGTGGACAATGAACTGGGCCCAGATTTGATTAGGAACAAGAGAGCTGGATGGATTGCAATTAGGAAACTGCACGATCCTTTTACTGACCTCAAGCATCTCCCTGAAAAAATGGTCCCTCTGTTAACATCAATATTAATCTAAAGATGCTACACAGATGCAAATCATGAAATACTTCCACCTCTAAAGAATTAAATTTTGGGTCACCCAAAGGACAACATATATACATAGTGGGTATAAATAAGATATAGCACATTAACAAGAACTGTGCACAAAGCAGAGAGCATTTCCTGTATAATAGCACTCCGTCCCCCCAAGCCATGTAATAGCTGAGTAACTGATAATGAAAAAGAGATTACCTATCCATCTTTCTGGAGGCAGAGACTAGACTACATGACTTCTTGAGATCCTTTCCAGCATGTCTGGATTTCCACATATGGAATGTAACATTTATAATGACTAGTATAGAGAAATCTGAGCTAAGAGGGGGTAAAGAATGCCAGATGTTCAAAAGAACTCCTTTATTTTAGGGGAGGGCTAATGCTTACTTGTACAAACAAACAGATATATAATCTTGAAATATATTCTTAAACAGGAGTGGGAACTGCTAGAAATAGACTAAATTAAACATTGAACACCAAGTAGAGGAAAATGGCAACTAAGAGATTCAAATCCAAACAAATAGAACATTATATATAAAAAACAGCAAAAATATCAATTTAATAGACAAGAAGCACTCCTAGATAAAAAAAAAAAGAGTAGCAAGTAGGAGAACAAGGAGAAGGAAGAGGAGGAGGAAGAGGTAGGAATAAGAGAGGGTAGAAGAAGGGAAGAAGGGGGAGGAGGAGGATAGGAAGGTACCAGAGGAGAAGGGGAAGGAAGAAGAGAAGGAGATGAAGGAAAAGAAGGAGGAGGAGGAGGAAGAGGAGGAGGAGATGATACAGGAGGAAGGGACAGAGAAGGAAGAAAACAAGAACAAGATGAAAAGAGCAAGAATGAAACATTTAAAATATATTCAGAAGAGCAGAAGTTCAGAAAAGGACAGAGACAAAGGGCAATTTTATTACCAATATATAAAAAACACATGTATATAACACATATATATATAATGCACATGTATGTATGTACCACATGTGTACAATACACATACCTGTGTACTATATATGACACATTTAAACCCTATCTGTAATAGTTTATAATTGCATATAAAATCCTTTTTCTTCCTCTTCTTTTTATATAAAAATGTTCATGTGTGTTAAGATCATACTAAAGAGTTAAAAATTTTAAAAGTAAGAAAAGCAATACTTTTCTGGGAGCAAATGAATTAGGCACAAAACCCCAAAGCAAGCACAGGTCAAATTTTAAAAAATATTCTCTTTTTAATTCTTCTAATGACTGTTTTAGTCTAATTATTTTTAAAATATAATTCTGAAATAATGTCATATTTCAGCTGAGGGTTTTTGCTTTATTTTGTTTATAAGTTTTGATACAATTTCCCAGATTTCATAAAAACATAATTTAAAGTGACATTTATTTATAAAACTACATATATTTCAATACTGAAAATGTGGTTAGATCTTTAACAATACTGGCTAGATTCTAACTCAGGTCCTTATGAACAAGATCTTTTTTAACTCAAGGAACAAGTATTAAATGTACTCATTTCAAGCAAATTGCCCTATTACAGGGCAAGGTATCCCAAAGATAACCTAATTTGCAAAGGATTCATGATGCTTATTAGCTTTGTGATCCTGAACAAATCTCAGACTCAGTTTCCTCATTCGTCAAATGTGGATAAAACAGCACCTACTTCATAGGGGTATTGTGAGAAACAAGTGAAATGATATACATTAAAGTGCTTTACAAAGCTTAAACTGCATAGAAATGTGGCATTATCATTTTTATTACTATTAGACTTGAGAAATAAACTGATAAATGAAAGAGAAGCTTCTAACAGAATTTAACTGTATTACATTCCTTGCTCTTTTTCAGTAAGGACAGTTTCATTTGCAACACACAGGGTTGCATAATGAACCATAACTTGGAAAACTTTTCAATTTTGCCTACTTGTTACGGGAAAGAGAATGTTCCCAGACAGCTCATTATCATGAAGGACTGGCTTCTTCCTTCTCCCATTCTCTGCTCCCCCCTCCCACCTCTAGCCAAAAAAGAATCAGAATTACATGGAAATAGAAAGGAGGGGAGAGACTCTAAATAATTCAAACAGATCCTTTAAATTTTCACTGCAATTTTCATTTTAAAATGTGACAACCTGATGGGGAAACTGGGAAGAAGTTTTTTGCTGCAAAAAGATGCCTTGTACAAAGGAAGAGGAATGACCTTCCATGTTGTCTGAAAGTCCCAGAGAAAGTGCATGGGTAGTGGAAATGTTAGTGGAAAACTGACTAACTTGAACATAGAAGAACTGGGTTCAATTTTTGGCTATTCTTTCTGAACTTGGGAAAGTCACATAATCTCTATTTTTGACTACACCTGTGACTTCATCCTCCTTCTTCCAATGCATATTGCAATTTTTAGCCTTACTGACTACTAGAGCACTGAGAGGTTAAGTGATTTGCCTAGCGTCACACATGTGACCTAACATGTATGTGTTAAAATCATAACTTGAAACCAGGTCTTCTGGATTTAAGTCTGGCTCACTATCCACTGCAACCAGCTGCCTCTCTGCAAAGCGAGGGGGTTGGACGAAATGATCTCTATGGTCCTTCCTGTGCCAACATTCTGTGATTCTGGCTGTATAAGGCATGTGAAGAAGTGAACCAATGGAGGCTTAGAATGGGAAAAAATCCCATTCATCAAATGGCTGCTCATTTACTGCTCAGCAATAATTCATTCATTCAGTGTAGAAGCAATACAACTATTTTACTGGTGCCTGCACAGGCTACTAGTCTGTTTCAATTCAACAAGCTTTTATTAAATGCCTTCTATGTGCAAAATACCTCAGTAGGCATTGGATAGAAAAAGCTAAAATGAAAAACAGTTCCTGCCCTCAGGGAACTTACTATCTACTAGGGACCTGATAAGGAGAATACTGATCATAGCATCATGGAAGAGACTGCCAAAGTTTAGCCATAAATCCAGGGATATCTCGGCATGGCCCTGGTTATCCCCACATCCTGTTGCTTAAACAACAGGACATTGGAAGGTACTTGGTGTTCTCTCACACCAACGTGCACCAATATCCTGCTATGTGGTTGCCCTGGGCAACTGGCTATAACTAGGCTTGGGTTATCCTTTGGTCTTAGCATCTGAGTTCACTTCAGTTCAGAGCTCTATAGTTAATTAGTTAGTCTCTATGCATCAATGCCTTCCTCCAGATGGATATAGTTCTATCCAGTAAGTAACCTCTTCAAATAAGACTGCAAAAGAGAAGATTGTGCTTTAATGGACAAATCATATTCTTCCTAAGAAGCCTGTTGGATTTTATACCTGAATCAAAAGAACACAAATTTAGAGCTGACAGTGACCTGAGAGATGTTTTAGTCCAAACCCCTCATTTAATAGGTGAGAAAACTGAGGCTAAGAGAGTTGTCCTTTAATCAGATATGAAGTGGTAGAGCAAGGATTCAAACCCAGGTCTTCTCATCGAAAATCCAGGGCTCTTTCCATTACACTATGTTCTCTTGACATGATTGGCTCATGCAGCATGTTTCCTGAACTGATGTCCTGCATGACAATGAATGACAAGAATTTTTATGTTGAGTGTCCAACCAGCCAGACCAAGTAATGGATGATTTCAAAGGTTTTTTTTTTTCCTTTCAAAAAGACCACTCTATTCAATTAACCCAAAGAAAACATGAGGCCAAGTTTGAAGCAGTTTGCTTTCTGCTTCTCCATTTAAGGCATTCCAGTGGCTAATGTGATGAATTATAAACAGGGTTCATAGAAGAATATATTTGCATGAGTCAATGAGCCACAACTGTTTTAACACAATAGTAACAGGCTCCATCGCCACAATATCATAATAACACTAATGAGTAAATATCATTTTAATGCCAAAATACCAGTCAGGCAGGAACAAACAAACAGCAACAGACTATAGCAATAATTCTAAAGCCACCTTGTCAAAGACCTCAGCTCAAAATGAAATAGTGTTTGTAGTGATGCCATGGTTTGGAAGGTAGGCTAATTAGCTTCTTTTATTGAAGAAAATGGCTTTTCCCCACACTTGCTAAAAATGCAATGAACTTTACACAGTTTGACTGAATTCATGCATTTTCCCTTAAACAGTGGGCAATTTGTGAGTTCCCTCTTAAGTCTTGATCAATAGAAGGCTTTAATAAAAAAAAAAACCAGAAGTACAGAAGTAAAAGAGAAAAGAACTGATTACTTCAGAGGAATCAGGAAAACCAAATTAGGAGAGCTATTTACTGTATGCAGTTCTCCAACATGAGGCCAATAAGCCAATGCTTGTTTCATTAATGTACCATCTGAATGTTTTTTCATTCCAAAAGAAGGCTTTCCAATTGACTAGAAACAAGGTTTTAATTATGTTCATTTTGTTTTAAAGAAAAGACTCTTTTAAGACAACAAAATAATCAAGCAGATCAAAGATGTTCTGTTTACCTCCCCCCACCCCCCTGCAAATGGATTCATATGAAAGTACCACTCAAAAAGGAAGGAGGTAATATGGCATAATGACAAGATGATAAGATTTGGAGTCAGGCCATCAGGGCTCTAATCCCCAGTTCTATCACTGCTTTGAAGTTGGACAAACCCCTTAACATCTCTGGGCCTCAGTTTCTTCCTCCGTAAAAGTAGGAGGTTGGGCTAGATGATCTCTGAAGTCACTTCCAGCTTGAACTCTGAGGCCATAGGAATATTGGTGAACTGCATAGTTTATGATTACATTATTCTTAGCTTATGGAGGATAGCATTTAGCTGGAATCTTTAAGAGAAAGGAGAAGTTATTACAGTTGCTGGTGGATTTAAAGCCTGGTCATAATCCTGCTGTCTTTGGGGAGTTTTAGAGATCAGCAAAGAGAAACTTAGGTCTCAAGTAAACCTCCGAGGCCTAGGAAGGCTGCAGCTAAACCTGGAAGGTTCCCTGGTAAGTTTCCACTTAGTTGGGTATGTTTATGTGGGCCTTGACAATTGGAAGGAAGACACCCAGGACAACTGAGGTGTATCTTTATCTCCCCTAGGCATATAGCTTTAGCTGAGGCCCATCTCTGGTTACCCTAATCTACATCTGGCCACTGGGACCAGAAAGTGAGGCTGGTGACTTCGTACAGCCTTGCCTCACTTAAATCTAATTCATTTGCATGTCATGGCATCCCCTTCCCGATGTCATGGTCCTCTTCAAGAATGACGGACAAGGGGGCAGGTAGGTGGCGCAGTGGATAGAGCACCGGCCTTGGAGTCAGGAGGACCTGAGGCTGGAGCCTCAGACTCATAACACTTTCTCACTGTGTGACCCTAGGCAAGTCACTTAACTCCAATTGCCTCACCAAAAAAAAAAAAAAAAAAAAAGAATGAAGGACAAACAGCATCAACAGTTAGTAAGAGCTTCACAACCACTGCTGAGAAAGCAATCATTTTACTGGATACAACCCTGGCTGATATAGTGGGCTGCTTTGAAACTGTCCCTTCACCTTAGGGCTATGACTAAGAAATAACTGGGCTCTTCATGTTTCATTCTCACAGGTGATTGTGAGCCAACAGGGAGTCAGTGAGAGGCTCTGTAATGAGTGGCCAAAGGAATGGCTAGGGTCACTTCCCCAAACCCAAAAGGAGACATATTTCTAGGAAACTTTCCCTCATTCCCTCAAGGTTAGTAACTAACTTGGTCCCTTAGTGAGGAGATGAAAAAAGACTTCACATGCACCAAGCACTTACCACTATTATTATAGTTAGAACGTCATTCTTTGACAAGACTGTAAACTCCCTGAGGATATGGACTGTTTCTTATTTAATCTTTGTTTTTTAATCTATGGCAGCTACCTAGCACACTGCCCTGTACATTTAACAAATACTTGCTGAATTGATCTGGGACAGGAGTAGCCAGTGAAGTTTTTTTATCCACTTAAACTAAATCACAATGCCCATGCACGGGCATGAATTTTCTTCCCTGCCACCATGCTGCTCCACACTCAAAACTGGACCTTCTGGAGAAGATGCATGGGAGTATGGGAGAAGTCAATATTTATATGTATTTATATAAATATATAAATGCAAACTCCCCCTATTAGAATATAAGCTCCTTGAGGACAGGAACTATCTTTGCTTTTGTATTTGTATTTCTAGCAGTTATCAAATGTTTGGCACATAGTATTGATAAATGATTTTTATTCATTCACTCATGCATTCATATGGGAGAAAGTTAAATAAAAAACATGTTGCACTGTCCTTTTAAGTAAGCCACAAATCAGAATTCTGAGTCAAAATATAGTCCATCTTCCTTCAATCTAGATATGATGACCTTGAGTGAGAGATGTGTCCCCTACTCCAACAATGCCTCCCAAAAGGTATGCATATCACAGAAAATCACAGGCATATTTTTCTCTTGTTTGATTGCCCTGCCTAGTGACCAAGTAAGTACATGTTTCACTTGTTATAAAATGCATAGATGGGATTCCACGGACCTAAGTTGCTTCTCCCCATCTGCCTGCAGACTTGCTCAAATCTGTAGAATCTAGTCATTTTCCATAAGTCACTAACTCATTACTGGAAACCACTGCCTCTTGTACAATCTCTCATGGCTGTCATAACAGGAATGCTCAGGAATAAAGCCTATTGAGAAATTCTTGGTGTGGTCCTTTAATCTTTAAACAAAATAACAACAGCTAAAATGTTGCCAGGGTTTTAGGACTTAGAAAGGACTTTTCTCACACCAAGCCTGCAAATTAGGTAATGAATTATTATTACTCCCCTTTCCAAAGTAGAAACCAGGGTACAGGAAAAGCAAAAGACTTGCCCAGAGTAATAGGGATAGTGTCAGAGCAAGGAACTGAACCCATGTCTCATGATTCTCTTCACTCCATCACAATTCTCCAGAAGCAAGTAAATATAGCTGATGAAATCATGCTACAGACTGGTTTTGCCTTTCTTTATAGCCCCAGCATTTAGAGCACAGTGCCTGGCACATAGAGAATACTTAATAGATGCTTGCTGAGTGACTGAAGGATCTCTTTAATAGCATACTCAATTAGAATTCCTTCAACTGTCCCCTCTCCCAGGAACAATGGGCAAATTTTACAGAGCTGAGCTATAAAAGATTGGCATAGAACACCCATCTTTCTCCATTCATGTACTGCAAAGTAGTGATCTTTATGTCCCATACCTTTCTGATTTTGTTAGTCAAGAGCCTATTTAAAGCCCCTTCCACTATTCACTGGGTCATCCAGGAACCAACCAGATAAGGCTTCAGGTTTGCCATTTAGCCTAGCCACAAATAGGCAGAAGCTGGAAGAATCTGACTTTACTCACAGCATAATCAAACTCTTCTGGGTAGAAGGGGGTCTAAAAGTGGTGTTGGGAAGGGATGGGGAGGTGATAGCCCCTGTACAAGTCAAAAGTCTGGCACTCATGTGTCTACTGGCATCACCCCCAAAGTGCCTCAATTAGCCCCTTTCAAAAGTACACTAGCAGAGTGCCATGCACAAAGAAAGGAAGCCCCTTTTGCCCCATTTAGGAGGAGGATGAATGTTCTGTTCTCCGCCTTCTGTACAAACAAGGATTTCCCAAGGGCTGGATCCACAACTAAGGCAAGGTGACTGAAGCTTTGTCCTAGGGCTTAGAAATCAGGAGAATGTTGACAGCACATGTACTTTTTTTAAGCAAACAGATCCAACCAAACATCTAGTCAGCAAAGTCACTTGACTAAAACAGGAAGCTACCAAGGGCAGCCTTTCCCCTCCTGTTCCCAGAACTCAAGACACAGGTAAGTTCCTCCATGGCCAGCTCTGACCATTTCCTTTCACCTATGGCAAACTTTTTATACGAGGCTCCAGAGAAATCACTTGTGACACACGGTTTTCTGTTCCAAAGTCAAGGGTCTTTTCCTAAGGCCTCTTACCCCATCTCTCAGATGCAAGGCCTTTCCTCAAGGTCTTTTCACCACCAATTTTTCTTGTCACAGGTGCCAGAACTGTCAGGGCTCTCCTGGGCTGGTGTGTGTGTGGTTCTGATGCTGATGTTTTTCTGTATTTATTCTATGTATCTACTATAATTTTCATTTTACAACTAACCCTTGGAAGGTAGAACAAAAGCTCAGTCAGAGCCAGGTTGTGAAGGACACACGTGGTCGATACATTTAAATACGAGAATAGAATGTTAGTCTCCAGGAGAACTTGAGTTTAGCACTATAAACTCACAGGATCTTAGAGCAAAAAAGGGACCTCAGTGGTTGTCTGAGCCAATCTCAATCTAGGCTCTGCTACTTACTCTCTGCATAATGTCAGGCAAGTCTTTTAATCTCTTTGGGTTTCAGCTACCTCATTTGTAAAATCAGAGGGTTGGACTAGATCAGAAGCTCTTAACCGAGGATCTATAAACTTGTTTTTATTTTTGTTTTTTTTCATTTGGTATCTACATATCAATATAATTGATTTCCTTCGTGACCCTATATATTTTACTACATGTATTTTATATGTATTTATGAATATATGTGTCTATATATATGTATTTGTGTATTATTATATGTATTTTATCATATATTTTAAAACATTATTCTGAGAAGACTTCATCAGACTGTCAAGGGATCCATAACACACAAAAAAAGGGTTGAGAACCTTTGGGCTAGAAGACCATTCAAGTCCTTTCCCAGTCTCTATCTAAGAAGGTATTATCAATCACAGCCTTCTCAGGAGGTTGTACCCCTCGCAAGAGGGTTGTTACACTAGGAAATACACTCGTTTTATAAAGGAGGAAACTGAGATCTGGAAACTCTGAAGTGACTCTTGCTTCTAGGATAAAATATGATCTCATCAGTTTGTCATTTAAAGCCCTTCTCAATCTGATTCCCACTCACCTTTCCAGATTTGTGTTTAATTAGTCTCCTTTACATGTTCTCTAGAGGAATGTATTCCAGCTGAACTGGTCTCCTTGCTGTTCCCTGACCTGAGCACATCTCTTCTCCACCCCAATCTTTGTCCAGGCAGTCTATCTGGCATTTCTCCCACCCCCATTTCCATTTTGATCACTCTCCTTCATCTCTATCTCTAGACTTAGCTTCCTTCAGGACAAATCTGGTGCCACTTCCAATGCAAAGCCCTTTTCACATCCCCTTATTTTTCTGTGTCCTCTTCCTCCTCAAATTAGCTTGTACTTACTTATATATTTCTCCTTCTTCTTGTTGTTATTCAGCCATTTCAGTCATGTCCGATTCTTTGTGACCTCATTTGGGATTTTCCCGGAAGAGATACTAGAGTGGTTTGCCATTTCCTTCTCTAGCTCATTTGACAGATGAGGAAACTGAGGCAAACAAGGTTAGGTGACTTACCCAGGATCACACAGCTAGGAAGTGTCTGAGGCCAGATTTGAACTCAGGAAGATGAGTCTTCCTGACTCCAGGTCTGGATCTCTATCCACTCTACCCCCTAACTGCCCATGTATCTCCTCAGAAAAATGTAAACTCTCTCAGGGCAGGAACTGATTTTTGTTTTCGTCTCTCTATTCCCCAGTGACTACCCAAGTACCAGAGAAATCAATAACTTTTGAATGAATGAATGACTAGCTCAGAATCATATAACAATGAGTCAAGGGCCGAGCTAGAACTAAAGAAATTCCTGGTTTTCAAAACTTGAGTAATTTTTTTTAATAGCTAGATTTTAGGCAGCCAAAGCAATCCTTTTAACAGACTAAACAAGCAATAAAGATCCAAGTTCTCGGAACCCTTCCTCCCAGAACCCTTAACACACTTGGACTAACTCCACAGGAGGTGAAGCCTCTCCTCAAAGAGGACACACAAAAAGTGTCATGTGGGCCAGATTTTTGCATTGAGCAGGAAGCTGGGCCAGATACCCTTTAAGGACCCCTTCAACTCTAAAGAAGTCTGTGACTCTATTTGACCCTAAGCATGTCAAGTTGAACTGTTTCTTGAAATGGAGAGGATATTTAGTTGCCACATTGCCAAGAATGTTACAGTGCACATATTCTCAATTACGATTCTCTCTAATTGGGACCTCGAGAACTATTCATATCCCTGACTTGGAAAATCTTTGAAAATCCTATTGGGGGGGAGGGGATTAGAGGGGAGGAAAGGCAGTAGTAGAAGAAGGAAGGCAATTCAGGGGTGGGGGTGGGGACAGAAGAGAGGCAGCCAAGTTTTTTTAAGGAAGTGAGAAGTGTCAGGGCCTGACACAAACTATCACTGAAGACTTTTTGGCTAGGATTCCAGAGGCAAATCGAGGCAAAAGAATCTGTCTGGCAAATTTAAGCCAACAAATCTACTACTGAGGTAGCTGAAGGCAAGTCCCCTATATCTGGAATGCTCTCTCTCCTCTGCTCCAACTATTGAACATCCTGGCTTCCTTTTCAGTGCCAACTAAAATCCCATCTTCTACAAGAAGTCTTCCCCAACTCCTCTTAATTTCAGTGCCTATTTATCCTGCACAGAGCTTCCTTTGTGTATATTTGTTTGCAAGTTGTCTCCCTATTAGATGGTAACTTCCTTGGAGACAGGAACCTCTTTTTATATCCCCAGCACTTAGCACAGAGCCAGGCACATAATAGGTGCTTAATTAATGTTTATTGATTGATCACCACAGCAACAACAGCAGACTCGTATAAAGCAAAGTGCTTTGCAAAGTGCTTTAAACTCATTATCCTGTAGTCAAGTATAAACTTCATTATCCCATTTAGCAGATGAGGAAACTGAGGCTCAGAGCGGTTAAATGACTTACCTATGGTCTCCTCATACAGCCAGTAATTGAGTGAGGAAGGATTCAAACTGTGGTCTTTCTAGTTACAGGTCCATCACTCTAGGCACTCTAGACCACCTCTTCTGACCTCATTAGATCTCAGTTTCCTCATTTGTAAAATACCAAAGGAAGCCTGCTCAGAACACTAAAGCAAGGTCCAAACAATGACTTACAAGCATGGATCCTGAAGCAGTGAGAAAAGAAGCTAATGCTGGCCAGTATTAAAGGCTGCTGGTTGGGTGGGGAAGGACTATGGCTTTCTTCTCTTCTGGGCCAAGGATTGCTAATGAATTCCAAGACAGAAAGAGAATTGAATGCTCTGTCCTTTCTATTCAGGTCCTATAAATATTACAATTGCACATGACTTATCCAGAAAGTCACTTATTCACCCAATTCAACGGTCTCGAATATAGCCAAGATTCATGAAATAAACACAAAAGGGTCACTGAACAGTCAAAATCCATGCCCCAAAGTCCAATTACTAAAGCTCATGCACTTTACTCACAGGAAAATCCCTCAGGCTCTCATTCAAATCCTACTCACTCAATTTTAGATAGAATTCTAACCCATTTATCAGGTTTCCAACAGGTTAGAATCAGGAATTATTAAGTGGTGGGTGGTAGTGGCTAGCAACAAATGGTGATAGTTGACAATTGCTAGGGCCATCCAAGGAGGAATAACAACATCTATAGGTCCTTAGGCCATACAGTAATAGCCTGTCTGGGTCTTAAATGTGACTTATTATATAGCCCAATATAATAATGTGATCTTTGGTATTTTATTGTGTAGCTTAATGTAGTAACGGTCACATTTGTGACAGAGTTATCAAGACAAAGTTAAAATATTGTTTATTGTCCTTTGTTTAGAAGGGAATTGTATAATATGTATTATGGAAAGATTTTTTTTAATCATAAATGGTTCATTTTTTTAAATTTCCATAAAATTATGGAATTATCTGGAAAAGTCACTATTTTGGAACAGCTTCCTTGATCATGCCAGTTAAATAAGGTAATTTATGCTTCAATTTCTTTTAAGAAACAGCTTAGGAATTATAAAAGGCATTGTACAATTTCCCAAGTTGTACCTGCTCTTTTCTTTCTGTCCAATTCTGGGACCAGCTCTTTGTGGGAACTACAGTCCCATCAATGTGATTATTCCCCCCAAGAATACAGACTGCAATGCCCTCCTATACCTGCTCATCTTGTATGGTTCTTATGCACATCTATCCTTTACTGAGGCAAGATTGTAGTTTTCTGAGTGAACTAAAGATTTCATGAACCTGGGAAGACTTATATGAACTGATGCAAAGTGAAGTGAGCAGAACCAAGAGATCATTGTATCTGTGACAGCAATATTGTAATGATGATCAACCATGAAAGATTTAGCCACTCTTATCAAGACAATGATTCAAGATAATTCCGAAGGACCCATGGTGAAAAATATTATCCAGAGAACTAATCAACTCTGAGTGCAGATTGAAGCATATTTTTTAAACTTTCTTTATTTTTCTTGTCATGTGTGTGTGTGTGTATGCGCACACATGTTTTTTCTTTTGTAACATGGCTAATAGAGAAATAAGTTTTATATAACTTCCCAAGTTTAATCAATTTGCTTGCCTTCTCAAGGCAAGAGGGAGGAGAGGGAAGGAGAGAATTTGGAACTCATTTTTTTGAAAGATGAATGTTAAATTTAAAAAATATAATTGGGAAATATTTAATGAAATAAAAGCAAATTAAAAAACAAAAGTTTCATAGAAAGAAGGAAAATGCTAATTATTTCAGACTTCATGGAAAGGGGGATAGTCTCTTTATTAAACTTAAATAGAATTACATTTTATAACTGTAAAAATACCCAAAATAGTAAGGATACTGAGAAGTGGAGTATTTCTTATAACTAGCTTTGTGAAGATACTGCTCCAAGTGGAATACTTTGTAGACTATTAACAATGACATGTACAAATCACTCTTTACCTCTCCATAATCCTCTTTCCCCTCAGTTGACAGAGTAAGATAGGGATTACAATAAAAGATGGTACATGCAGAGTGATAAGCACTTCTTTATTTGAGCGATTTTTGAGCAATTTTATATTGTCTCCTCTGAGTTGAGCTAATAGGTGGCAGTATCATTCCCTGTTTTGAATACGAGGAGACTGAAGAGATACTAAATGACTTAACGGTTGTTAGTGAAATCAGGGAAATCATAGTACATGACAGTCGTGAGAAAAATACATAGAATCATACACATTGAGAACTGAAAGGACCACCCACCTTTTACAGATGAAGAAATAAGGCCAGGAGAGGTAAGTGATCTGCATAGTGTCACAGAGCCAGGGAGTGACAAAGCCAGAACTTGGTCCCCGTCTCCAGAATCCCAGTCTACTGTTTTTTTTTTAAACTGTATCCATCAATGGAATCCAGGGGAGGGGTGCACAATTTCCTACTATTCAGTTAAAGCACTGCATTTTGAAAATTCAAGTTGGGTTGTGGTGCATTAATCACATTTCAAAGCAGGAGATGGGTTTTATTATTCCACTTTCAACACCACTGCCTAAATATCCACTGGGAACCTGTGGACTGGCTGGGATTACTAATTGGGATTATTTAAAACATATGTTAAGCTCTTTGGGCATTGGGTTGTTCAACAAATGAATATTTGTTGGTTGAGATGAAGAGAAACTAGCTAGCTAGCTATATAGATAGACAGATAAATAACTTAGATATGGCATAGCTAGGTCACACAGTGCATAGAGCACTGGGCCTAGAGTCAGGAAGATCTAAATTCAAAACCAGCCTCAGATACTTCCTAGCTGTGTGATCCTGGGCAAGTCACTTAACTCTGTTTACCTTAGTTTCCTCATTTGTAAAATGAGGTGGAGAAGCAAATGGCAAACCACTCCATTATCTTTGCCAAGAAAACCCCAAATGGCATTATGAAGAGTCAGACACAACTGGAAAGACTAAACAACAACAACGATATATAGATATATAGACATATCTATAACATATTGGGTTTTTATATATTATACAATTTTACATATTTATTATATGCATACATATAGATATAGGTATAGATATAAAGATAGACAGATAGATCTCTATAAGCTATCCTTTATGTAAAAATAAGAAATGGCATTTGCTACCATGAAAGGCAGTATGATACGGCAACTGGACTTTGGGTCAGGAGATCTGGTTTGAATCATGCCTTGGACACTTACCAGCTGTGTTGCTCATGGGCAAGTCCTATAGGAAAATAAGATCTTAAATCTAGAGCTCAGGGGGCAACTAGGTGGTGCAGTGGATAGAGCACTAGCCTTGGAATTAGGAGGACCTGAGTTCAAATCTGGTCTTAGACACATAACACTCATTAGCTGCGTGACACTGGGCAAGTCACTTAACCTCAATTGCCCCCACCAAAAAAAAAAAAATCTAGAAATCAAAAGGACCTTAAAGGCCATCTAGACCAGCATGTACCCTCATCCCCATTTAATAAATGAACTGAAAGTCAGTGAGGTTAATCACTGCCCATCTTCACATGACCAGTAAGGTTTAGAGGTAGGATTCGAATCTGGGTCACTTAATCTCTCTCCGATGATTTCCCTGCCTACAAAATAGGGATAATAATACCTACTACCTAAAGGATTCATCAGAGAAATGGATGGGTGAAAAAGAAGATAAGTGAGTCCCAAAGGAACTGAATGGAAAGCCTATATGCTCCATTGGTGTCCCTCCAATCAAGAGAAAGTTAGGAAGACCCCACTCCTGCCCCTGTCTCTGGTCATTGTAATGAATTTATGGAAGCACACAGGCAAGAGCTGTAACTTGTAACTGGATAGGAAAGCATAGAGAGGTTATTTATGTCTACATCTTGGTGAGAATACCCACACTAATGAGATCCCAGATCCATTTCTAATCCAACCACAAGCATGTGTGCACAAAGCTCTAAGCTAGCCACCAGGAGTATGTGACCTCACAGGGTTGTTGTGAGGAAAGCATTCTGCAAATCTTAAAGCATGATACGAATATGAGATCACTATTTACTACCTTTTCAACCTCAAAGCTAAATAGCAGTGGTTGCTAGCACCTAGAGATTGGATAATCCCCTCCCTTCCATGTTGGCATCAGCCATATCTCACCAGGCAGGACTCTGCAAATTGTGACTAATACAAGTCACCAAGAGAGACTGCTGGCAAAGGCCAAATAACAAGGACGTGTGAGAAAAGGGGAAACCAAAGGGGAGGAAGAAAGAAGGAGGAGAAACAAATTGGGAGCAGACTAAAAGAGGAATTGGTCACATAGGGAAAGAAATATTTAGAGTAGCTTTCTCCAAATAGGGGCAGTTTTTGTGAGTCAGAGGCCAAAAGAATATCTTGACGACTAATTGTAGGAGTGATAAAAAGTCAGAACTACATAATTCAAAATAAGAAAAAAAGACAAAGTAAAAATAAAGGAAGAAAGGAAATTTAAGGGGGAATTCATGAAAATACATCAAGAGATGCTGAGTTAGCCCTGTAGCAAGAATGACAGTATTGCCCCAGTAGACTATAAATTCCTCGTGGGCAGGAAGTAATTTTTCATTGTCTTTGTATTGATCCCCCCTCTTCTTCTCCTCACCTTCCATTAGGTCTAGAACAGTAATATGTATAGTAGGTGCTTAATAAATGCTTGTTAAATTAAATAGACTAGAGGCAGCTAGGTGGCAAGGTAGATAGAGCACTGGCCCTGGAGTCAGGAGGGCCTGAGTTCAAATCTGGCCTCACACACTTACTAGCTATGTGACTCTGGGCCAGTCACTTAACCCTGACTGATTCAAAAACAAACAAAAACTAAATGGACCACTCAAGTAAAAACCTAAGTTTCACAGGCCCACAAAGAGCCATCTAGGAGGCTGAAAGTTTGGTGAAATGGGCCTGTGGTCCAAGTATCTGATGGAGTGATAGAGATGACCAAGTTCAAATAATTTATTCTGTTGTTTGGTTGACCCAAGTTCTTATCCTGACAAGGTAGGATGATCTAAATATGAATGTGAATTTCATATTAGTCAAAATCTTTGGGTGTTTCATAGTCCGATCTCACAAATCCACTAAAATTTCCTCTAGGAAATACTGGGGAAATTCTCATCTAATCCAATAGACATCAGATCTCAACTGAATGAATGTAGGAATGAACAGGATACTTCAACCCTCTTTTTCTTGTGTAAGTTTTAGAAGGCTTGAGTTTAAAGTGTTTAAATATGTGGACAAAAATTAAACTAGCAGACCGGAAACTCCTCAAGGAGGGTACCATATATTATTTGTCTTTCTATTTTCTCTAGCACTTAACAACATATGGTACATAATAGTCACTTAATAAGCATTTGTTGAATGGAAAAATGAATGAATAGCATTCCCCAATCTACAAATGGTTATACTCCAAATTTTCATTTTAAGTTGGTTGTTTAGAACTTGAAATGCATACTTCTAGTGTTCAGGCTCACAGGTTAGCCTCTCCCTTCCCCCTCCAAAAACCCCAAAACTCTGCTGAATCCATAATATGCCTGAAGTTTTCCACTAGAATCATCCTCTGATGTCTCATTATAGTGTACAGATAACCTGTGATTTTTAAAGCTGTACCAGAAGAACACGAAGGCTTTGGATATACATCTGAAGCCATACTGTATGTCTCTCATCCAAGATGCCGCCTAACTGAAACAGTGTTATCTGAGAAGATTGTCTATCAGGTGATGAATTTTAGTGGCCACAGGAATTCATGAAGACCCTCTACTAAAGTGTGGAGGAGTCATAAGCATATGTCCGTGTATAGATTACCTCCAAGGATAAATAACCTCCAATGATGTTTTCTATGGTCTCTAGAATAAAGTATAAGTGTATGGGCCTAATGTTTAAGGCAGTTCATGATTTGGCTCCAATCTACACTTTTAAGATTAATTTCACCTTATTCTCCTTCCCAAATTCTATGTTCCAACAGAAGTTGGAACTACTCACTGTTCCCTGAACTTGGCATTCCATAGCTCACTTCCATTCATTTGCACAAGCCATTACCCAGTTCTCAAAAGCACTCCCTTCAAGTCTGCCCAGAATCCTTATCTTCTTTCAAGGCTCAGCTCAAATAACTACTTCAAGAAACTTTTCCCCAGATCCATCCCCACTCCCCTAAGTTTTGAGTGAAGTCTACAGGTTGTATCCTCCTTTCCCATAGCAGAAATGGGAACTCTGGAAGGACTGGGGGTGTTTATTTTTGTCCTTATATCTCCAGTTCTTCTCAATAGTGCAATAATGCACTCAATAATGCACATAGTAGGTACATTAATATGTTTATTTCCTTTTTTTAAGGCAATTGTGGTTAAGTGACTTGCCCAGGGTCACACAGCTAGTAAGTGTCAAGTGTTTGGTCTGAGGCTGGATTTGAACTCAGGTCCTCCTGACTTCAGGGCTGGTGCTCTATCCACTGCACCACCTAGCTGTCCCTAATATGTTTGCTGAATTATTTGTTAAACAAAATCACATATTATTGTTGAATTATTTGTTAAACAAAATCATAGATCCTTGATACATTGAAGAAGCAATACTTAAAGCATAAAACTGTAATCATGGTATCACTGTAACTCAGAACCATAAATAACAATGTTTTATGGGGAAACTTGGAATACTGGTACCTCATCTCCCTCCATACAAATCTGGCAAGAGGAACTCCCTTCTCTATCTTTCCTACTGAGCAGTTTGAAGGGTGCCCACTTACGATGGTTCCCGTGTTCTGGAGAAGGATTTCAAATAGGGTAGGAAGAATAACTAGAAGGCAGGGCAATAGTTTCATGCCAAGATGGCTTCTAAGGTTGTCAGAGGATGAAGAATTGGAGTCGGGGCTCTGGGGTAAGAACCAGAAATGGGAAGTGAGGGAAGAGTAAGAAAATAAATGACCAATGGGTACTTGGGATAGTGAAGGAGAGCAGAAGCTGGATGAAATTATTCATTCAGGAAGAATTTGGAGGCAGAGGAACTAAGTTAAAATCCCAGTTCTTCAACTCACTGGCCTTGGGTGAGCATTTAAACTCTCTGGGCCTCGGTATTCCTAGATATAAAAGATGAGTGTTGGACTACATGGCTTCTAAGCCTCCTTTCAGCTCTATATCTATGGTCCTAGGAGTCAAAGCATCAAGGGAGGAGTGAGTGAGAGGCAGCAAAAAGATCTATAACAAAAAGGAGTATGGAAAAGGAAGAGAACAGGGAAATTCCCAGGAATGCTAAGGAGGGAAGTAGGATTCCTTAAACATCCAGCCACCTGGTTATTTCCAGAAAGGGGTGAACATAAGTAGGCCATCCATAAATTGAAGCTACTCTGTATTTCAGAAAATATGAATGTAAATTAACTTCTATTTTTCATGAGATGAGAATATTTTGACCAAAAGCCCAAATACCCTCATTTTCCCAAACTGAGTTTAAGTACTTATTTAAAATTTAATTTAAAAAATAATTTTGAGTCCCCAAATGCTGCAGCTGCAAGACTTTGATAGTCAGACCAGTGGTTCCAAGCTTTGAGAAAAGCAAAAAAAAAAAAAATTCATCTCAGCATGAAATGCAGGGCTAACAATGTTCCCTGGTCACGTATCTCCTTTTAAAGCAGCCATAAGAAAAAAAAAATCAATGCCATATCTGAGATGGAGTTTTGGGAACAAGGAATTGTCAGATAATAATGATAAAGTTACTTGCCTATTATCAGATCCAGCATTAACACATTTTTAGACACACAGACCAGTTGTGATGGTAAAGAATTTCCTATACTTCTCTTGGCCTTTAACCTTCAAACTGTTAGTAGATCTTTCACTCCTACTGTGCCTTAATAAAACAACAATTGTGTGGGAAAACAGCTTAATACATTCTTAAAACACACACACACACACACACACACACACTGAGGCAAGCATTAATTGATCCAGCATGTTGGCAGTTTTAGAGAACCTTATTAGACAGGAACAAATAATACAATGGACTTGAGGTTGAATCAGAGGCTGATTTTAAGACTCCAGGCATGGGTACAAGTTAAGAAAGCATTGTGCTTTGGTTATTAAAGACTTTTTTTTTAAGTCATAAAGGACTAGCTCTCTTTTCCAACTGCATGATCGCTGCCACTCCTTGCTCAAATGATTAAATATTATTGAATTATATTTGGCTTATGAAAAGTCCAAAAAAGTTGCAATGCTTTAATCATAAAGTTTACTGAGAGGCCATGCAAGTGGATAGAAGGCTAGAACTGGAGTTAGGAAGACCTAAGCTCAGATCCTACCTTATGAATCAGATATCTAGACCTGCAAGGCACCCCAAAGAGCATCTAGCACAATCATCTCATTCTACAGATGAGAAAACTGAGGCCTAGAGTGGTTAAGTGACTTGCCCAAGGGCACAAAGGTAATAAGCATTACAGATAGGATTTAAAACCAGGTCTTCTGATTCCCCAGACAGCACACTTTCCATCATGCCAAGCTCCAATTGACTGAGAAATTACTAATCTTCTCAGTGCCCAGTGTGCATCAGTGGAGGAAGCTTGCATGCCTGAAGTTACCTGCACCAGTAAAGTCACATGTCCATATGAAAACAAACAAACAAAAGTTATTATAACATTCCTGACGACAAAGCAAGTCCTAGACCTACAGTATCCTTCCCAACTGCCCTGCCCCTTGCCAGTAAACAATCACTTTCAAGAATGCATGCTAAATATTTTTAGGGTTTTGTAGGCAACCAACCGTTCTAAGACAAAGACATTTTCTCTGTTTACCATTTGTTATGCCACAGAATATTATGTGGGAAGGCTTGAAAGTTCCCCTAAACTTACTAACCTGTTTGCTTTAAAGCCAATTACTTTCCTCATGTAAAACAGCTGGTGTTAATTTCTGGCTGGAAACCTACAACATATCTAACTAATAAGTGATATTTTCCCTTTGATGGATATGGGCCCTTGAAATGGAAACCTGTCCTTGAAGAAGGCATTTTCTGCCTGCTTTTTCTCTCCACCACCTCTCCTGCACCCTCCCCCCCACTCCTTTCAGCTAATGGCATTCCACTTTATAAACCTCACTCTTTCAAATTAAAAAGATCTGTTAAAAGAGAATTTCGTTTTTTAGGTGATTCCAAGGCTCACCATGTGGGGTAGTATCCGACAATCCTATTCCTACATGTCTTTGGGGAATTATGTGTACACAGCAAGGAGGAGGGGAGGAGATAGGGTGCCCTTCTAAGGAATCTCTTTATGGGCACACATAACAGGTGCTATTTTGGGCTCCTGGGGCCAGTCCACTAAAACCGAATACTTTGTCAAGCCTGCTTTTTTTTTTCTTGTTGTTTTGTTTTGGTTTTGTTGTTCCTGCAAATGCAGATATTCTCCATCTGCAACTACACCTGCAAAAGGGAAGTATGCTACGTTACAGTATCCCCTGCTTTGCTCGCAACAACTAAGAAACACTTGCCCTTCCCAGCTTGCAATTAGCTCCTCACCAAACACAGCTCCCAAGTATGCTAATCCCTCCATACTGTCGGCCTGTATGACACAACATACAGAAACTGGCCATAACTTTATGCCTTTCAAACTTTCCTCACTTGCATCAGCTTGAGGCTGTTTACAGTTATGTCTCCGTTACCAGTTTTCCTTCTGGACAGCTGCAGCACTTCAAAAGTATACATTTTTATTTGCCACTTGCTCAAGCCCAGGAAAGAAGAAAACACTTAATCTTCCACGAAGAAATGAAACACAACCTGAAGGAACAAGTTCACCTTGGGTGCGCTGCAGGGAGAAACCCTAACCTCTAGATACCGGCACTATTGGCTCAGGTGGAGCTTTCTACCTGATGGCTCCCAGTGACAGCTATCCCAGCTATCATAGAGATCAGTTCCAGGGCTGGCAATCCCCAAGGAGAACTGTCTCCTGTCCTGGTCCCTCCAAATCCAGGTCTTCTTACCCATAAAGTTTTTTCATCCTTTTTCACTCTTTCCTTACCGCTATGTAGAACAAACTCTGGGTCTCTCCAGATCCAGCTCTCTAATCGCCCTACCGTATCACCATATGAAAATGACCTTTGTCTTAAAAAAATAAAAAAAGCTGGCATCAAACCCCCCCAAAACTTAAAAGGCGCAGAGAACAGTCAGTAGCTTTCAGCACAGGATCTACTTTCCAGATGGAAGCAGGCGCTAGCTTTTTCTCGGAGTCTCCATCCCCAGCGCCTCCTTCCTATCCCCACCCCCACCCCCTGCTTCCCGAGTGCCCTCCTCCCAGGCCCCCGGTCGCTCACCTGGATGGGACATCGTGGTGGTTTCGTTGGTGTTGGTCCCCACATTGTAAATGACCACCGCGGAGGCGTTCTGCATGAAAGCGTGCCGGATTTTGTCCTTGTCAGAGCAGTTACCCTTGGGGATAAGGGCTATCCAGTGCTTGACGTGGGCCGGGACGGCGAACTTGGTGTTGGGGTCGCAGGCCAGGCGCTCCTGGACGGAACTGGCCATGGCTACCCGCCCGTGGGCATCCAGCTTGGGCGAGTGCTCGCCGTAGCGGCCACACTCGCTCTTCTCGCTGCGCAGCTCCCCGGAGGCGCCCAGCGCCCCAGCCGCCGCCGCCGCCGCCGGCGACCCCGGCTCGATGTAGGTGATGTTCACGAACGCTGTGTACCATTCCTCCTTCTCAGCTACGGTAAAGTCCAGGCACAGCAAATGCACGAAACAAAAGGAAAGCAGCCATGTTGAGAGAGCCAGACTGCGGCACGCTTGGATGAGAGACATTGCCATCTTTCTCCTCCGCCGGGCGCCCCCCCCCCACCCGGTCCCCGCCCCCCCGCGCCCTCCCCCCACCCCCGTCTTTGCAGTTGCCGTCTCCCACCCCCTGCCGGGCTCCTGCTGCTGCTGCGGCTGGTGCTGCCGGTCTGTCCGGTGTCAGTGCTGAGGCTTCTAGGACGCGCGGCTCCCGCGGCTCTGGGCCGACTGCTGTCCTTAGCAGCCGGGGAGCGGCTGTTTCATGCTCTTCGCCCAGGGCCCGGCGGGAGGGAGAGGAGGCGCCCGGGCGTCGCTGGGGAGTCGGGCTGGCCAATGGTCCGGCTCCCGCTCTGGGTTGCTTCTCCTCCCCTCATAGGGTGGTAGGGGGAGGAAGAGAGTGCGAAGCGGCTTCGCACCCACTGCTCCAGCTCACTTGGGAGTGGCCTGAGCCTCACCAGGGGTGCTGTGGGTGCTGCTGCCCCGAGGAGGCTCGGGAAAGGGAGGCAGTCTCTCTGCGCGTCCTGCTGCTGCCGCCGCCTCCGGGCTCTCCAAGGTCCGCGCCGGGCTCTTTTCTCTCTTCACTGACATGTACAGGGAGGAGAGGGCTTGTCTGCCGCGGTGGGGAAAGTAGCAGTCTTTGGGACTTTGGGGAGGACGGAACCAGCAGAGGAGGAAACTGCGCGTGTATGTTTCCGTGTGTGTGTGTATGTTTTCGTGTGTGTGTATGTGTGCGTGTGTGTGTCTGTGTGTGTGTATAATATGTGCGCCTGAGGAGGAGCTTAATGTGATGTCAAAGCTTCGGCTTAGGTTTAGCTGGCCTTTCTCCCTCCTTCTGTCTTTCTCGACAGCAGCGACACCTGCTGGGTTAATTCAATTTTAAAAACATTGATTAAGCACCTACTGTGGGCCAGGAGTCTCAGCAACTGTTTAGCAATCTATAGTCTTAGTTCCCTGGGGCACCAAGAAGTATTTTGCAAAAGGTTTGAACCACACCGACAACATAAAATGTACCAGTCACACGAATTAACATATTGAAATACCTTAGCAAACTTTAAAATGTTATTCAAATAAATTATCGTTCTATCTAGTCCTCGGGGATAGAACTTTCCCAAGTTCTTGTGGAAGGGGCACTCTGTGAGGTATGAACCTAGCCCATCCCATGATCCTATGCTGCCCTTCCAACCTCCCATTTTAAAATCAGACCAGTTATATTTATTTTCCTATGAACAACACTCTATTCTTTGTGTTCATATGAAAAAGAAAAGGAATAAGACGTTTCCCCATTTTGTTTATTTGTTCTTGTTATTGTAGCTTTCAGTGGCAGATTTCCATATCCAGGGGAGGGAAGTTTGTTATTAGAGGGCATCAGTGCAGTTGTAGTTAGAGATTATAACAAGTCGATCAAGTGACAGTCATCTCAGAGTATAGTTCCAGATTTATGTTCTTGAATCTATGATACTGGATATACTTGATCAAATAAAGTTTCTGGCGATCACAATTCACCATTCCCTTAGCTTTGAGCATCTCCTCAGTCTTTGAGAACCAAAAACACCTGTGTCTTACTGGGAGTGTGGAGAAGGGATAGGAAGGGAATAAGCATTTATGTAGTTTCTACTATGTGTCAAGCACTTTTACAAATATCATCTCATTTGATCCTCACAGAAACCCTTCAAGGCAGTCAATAGCATCCCTGCTATTACCCTCATTTTATAATTGAGTCAAACAGAAGTTGTGACTTGCCCACAGTCACACAGATAGTAAATGTTTGAGGCAAGATTCAGGCTAGAACCTTCCTGACTCCAAACCCAGTGCTCTATTCCATTTCACCATCTAGCTGTCCTCTTCTTAAATTACCCTGTACCTACTTGTCCATTAATATGTTGGACCCCCTCAGTATGTCTCCCAATTCCCCATACTCTTTTTTTTCTTTTTGGTGAGGCAATTGGGATTAAGTGACTTGCCCAGGGTCACACAGCTAGTAAGTGTCTGGTCTGTGGCCTGATTTGCAATCAGGTTCTCCTGACTCCAAGGCTAGAGCTCTGTCCACTGTGCCACCTAGCTGTCCCCAATTCCCCATACTCTTAAGAAATTTCATTCAGACTCAAATTCAACCACAGAAAATATGATTTGTGGGGAATTAATGTAGAAATGTAGGCTATTGAGTTGGAAGCTACCTTAAAGATTATCTTGTTCATTGAAGACTGTGAGCTCCTTGGGGGAGCAGGGACTAATTTTTTTCTGTCTTTGCATCCCCAGGGCTTAGCACAGTTCAGGGCAAAGTTCTGGTGTTCAGTCAAATCCAACTCCTTGTGACCCCATTTGGGGTTTTCTTGGCAGAGATACTGGAGTGATTTGCCATTTCCTTCTCATTTGACAGATGAGGAAATTGAGGCAAACAGGGTTAAGTGAATCACCCTCACCCAGGTTCTCATAGCTAGCAAGTATCTGAGGCCAGATCTGAAATCAGGAAGAATCTTCCTGACTCCAGGCCCAGACCTCTATTCACAAGGCCACCTAGCTGCCCAGGGCAAACAATAGATGCTTAATAAATGTTGGTTGATTTGATTTGATTTGCCCAACCTTTTCATATTTTAGATGGGAGAAAGTGAAGTCCCAAATGACTCACTGGATAGCAAGGTTGGGATTCAAACCCAGCTCCTCTGACTCTAAATTCTTAGCATAATGCTATACATCTGTTTCTGTTGCATATTGTCCTTGTTTATTGTTCGTTTTAGAGTATAAGCATTTTCTAGGCTATTTGGTGTAATATTTGAATTAATACCTATAAGTTATTGGTGCTTGGCATCCTGGAGGCTCAAGAACCACTAGAGATTGAAAAGAGCCAGCATCATGCTGTAAATGTTCAACAACTGGTTCTGGGGCGGGGGGGGGGGGCAGCCTACACATAATACACCTTTAAGTTTAACCTGAATCATTAATATTTTCTCCATCACTTTAAATCTAGAAAATCAACAAAACAATAAATCAAGCCCTGATTTGTAGCATTTGCCACTTTCCAAGGTGTAAATGCTTGCTGAAAATTTAACAACCATCCCTTGAGTTGGTTCAAGCTGATTTCAGCACAACACTGGAGAGAAGGCACTAATCCTATAGTCTATGGGGCAAAGAAGAAACCAGAAGTTGATGTCACAGCCCCTAGAAATCGAAGATACTGCTTCCTTCCCGCTCCCCACCCTAAATCTCCCTCTTTCTTGGGAATCCAGCACCAGAACTAGATTAGGGAAATGAATATATGAGACAGAGTGAGTGAAGAGAAAATGGGAAGGAACAGAAAAGAAAAATCTAAGACGGCTTCCAAGTGTTGTGATAAAACCATATACCTTCAGCTGTACCATAATCTATGTAGAATATACAAAGTTGTATGTGTTCTGGATAAGGCAAGAGTCTTATCATTGGCACCCAATTGACAGTCTGGCTTTTTGTCAAGCGTGAATAAGGTGATCAGATCTATTGAGTGGTAAAAAACCATGCTTTCTTCAGCATGAAAGTAACCATGCATACATGCCCTTTGTTCCATTTTTATTCAATGATGTCTAAGGGGATACAGGCTCTCCAGCCAGCTGACATTAATAAAAGTAACATATGGTTGCCTTTGAATACCTCCTACCCACTATGTGCTGATTCAATTCTCCAAAGGGGCACATCATCCAGGTCTAGATGGTTACAGGCTTACCTTTGGCACAATGTTCATAAATAGAGGAAGTATGGAGCTGCCTTGATGCAATGGATAAGCTCCCAGCAGAAGGGAAGCTCCCTGAGGGGAGGAATTGTTACATTTGTTCTCATTGTGCCACCAATACCTAGCACAATGCTTGATGCCTAATAAGCACTTAATAAATAGGGGTTGAATGAATCAATAGGTTATTTTCTATTCTCTCCTGGGGTGCTATGTCTGTAGTTTGCTTTTAAGTATTCACTTTGGGATTTTTAGTGTTTTAAATTGAAAAGAATTTCTAAATGTCTCTCTGCTTCAAGATCTTTTAACCTTCTGATTGATCATGTGCTTTCTAGTGTGATGGCTCCTTGGCACAGTAACTAGGTCTATGTGACTTTGGCAAAACTTTTTTACTTACATAGGATGGGAACCTTTCAGAAATTTGTCAGAAATATTGCCAAGCAAGCAAATGACTTATAGGGATCCTCTCCCCACGCCCCATCTTTCTTTTACTTGTATGGGGGAGGGGTATCTCTCAAATGGGGCTCCTGCTTTTGTGCTTACATATTAGGCACAGAAAAGCTTTTCTAAATTTGTAGGCAAGATTAAAATGCTTCTACAAGGAAGTGTTTATAGGAATTCTACAAGTGGAGGTTCTTAAATGGAAGCAATGTTCCCTTGGAATTATTGGTGAGCTTTCAAACCTCCCATAACTCAGGGGTGAGCTAAAAGCTTATTTTGATGATTCCAGAAAAACTGATCTGTTTGTAATTTCCCGAACTTGGTGCCTCTCCTCCCAACTTGATGTCTCCTCCCCCCCAACCCATTCCTGGAATGTACATGCTACTCATCTCTGCCTCTTATAACTCCTCGAAGCTTCCTTTAAACTCATGTGCCACCTCCTCTATGAAGCATTCCCTGATTACCTCCTTATCATACCCTCCTATTCAATTTAGTGTATGTGGATACACCCATACACATATATCTGTTTACAAATTGTAAACATACACAAGTACCTGTAAACATATTTGTTTACAAATTGTAAACAAACATATATATCAGTTTACAAATTGTTACTATATTACAAACTGTAGTCAGTCTTTCAGTCAACAAACATTTATCTAGTACCTACTATGTGCCAGGCACTGTACTAAGCATTAGTGATTTAATATGTCTATGAGACATCTAGTTTGGGTTGTCTAATAGGTAGTTGGAAATGTGAGTCTCCAGGTCAGGAGAGAAAATAGAGCTTGAATAAGTACCATATTTCACCACATAATCGTCACAGATTTTATGCCTAAATTTTTTTGCAAAAGGTAGGTGTGACCATTATGTGAAGCTTTTAAAAATTGTGCAAATACTACTTAAAAATCATTTATTACTAAACTGTCTTTGGTGCAAGATTAAGATGCACAGAATACTTGTGAATATATGTTAAAATTTAATACTGACAATGCATGTGACTGAGAATTCCAGGCTCTCATCTCACAATGCACAAGAGATAAATGTGTATCCATATGCCAATGGTGAATACATTGCTGCTCTGTTTACCTTTTAAGTGCTATGACGAATTATACCATATGACCAACTACATGGAAGGTATAAACCAATTTTTAGACCAAAAAAAAAAAATAACCCACATAGGATGTAATGATTATACGATGAAACATGGTAGATCTGAGAGTCATCAGCATTATCATAATAATTGAGTCCAGGGGAATTGATGAGATCACCAAGCAAAACCATATAAGGAAGAAGAGAAGAAGACTCAGGACAGGCACACCATTAAAAGGTGTGACCTAGATGAAGATCCAGCAAAAGAGACTGAAAAGTATTCAGTCAACAGGACAATCAGAAAAGAGCAATGTCAGGAAAACCTGAGAAGGAAGTATCAAGGAGAAGGTGGTGATCAACAGTGTCAAAGGTTGTAGAAAGGTCAAGAAGGATGAGTTTTGATCAAAAGTCATTAGATTTGGCAAGTAAGAGATGATTGGTAACTTAGGAGAGAGCAGTTTAAGTTGAATGATGAAGTCAGAAACCCCACTATAGAAAATTAATCAAGTGAGGGGAAAGGAAGTGGAGGCAATATTATAGATGGCCTTCTCAAGGAATTTACCCAAGAAAGGGAAGACAGCTATAGGAAAATAGATAGCTGGGATTGGTGGATCAAACGTTTTTGTTTTGTTTTTAAGAATAGGGGAGGCAAGGGCAAGTTTATAGGCAGTAGGAAACAGCCAGTAGACAGAACCCACATTCTCTGATTCAAGAGTCAGGAAAAAGAGAGATATTGAAGATGACTCAAAGTTGGGATAATAGAAGGGACAACCTTTTGGAGCAGGAAGGTTGGAATGGGATTACTTGTACACATAGAGGAATTCACCTTGGCAGGATAAGAGTACATCTTCTTGTGAGAAAGGGGCGATAGTGGCAGAAGGCATCTAAGTGCTATAAGGTGAGGAGAAGGGGAGAAGAGGGAACTCTTGGTGAATGTCTGTGATTTTTTAAGTGAAAGATGAGGCAAATTTCTCAGCCGAGAGGGTAGAAAAACAAGTTAGCTCCTTGATATTAGGGGTTGTACATACTAATACCTCTTGTGCTAAAGGCAAATATAATACAGACATGGAAGAGAGATATCTAGATTTTCCAATGAGTATCTACAAACTTTTCTCATCTACTTTACTTCTCTCTTACCATTCTTTACATTAATGGGATTAGATTTTCTTCATTCCCAAATCGTTTTTAAAAATCTATTTTGTATTGGACAGGATATCACAATTCAACTAGTCTCACTTCAACTATGAATTAGCTGGATGATATTTCACAGCATCTCACTTCTTTGTACCTCAGTTTCCCAAAGAGATTGAACAAGACAATTTTCTAAGAAGGAATTGCCTAAAAAATGATGAGGGTACAGGGAACTCATTTTCCTTGTTGTTAAAAGACCTGGGTCTAAATCCTATTTTTGCCATTTGTTCACAATATAAGTGGAGCAAGTCATTCACCTTTCTGGTAATTAGCTATTTGTCATATAATTTGATCTTTTTTTTTCCTAATGGATATTCTTGGATTTTTGTTCTTTCATATTAATTTGGTTTTGTTTGTTGTTGTTTAGTCATTTCAATCATGTCCAACTCTTCATAACTCCATTTGGGTTTTTCTTGGCAAAGATACTAGAGTGATTTGCCATTCCCTTCTCCAGTCCATTTGCAAATGAGGAAACTGAGGCAAATAGGGTTAAGTGACTTGCCCAGGGTCACATTGCTAGTAAGTGTCTGAGGTCAGAGTTGAACTCAGGAGAATGAGTCTTCCTGACTCCAGGTGCAGCACTCTATCCACTGTACCACCTAGCTGCCCATTAATTTGGTTACAATTGTATAATATAATTGATATTTCTATAGTGTTTTAGAGTTTGCAAAGCACTTCATATACATTTAGTATCTTGTTTTAACCTCATGGCAACCCTGTGAGTTAGGTTCTGTATATATTTAAAGATGAGGAAATTGAGTCTCAGAGAAGCTACATTACAGTCACAGAGCTGGTAAGCGTCAGAGGAGGAATTTGAACCTAAGTCTTCTTGGCTATCTCCATTATGCCAAGCTTCATCTCTGATCTGTTTTCATGGCCTTTTAGGTGTTTTTTAAATCCAATTTTATTTATCCCTTACATGATGCAATTTAATTTCTGTAGCCATTGTTGTAAGACATGTGCTTATTTATTTTTTTCCTCCAAGTGAATTCTCTTCAGGTGAGTTGAGTGCATTTTTATTCTGTCAAAATTGTTTTCTCCTTGTTCATTTCTTTTTCTTTTCCCTTCCCCTGTCTAAGAGATTATTCTCTTTTGAGTCTCTTTGCCTGTTTTGATTCTTTTCTCTTCTTGATTCATTTATTTAAGGGTGTTGTTTTTAAAAATGTCTATCCATATGGGGATATAGATAATCTGAGCTATCCATAGCCTCTTGTCAGAATTCCTTAAATTTTCATTCATTTCACTAAATAAATTTTCATTAATTTCCTTAGCAAACTCATTTTCTGGAGCCAAATAAATTAGCATTATTAAATTGCTGTTGAATCATTTTTTTCAGTAGTGTCTGACTCTTCATGACCTCATTTGGGGTTTTCTTGGCAAAGATACTAGCTTGCCATTTCCTTCTCCAACTCATTTGACAGATGAGGAAACTGAGGCAAACAAGGTTAGGTGACTTACCCAGGGTCACATAGCTAGGAAGTATTTGAGGTCAGATTTGAACTTAGGAAGATAAGTCTTCCTGACTCTAGGCCCAGCACTCTATCCACTGTGCCACCTAATTGCTACTAGACTTAAAGATTAACTTCAGGAAGACTTGTAGTCATTTAACTTATCTGCATTATAGGCAACTCTAGAAGAAGTTTGTGAGACTCTCTAGGAGTTCCTTACACCAGTGAAACCACAGGTCTATCCCTCTTGTATCCTTTGTACCATAATAATAATTTCATCATTCAAATAAATGGTAGAAGAACTAATAAGGAGAAATTCTGCCCTGGATCTAAGATCATAGAATCATAGATTTAGAGATGGAAAAGATCTTAACAGTCACTTAGTCCAACTTACTAATTTTACAAAGAAGGAAACTGAAGCCCAAGAGAATTAAATCATTTACCCAAGATTACAGGGGTACTAAATGGTACAGCTCACATCCAAACTCTTAGTCCTATGACTCCAAATCAAGTATTGCTCCTTGTTGCCTCCCCAACAATAGAGAGTTTACTGCTGGAGTACAAAGGACAAGGATCTTGCTGGGGGTGGGGGAGGGAGATGACCTCTCCATCTTAGATTTTGTGAAAAAGAAAAAGAAACCCAGGTATAGTCTGACATAGATTTGGGGAACAGATTCAGAAAATGAATGAGTTCAGAAAAAAAGATTAATGTAAGATAAAGGACTAAATTTCTAAATGAGAAGTCACTCCAGGAAGGATGGGAAGTTCTCAGGAATCAGATACTGAAGATCTAAGGAAAAATAATTCCAATTTGGAGGAAAAAGAACTATTATCGGTACACCAAGAATTCATCAGCTAATTTAGAATTTTTAAAAAGACATGTATATATACAAGATGGCAGCAAGGACAGGTAATAGTGGACAAATGCACGCAAAAACATAGATCATCCAGTGAGATGAGTGTCAGGAGGACTAAAGCCAAGGGGGTATTTTAAAGCTATAATGAGAGAAAAAAAAAGAGGCTCAAAATGAATAAATGAATGAATGAAAAAGTGTTTATCAAGTGCTTACTATGTACAAAACCCTAAATGCTAAACTCTAGGAATACAAAGAGACAAGCAAGACAGTCCCTGTCCTCAAGGAGTTCACATTCTAGTAGGAGGAGGAAAAAACCTAGGAGGATTCAGCTGCAAGACAGACAGAGTGTCCCACTGGTTCTTAGGGTACAACGTCAAAGCAGATGGCAGACATGGCAGATGGGTAGAATCTTTGCTTGGGTACATAGAATGGTGACAACCAACAACTAAGGGATTATCTTGTTTCTGTTTTGGCCAGATACAAATGACTAGTATAGAGGTGAAATCAAATTAAGAAAGAGATAAGAAGAGTGTACTACCTGACCTTAATGAGTTCCAATCAACAGACCCAGATGAGCTACATTCCATGTTACGAAAAGAACTTTATCTTACATTAATTGCTGAGCCAATGTCAATGATCTTTGAAAAATCATGAGGAATGAGAGGGTGCCATAGGACTGGGGGAGGGAAAATACCCCAATTTTCAGAAAAAGGAAGAGTGGAATTTGGAAAGCCAGGAAGCTTGACTTTCACTCCTGGTAAAATTCTAGAACATAGTACTGAAAAGAAGATTAGGGAACATCTTAAAAAGCAATCAGGCATCAGAAAGAGATTGCTTGGCTACCAAATTACTTGACTAGATCTACGGAATGATGCATGTAAAGTTGACCAAAATTTTAGCAAAGTATTGACAAAGTTTTTCATGCCATTCTTTAAAACAAAATATCATGATAGAAGCTAGGTGATGGTACATTTAGGAGGATTTCGAACTGTTTAAATGGCCAAGAATAATCATTAATAGTGGTGTTATGGTTTGGAAAGAGATAACTATCAGAATATCTCAAAGATCTCTTCTTGGACCTGTGCTGTTTAACATCTTTACCAGTGATTTCTATAAAGTCATAAATAGCATATTTTTTCAAATTTACAGATAATATAAAACTTTATTGTCATTCAGTCATGTCTGATTCTTCATAACTCCATATGGGGTTTTTTTGGCAAAGATACTAGAATGTTTTGCTATTTCCTTCTCCAATGGATTCAGGGAAACAGAGGTTAAGTGACTTGCCCAGGGTCACACAGCTAGTGAGTGTCTGAGGCTGGATTTGAACTCAGGTTTTCCTGACTCCAGGCCTAGCACTCTATCCACTATGCCACCTAGTTGCCTCAGTACAAAACTAGGAAGAAAGGAAAAAAAATCTGCAGATTAGAATATTTGGCCCAATCTGACAAGGTGAAATTTAGGTATAACTATCATTTTATTTGTATAGATTTCTGTAGAGTGAGGAAATTCCTTGCACCAGTTCAGGTTGGCACCTCCTCTTACAGAGTTGCCTAGAGCACTAAGAGGTTAAGTGACTTGCCCAGAATCACTTAGATTCTATTGTCACAAGTGGGTCTTAAATCCATGTATTCTTGGTTTTGAGGACATCTTTCTATCCTCTACCCCATGCTACCTTGAACGTAATAGGGATAAATAGAAAATATGAAAATGAGGATCAAAAATCAACTTCGTGAGTATAAAATGGAGGTGATACAACTAAATGAGGTACATATGAAGATGGTGTACAAGTTTTTTATGGATTGTAAAGGTCAGTATAAGACAATTGTGTGATGTGTCAGACAACAAAAAGTTAACTAAGCATGAGGTTGCATTAAGTGAGTTAAAGTATCCATTGAATAAAGAGGTGAGGGTCCTACTGTATTCTGTCTGCAAAAACAATATTTGGAACACTGTTCAGTTCTAGGCATTACATTTTAGGAAGGGCGTTGATAATCTGGAAGTCCCTCCAGTCTCTGTGATTCTGTGGTTCTGTTGGAAGAGTTCCATCACCATAAGTAGTTAGCAATTGTTCAGTGGGTAAGAAGTGCCAAATCTTTTTGCTTTCTACTGTGCCAAATAAAGCAGCTCACAGAAGGTCAGCAGCAGATATTAAACTATCTTTCATGCAAGGAAAAGGGATAATTAC
This sequence comes from Vombatus ursinus, assembly GCF_900497805.2. Taxonomy (NCBI): domain Eukaryota; kingdom Metazoa; phylum Chordata; class Mammalia; order Diprotodontia; family Vombatidae; genus Vombatus; species Vombatus ursinus. The sequence goes on from NW_020954562.1 coordinate 1,789,488, forward strand.
TGAACTCATAGACTAACAGATTGGGTTCTACAGGGCCATAGAAGGTAGCCCAAGAAACTAAAACCTCAGTGGGATGAACCAATGGTCCAGAGATGAAACAGTGACTGGGAAATTATCAGTGATTGTGTTCAGTGGATAGGTCTTCCTTAGTGTGACAAGGTACAACCAATCTTACTACAATTATAATTCATAGTAACTTTTCTGCTACTTATAGTTTTATGGAGTTGCCTAAAATATTTGAGAAGTTAAGTAACTTGCTCTGGGTCACACAGTCAATATGTGTCAGAGACAATTTGGACCCAAGTCTTCTTGGCTCCAAGGCCAGCTTTCTTATCACTATATTATGCTTCTTTAGCAAGGAATTCTAATGTCATTTAATGAAAGTATAGGCTATAGAAATAAAATCTCCAAAGGGAGGAAAGTGATAATCTCCTTGGTTTGCATCTAAAATATCATTTCCAGTTCTGGGCAACATATTTTAGAAGGAACAATGAGAGACTGGAGTATTTCTAGAGCAAATGTTCTTAATATTTTTTATGTCACGAACCCCATTGGAGGTCTGGTGGAGCCTTTAGAACCTTTCTCAGAATAACTTTTTATTGCCTATATTTATAATGAAAGAAAATGCTAAATTTCAGGTAAACATTAAATAAAATAAAGATGTAATCTTTTCCCTATGCAATTCTGTAGATGCCCTAAAATCGAAGTTGGTCACTGTACAATGTTGCCATTATTGTGTACAATGCTCTTCTGATTCTGCTCACTTCACTCAGCATCAGTTCAAGTAAGTCTTTCAAGGTTTTTTTTTTTTTCCTGAAATCTGCCTACTCATCATTTCATCGAACAATAGTATTTCATTACACTCAGATATTACAACTTGTTCAGCCATTCCCCAACTGATGGGCATCCCCCAAACTTCCAATTCTTTGCCACCACAAAAAGAGCTGCTATAAATATTTTTGTACGTGTGGGTCCTTTTTTCTTTTTTATGATCTCTTTGGGATAAAGATCTAGTAGTGGTATTGCTGGATCAAAGGGTATTCACAGTTTTATAGCCCTTTGGACATAGTTCCAAATTGCTCTCCAGAATAGTTGGATCAGTTCTAATGGGAACTCCTTACTATGGCCTTAGCATTCTTTTTGTAGTCCAAATTTGAGTTTATTCAGATAACATTTTGTTGTTGTTGACTTGTTTTAGTGGTGTCCAACTCTTTGTGACCCCATTTGGTGTTTTCTTGACAATGATACTGTAGTGGTTTGCCGTTTCCTTCTCTAGTTCATTTTACAGACGAGGAAACGGAGACAAACAGGGTTAAGTGACTTGCCCGGGGTCACATAGCTAGTGTCTGAGGTCAGATTTGAACTCAACTCCTACTGACTCCAGGGCTGGTGCTCTATCCATTGCAAAACCTAGCTGCTAGAAAGCACATTCAAATAGAATTCTAGGAAGGTGAAGAATAGTCGTTTTTTTTTAATGTTTTTTTTAAATGGATGCTAAGCTTGGGAAATGCATTTCCTCTCACACAACTAGGTTTTAACTGCTTAATAAAAGTTTTAGCTGAGGAAACTCTAATGTGCAGGATTTGATGCATATCATATTTTTGTGCTTTTACTTTTTGTCATCTATTCTGCTTTTTATTTACCAGCTTTTTTCTAGACCATTTCTTTTTAATACTTTCCTGTATTGCCTGTCACCAGTACTTGAAAAAAAATTTGGAATGCATGCTTTACTGATACAGGCACATCAGAAGGTCATTTGGATCACCTTCAAATGTGCACAGAATTTTTCTTTCTTTTCTGATGTTACATCAGTGTTTAAAGGATCTGTGATTTCACTGGTGTGGGTGCTCCCTCCAAATATGCAGATTGAAAACCCAGCCATGCCTCAGTAAATGGTCTTTGTGAAGTAATACTGGTGAAAACTAGTGGTGAAGTTCATAGTGTTAAGTCTCTCCCAATTTAATCAGATCATCACAGAATCTCAAAGTCAGGAGAAACCTCAGAGAAAGTAGAATCCAAGCCTTACTTGAAAAGTAATCCTCAATACAACATACCTCACATGTGGTCAAGCAACCTTTCTTAGAGACTTTCAATGAGGGGGATCCTGCTACTTCCTGAAGCATTCCATTCTACTTTTAGAAAAGCTCTAATTCATAGGAAGTTTTTCTCATACCCAAATAATCAAATAGAATTGTGATTTCATCCATGTGGATATCCTTGCCAATGAGGCAGAACACAACCCAGCCATCCTACCATCTTGTGCTTATCTTGTCTTATAAGTTTGCCATGGTAGGAGAAGGGTGGGGAGGAAATCTACCCCCAATGTACTGGGGGAAGGCCCTTGACATTCCCTTGACATTAGGAAGATACCAGTGGAGCACATAGGACTTTCTTCCCCTTCCCAAACTCTGCCTTCCAACAAACTTCCCTATTTTTATTGAAGGCACCCCCGGTCTTCCAGATTCCTAGGTTCATAACCTTGATGCTATTCTCAGCTCCTCACTGTCCCTCCCCTATTCTTGCCCTGCATAGGAAATGATTATTTTTCATTTCTGTTCCATGACAAACAAGCCCATCTTCTTCAATCATATATGTCCCCCGATCCTCTCAATGATACTCAATTTTAATATTTTAGAGACTGTTGTGTTCCATGCCTAAAGAGAACCATCTCCAGCTGTCCTGATCTATATCTTGCCACTGGACCCAGATGGCTTTGGAGGAGAGAGTGAGGCTAGTGACTTTGCACACTCCTCCCTCACTTAAATCAATTCACTTACATGTCAAGACATCTCTTTTCTGATGTCATGGTCCTCTTTGAGCGTGGAGGACAAACAACAGAGTGAATAGTAGTAGCTGCTGCACTGGGGACCCAACTGGCCAGTTCCAGTTAAGCAATGCAATGCCTTCCTTCCTTCCTTCCTTCCTTCCTTCCTTCCTTCCTTCCTTCCT
>NW_020954562.1:1792446-1957808 GCF_900497805.2 Vombatus ursinus
TTCCTTCCTTCCTTCCTTCCTTCCTTCCTTCCTTCCTTCCTTCCTTCACTCCCTCCCTCCTCTCCCTCTGCCCACATAGGGAATTATACCCTTACCTGCTCTGCCCAAAGGAATATAAATTTTGATTGCTGAAATCTAGCAAGATATCTTAGGGCTTACCACCTAGATTTCTTTTTTATAGACCATGCCTTAAGCCCAAATCACTCTGGCTCTCATTGACTGGCCAACAATGAGTCCTAGTCCAAACCTCATTTGATCATTGTTTGGATTTTGATGGCTCAGAGTGAGTGTAAATAGCAATTGTTTCTATTTTGGCCAGAAACCCTGACAATCTTCCCCTCCCAGATTGAAATTTTTATTTTTTTTTTTGGTGGGCAAAAGAGGCCATTCTTTGCCTCATTTTTACCTAGCCTTAATCACTGGATGAGCATCACCTCAGCCAAAATGAGACCTAGGAAAGACCTTACCTCAAAAAGGCCAAAGTTTCCCACTACATCTGGGGCCATCTCTAGTCATCCTGATCTATATTTTGCCACTGGACCCAGATGACTCTGGAGGAGAAAGTGAAGCTGGTGACTTTGCATAGCCTTCTCTCACTTAAATCCAATTCACCTGTAAGTCATGACATATCTTTCCTGATGTCACGGTCCTCTTTGAGAAGGAAGGACAAACAACAACAACCATGCCTAAAGGCCATATACCACCCTGATAGACTACTGGCATTAACAAGATGGGCCTTCATTTGAGGAAGAAGTTTGAGTCTATCAAAGGAACTTTGAATTTTCTCGTAAGCAAACCAGCCTTTTCTCTTCTTCCCATTAATTTTTGGATTTCACTATGTTCAGTGGTAGTACTCAACAAAGGTTATCTGAGGCACAATTGTTGCTAATTTAAATTTTAATTTGGGGCCTTAACTTGTCCATCTGCACTCACATGATGTCGACAAGCATTTATTAAGTCTTGACTATATGCTAGGCACCGTGGTAAGCACTGGGGATACAAAGAAAGGCAGAAATTGTCCCTGGCCTCAAGGTGCCCACATTCTAATGGGGGACAACTAGATACATACAAGATATATGTTGTTGTTTGTCCTTTGTTCTCAAAGAAGACCATGACATTGGAAAGGAGATGTCATGATTTACAAGTGAATTGGACTAAGTCACCAGCCTCAGTCTATCCCCTGGAGCCATCTGGGTCCAGGGGCAAAATATAGATCAGGATGACTGGATATGGCCCCAAATGCTATGGGAGGCCTCTTTGAACTAGGTTCTTTCCCAGGTCTCAGTTTGACTGAGGCAACACCCATTGAGTGATTAAGACTAGGTAAAAATGAGGCAAAGAATGGCCTCTTTTACCTAGTTAAAAAAGTGAAGTAAAGTCAATCTGGGAGAGGAAGACCCTTAAGGTTTCTCACCAAAACAGAAACAATTGCCATTTGCACTCACTCTGAGCATCAGAATCTAAACAATGACCAGGTGAAGCTTGGTCTGGGACCTATTGTTGGCCAGTCAATGAGAGCCAGAGTGATTTGGGTTTAAGGCATGGTTCATGGAGGGTAAATAAAGGTAATCTCAGAAGGAAATTTTTGAGAGGGACCAAGAAAGACCTCTTGCAGGAAGTAGGAATTGAGCTGAGACTTGACAGACTTCAGAGTTATCAGGAAGCTGAAAGAAGGAGGAATTCCTCCAGTGTATTCCAGTGGAGGTAGACTTGAGGCAGGGAAACTAACCAGCAGGCTTATTGCAAAGTCTAGGCATGAAGTGTTATGAGCCTACACCAGGACAGTGTGTCAGTGTCAGAGGAGAGAAGGTATGAAAAGTATCATGAAGGTAGAACGAACAGAACTTGGTAATAGATTGGACATGGAGAAGGTGGGGTACATGAGAATGAGAATTTGTGGTTTATACCTCAAGCCTGGGTGACTAGGAGGATCTGCTTAAGGTATGTGTACTGATGGACAAAGTCTATAGGTTTTTCAAGTAACTGAACAACAAGCATCCACATCTGGTATTGAAGATTAAGTCAAATTCTTTTGAGTGATTATTATTAGCATAATAATAATATTATGATGTTGTTATCATCCAGGAGGCTCTGTAATGTTCTAGGACTTGATGAAAACAGCACAATGACCTCCGCAAGCAGCAGCATATGTAGGTCAACATCCCTAGGGAATTCCTCTTCAACTTGGACTCTGTGTCTGGATCTCTTCCATGACTTTTGGAAACACCTTTGGCCAACACACATCTCCTTGTTTCATGCCTTGCCTAATGTTTACAGTGAAAGAGCTGTTGGACAAGATTATCTCTGCTTCCATTCCTTGCATAATTTTGATACATGAATGGGAGAAATCTTGTTAGTAGAGAGCCTTTAAGCTATGTTTTACTCTATCAAATCAAAAGTTTTTTAATAGCAAAAAAATAAAGTAAGCAGAGGGATTTATATTTGTTACATCTTTGAGTCATGTGTGATGTTTAAGATATCATCTGCTATAATATATTTCTTGCAAAAGGCCACCATCAAGGGTGCCTTCAGTGCATACATAAATTATTCTCATTAAAATTTATAAAGTTGGGAAAATGAGCATATAGGATGGTACTTGTTAATATCCTCAGTCCCATTTTTTCATATTAATAACATCTGAGATTTTTCAGATTGGTAGGATCCATCAGAACTTGTTCCCCTCCAGCATAACCTTCAATGGTATGATGAAGAATTTTGTGAACATGGTTAGCCTATAAAATGGGGATTCTGATACTTGCGCTACTATCTCTCAAAGTAATCGGATTTGAAGGAGAGAATATTTTTAAAGCCTTTTTATGTGTAAAATGCTCTACTAATGCAAATGCTTTCAATGTTCATGAAGTATTGTGTAGCTTTTCTGTTGGACATGGGCTAGCTGTATTTTAATTGTTTTGCTAGTTTTTTTCCCCTCTTTCACTTTTCTGCTGCCCAGTATCTTCACTTTCCCCCTATCCAATGTGGTCCAGAAGAAAGGGAACAAGGTTGTAAATTGAGAGACTTGGGTTTCATTCATGGCTTTGTACTTACTGACAGGTGTGATAGTGTACAAATCATTCAAGTCCTCTGAGCCTTAGCTTCTTATCTATGGAATGAAGACAACAATAGCTGAGTCCTGTGATGCCATGCTTGTTGACTGATGGATTTTTACCTCATGCCCTTTTCTCAGTTCCCTTTCAACTGCCTAGTGTTAGGCAGTTGGTAGCTAGAATGCTAGGCTTACAGTCAGGAAAAAGTCACCTCAAATCCAACCTCAGATACTTGATAGCGGTGTGACCCTGGGCATTTCCCATCTGTTTCTGTTTCCTCATCTGAAAAATAAAGAGAATAATAGCACCCACCTCCTAGGATTATTGTGAGGACAAGATGATATAAAATTTGTAAAATGGTTTGCAAACCTTAAAGTTCTAGAAAAATGCTGGTTTTTATTAATGCCATTCATTTCTTACTTGCTATACTGTTTACTTACATGCCATTTTCACGTCAATGAATTTGTCTCCTGAGTTCTTAACATTAGCATATGCTGTCTTTCTAAGGCCATATCTTGGATGGACCAAATTTCTACAGAAAACAGTATAAACTTGCCCTATTCCCATGGGACTATAGATGGAAATGAAAGGTTCAGGGGAAATGATATTCAGAGAGTGTGTATAAAGCTAATGAAATTCATTGTCTGCTTTTTTGTTTCCCTGTTAACTTCTCAAGTTTCAGAACAATAGCATGCTTTGCTAAAAATACCATCTTTCTTTGTCATTCCTTTGAATTTTCTAGAGGACTTCTTTTTCAACTCTTTTACAAATGATTTCAAATTTAATTCTGCCACCTTTGCCCTTGTCATTAACCAAAACACTGCCAATCAACTTTTCAGCTTCTCTCCATTTTCAAAAGGTCAAAAATCAGAGGGAGTGTTGATGAAAAAAGGGCTTCTGGGCCTTTGGCCAAAACCAACACAATTCCCTTTCTCATGTTCCCTATTTTTCCACATTGTAGTTCAATGATAATGTAAATCATTACTTTTCATTTGTTCCAAACATCCTAACCCAGCCTCTTTTCTTTTCTTGCCAGGCCGTGGGAGCCATGAGAACAGCCAGCACCGTATTATAGGATAGGGGATCTGTTGAGGTTGAGAGGTTGAGAGACCCCTCAAAGACCAGAGTATGGGACAGGGTCATCTGGAATGAATTCACAGACTCAAGCATTCTTTGAGTCAGGGTGGCAAAGATTTATTGTTACACTATATAGTGGGCAGAGTTCCTTAGGGAACTTAAAGCCTAACAGAAATTACATTGAAGCTTATATAGGAAAAGTAGTGAATTATGTGGCAAGTATACTAATTAGGTGATAACATACAACTACGTCATTCATTACTGGAAACTTCGGGGAGAAGAGGAAGAGAGGGTTCCTAAAGGGTATATTTTTGGTCTGTTGTAACTGTAACAAGATAGTTTCAGGAGTTGACGTCTATAGCTTGACCTCTGGATTGTATACGGTAACTGTGGGCATCAGTACTTGATAGTTTGGCTGGTAAAAGATAATCCTGTTCATACAAGGGAAATTCTACAGAGATCAATTTGTTCTTGTAACAGGGAGAGATAGTTTGCTTCACTGGACCCACTTATGAGTCACTGCCAGAGATAGGGTCATTGGGCTGTAGGGAAACTGCCAAAGATAGTGTTTCTGGGGCCAGGGAACAATTGGGATCCAAGCACAGGCACCCCAATACCCCATCAGATCCACAAGAGCATCACTGAGGCATGAGCTAAGGAGCTGAGGCACAAAATGATCCATTTCTTTTCTATCGCCAGCATACCTGTTCATGTCCATCCATTGCTACTCTCCTCTTATATCATCTTGGCATACTGGCCCAGGAACAGGAAGGGGATTTAGAAAACTGGCTTCCCCTCACTACTTCCAGACTTTTTACCTGCCTCCATTGTTTGGCAACCTCTTCTCCTTTGAGGTTCCCTCTATCTCAATTTATCACCCAATCCAGATTCTGGTGACTGGAGTCAGGAAAATAATTTGTGCCTCTCATCTTTAAGTAAACCTCCATTAGTAGCACTCAGATAATTCTGCTTCCTTTCTCAAGGGGTTCAGTACATAGCAAATAGTATCCCTCTCCATTCCAACTCCTGACTTTATACTAGGGAACCTCAACATACATATTGATGTCCCTCAAACATCCTAACCTGTAATTTCCTCAGTCTCCTCAATACCCATGATTCACCTTTTTATGCCAGAATGGTCACATGCAGAAATGGTCACACCCTTGATCTTACCATCACCCAAGAGTGTTCCACAAGCAATCAAGAATTTTGGGTGCAGTTAGGTGGCACTAAGGCAGCTAGGTGGCGCAGTGGATAGAGCACCGGCTCTGAAGTCAGGAGGTCCTGAGTTCAAATCTGGCCTTATACCAAACACTTGACACTTACTAGCTGTGTGACCTGGACAAGTCACAACCCCAATTGCCTTAAAAAAAAATTCTGAAATTCTTTTATCATAAACTCCTATGATATCATCTTTCTGAATGCTTTAATCCTCCTAAATATAGTCTTTGTCTCACTGTGGCCTCAAATCTCTCCACTCCTCAGTTCTCCCTTAGGCTCTGGTTTCACTTTTCTCTTTTGCCAGACTCAATCTTTTGGTTACCCAATTCAGCTCTACACTGTCCTGCTCTTTCAAGTTTCTTGCTCCTTTGTCCTACTCACGTCCTGCCAAAGCCCAATCCTGGACTGATCCTACCATGTACTTATTCTATTCCATCTTACATGCCCCTGAATGGAGCTACAGGAATTCTCACAACTCTGCTGAGTCCACTATAAATTTATATTATCTAATTTTAATTGATCATGCAGTGCAGCAAGGCAGTCTTTTCCTTTTCCCTAATTGATCTTCTATCTTGTCCTTCATAGCAGCTATTCCAAATGCCCTCTTTTTTCCTTAGACCCTCCACACCTTCCCCTTCTCATCAGGAGACCTTGACTTACACTTTACTAAGAAAATAGAGACCATTCATCATAAGTCCTTTCATTTTTTTTTCCTATATCACACTATAGATCAGGGATCTAGAGCTGCAAGTAAAAATACCCAAGTTTCAGTTCAGCTATTGATTTTCTACTTAAGATTGGAAGCTCCTTGAAAGCAGGAATTGTGCCTTGTTCACATTTGTACTTGCCCTCGCTCCCTAAGGGCTTTGCCACTTACTGGTGATCAATAAATGTTTGTGTAATGGTACTGATTTTTTTTTTTTGGTGAGGCAATTGGGTGTTAAGTGACTTGCCCACCATCACACAACTAGTAAGTATCATGTGTCTGAGGCCAGATTTGAACTCAGGCCCTCCTGACTCCAAGGCTGGTGCTCTATCCACTGCGCCATCTAGCTGCCCCTGAAATTTTTTAAATGAATAGATTAAAGGAGGATTGGTCTCATCATCGACGATTGATGACAATTACAAAACAACCACTTTAGCTCTCTGTCTGAATCATATTGATTGTGAGAGAGCCAAAATGAATAGTTTTTCTGTGCTGTGGTCCAGTTTACTTGTCGCATAGAAAGAGTGCTGAACCAGGACTCAGCTTCCTTGTCTCTCATTAACTGTCCTTATTCATATTGCTGGTATCATCGCTGCTCTTTTTGTCCTTTCTTTACCAAGATGCCGCTCTCCATGGTGACTAGTTCAGATTTTTTTTTCCTACATTAAGGTTTACGAAGTGTTTTTGTCACAAGAAACCTGGGAAGTGTGTATTGCAAGTATTCTTGGTACCTCCAATTAACAAGGGAAAAAAATACATTCCTCAGTTAGGCTGCAAGTTTCTGGAAGACTTTAGTCCCTTTTTATCTTTGTGCCTGTATCACCCAGTGGAATGCCTTGTATGTTGTTGTTGTCCAGTCATGTCTGACTCTTCATGACCCCACAGAACATACTGTCCATGAGAATTTCTTGGCAAAGATACTGGAGCAGTTTGCCATTTCCTTCTCCAGTGGATTAAGGCAAACAGAAGTTTACTTGCCCAGGGTCACACAGCTAGTGAGTGTCTGAGGCTGGATTTGAACTCAGGTCTTCCTGACTCCAGGCCTAACCCTCTATCCACTGAGCCATCTAGCTGCACTTGCCTATTGTATATAAATGTATACAATTGTATATATTTGTATATAAAAGATGTTTAATTTAAAATTGTAGAGTTGAATCAAGAGAGGTGGTGACTTGCTCAGGGTTCCATCGCTACTAAATATCAGAGCTGCAGCTCTAAGGCAGGTCTTTTGACTCTCTGACCTGTGTCCTTGCCACCCTAGGTGGGGCTTAAAGGACCAGAGTTGAATAAATAATTATCTGTACTGTTGCATTGTTGCAACTCATGTCAGAGGCCTCTCTTCTTACACAAATGGTCTGTGTACACTCTGGGGAATTTCTCTTCTATTTAACTCACTATACCCTTCCCCTCAAAATCTGGGAGTTCTTGTATATGATGCCACCCAGAATACTGTCACTAACCTCCTACCTTTCAGAGAAAACAATTCTCAAAACTCAAAGGAGGAAAACTTTATAGGTCAAAACAAAACAGGAGAGCTCATGAAGGAGGTAGCACAAAATAGCAACCTCTGCCCATGAGCAACCTTCCACTAGAGGGCTTTCTGGCTTCAGCTTCTATGGAATTCATAGATTTAGTGCCAGAAAGGACCTGAGGGATCACCAGATGCACGATGATTCAGCCCCTTCATCTCCCACGTGGCAGGTGGGGCTACTGCTAGGGGTTGCCTGACTTTCTCAGTGTATGGGTCCTATTGTAGTTCTCCAGAGCTTCTAACACATGGTCTTGGTTGGCATTTTCTGTCAAGATGCCTCATCATTGCTCCTCCTGTAATTCTTCAGATGTTCTGTCTGGCATAGCTCTTCTGTCTTACCCTTCTTGCAACTCTACTCAGCTACTGGCTAGTGGAATCACTTTCTCCAGAGAAAAATTTGTTGAGAACTTTGTCTCATGACTGCACAAAGAAATACAGTTATCCCTTTCACATCATGGGGGTTAGGGACATGGCACCACTCTGCAATCTGGATGATCCACAAAAAAATTTTTGGTCCTCCTTTCATACTAGGGAAGAAGTCTGAATTATTACAGTATTAAAAGGTAAAATATGTTGACATTATACAATACTATACATGTATTTTATGCATTTCTGAGTTTCTAAACTTTTTCTGTGTCATCTGCTGACCTTTGCATGTTGTCTACAGCTTCCGCAAAACTCCTCAAACATTCCCATTTAATTTCTTATGTTGATCTGCAATATTCAAATGGTGATGGGAAAGTCGCAATAGAAGAGATAGCCATATTTCAAAGCTTTATTATATAGTCCCTTCTCTGGGTTACTTTCGCAGAGTGCAGTTATTTCTTGCACAGATCTTGGGGTATTCCTGTGGGCCCAGACTCCTACTACTATAGCTCATGAACCACCCCCTACAGTACTTCCCCTTCATCATCATCCAGTGTGTATACAATTAGGTAAAAGCAATGGCATTTGCTAAAATTGTAGAAGAAGAATAGAAGCTATAAAAACATTTCCCCTAACAAACCTGGGGTACATCTTCCTATAAATACACACAGAGTATAATGGAAAGGAGACATGCATGTAGGGAATCTATAGAGTCAAGGCACCTCACATCTTCAATCACATAGGACCTGAATGTCCTTTCTCTTTATGGAGTTCTCATGCTGCCCCTCTGGCCCTGGGCCTAGAGTTTTAGCTGGGTGTCCACTCAGCCAGACTCTCAGGATCTGCTCCACTTCATAGCTCAGCCCTCTGTTGCCCCATTTCTGGGACAACTTCTTCCTTGATTCCATAGTTGACTCTCTTCTGCAACCCTAACGGCCATATGCTTTGAAGCTACTTTTAGCCTTGAGTGACTAACCCCATTTCTCTCTTACTATCTTTCAAGCTTCATAGATATACCTAGAGGGCAAGTGGAGAGGGTTATTGAAATAAATCAAGATTGTTTCTGGCCATTTCTAGGTTAATAGGCATGGAAATAAAAAAATATCCAAGCCTGTCAGAAGATTGCTTATTTTTACTCTAGTTCTTGCCTGAACTCTCTTATGCTGAGTATGTCTCCTACTCCTTAAGTATCTCTTATAATAGATGCCATTGTATACATAGGGTGAGAAGAAAGGAAAAGATTCTCCCTTTCTGCTGTCTTCTGTTATAGGAACAGGGCTCATACTCCACAAATCTGTTTCAGCCTGTTCTCATCCACACTCATTCACTCTTGAAATGTCCTATAATCATTTCAGGGCTACCACAGGACACGGACAATCTTTTGCCCCTTCTAATTCAATCAAGGAACTTGTTCACACTTCATAAGGGGATCAGCAGTGTGGCCAACATTGTACAGTTAGTTCAACATTTTTTTGTAACTACTTACTTTAATTAAATCCTGAGGTCCCTAAGCTGGAAGGTTAGTAAGAGACTAATTCTCTCTATCTATCTTAGCAGAAAATAATTTCTTCTTATGTTATAGTTCAAGCACTCTGCCAGACAAGACACTTCATTCTGAAGCATCTTTCTTGTTTTGTGTTTCTTCCTTACATCTGGCCTCCAAAAAGTTCACCACGGAGTCAGGAAAATAATTTGTGCCTCTAATCTTTAAGTAAGCCTCCATAACCAATGCCAAGTTAGAGCACAGTGACTCCAAAGTCTGATGTTCTCTTTCTCCCAGCCACTTTGGCGGTGTTTCCCACTTGAACACTTTCAATGGGTCTAGAAGCTTGACAAATTATTCCAGTTTCTCCCTAACTGTCTTTCAAACTTCATAGATATGCCTAGGGGCAACTGGAGGGGGTTATTAAAATAAACCAGGACTATTTCTGGTCATTTCTAGGTTAGTACATAAGGAAATCCAGAGTCCCCTAGAATTATCTTGTACAGAGCAATAAAGGGAAAAGAGAAGCATATAAACCAACCCCACCACACTGTGAAAACATGGTGTTTAGCCTTTGCCTAGTTATTGTAGGCATTCTTGGAATAACCAACACTCCTTTTGTAACTCTACTACAGTCATTTGTTGACCCCAAGTAGACCAAGCTACTGCAACTAGCATTCAACTCCTCCTAAATGTAAATTCTTAGCTGAAGTCCCAAAGTCTTGTACCAGACCCAGAGTCTTTCTACAAAAGGATAATCTTATTATTTATAGTTGTGCCCTAAGCTGGTATTTCTAACTGCAGTTGCTTCCAGTTTCACATAACCCTGGACTGCAGGAGGCTTTGCTTGGCGAAGCATGCCTCCTGTTTGCAAATGCCCTGCTGGAGTTTACTATGCAAGGATTACTGTGGAATCCTGCTGTTGGTCCATTTTTCACACATACACAGTGCCACCTAGATGTTTTCTGATGAGCATTGCTTCAGTGTTGGTAAGCTGGCCACTTTCCAACATTCAATTCATGATGATCTCACCCTGCTTATTTTGGTTCAGTAGAGTTTGTCTAGGTAGCAGTGACACTGTCCGAGGTACTTCAAAGAGTGTAGAAGTAGAGAATTGGGCCCTCAATGAAGCTAGGCTCAGGATACTATTTTTTTTATTGAGGGCAAAGTAAGAAATATTCTTTTGGATAATCATAGGATCACAGGATCATAGATTTAGAGCTAGAATCAATTAGCCAATCAACAAGCATTTAGGAAGTGCCTGGATGTCAGGTATTGCATTGGGCAATGAACTTACACAATCAAAAGAAATAGTGTAACTCATTTTTTCATTGGTCATCATCCAGGCTAGGTTGATTGGTGGCCAGGACTAAAACTGGTTAGATAGAGAAACTGAGCAAATTCTCCAAGGTATCCCAATAAATTAGTAACAAGCTTCATTTTCCGTTTCCTAGTGCTCTGTCATGAATTTGCTAGGCTCTTCAGCAGGGACAGGGCCAGAGCTGGATAGAATTATAAAGAAAATAAAAACCAAACCATACCTCATCTCCCTTTTCATTCCTCCATTGCCTCTACCCCCACTGGCCTTGGGTCTGCTGTGACCTCCTTGAAATTGTCCCATGGTTAGGACTTCACCCTCCTCCCCATCAGAATGTGTTCCTTCTATACCTTGTTCCCATGGGGACCTCTATGCTCTGGTGGAAAGGGGGAGGAAGATGGAGAACTTATTGATTAACATGTTAATCAGTGTTAATCTGTTAATACAATAATAACTACTAATGAGAAAGCTTCAAGGAGTGACTCTAAAGGAAGGGAATCTGTGGCACCAAGGCAAATTACTGAGGGGCTATGGAGCTCTTTCCAAATCACTATGTGTTGTGACTAAACACTTGTAGGACTTATTCTGATATCGGACCTATAGTGGAAAGAGTACTGGCTGTGTAATCAGGGGACTGATTTGAAATTGTAGGGTTATAGCTGGAAAGAACCTTAGAGGACATTAAACTAACTCCATCATTTTACAGTTGAGGAAACTGATGTTCAGAGAATAGAAGAGTGGAAAGAGCACGGGATTTGGAATCTGATAACTCTGGGTTCAAACCTTAGCATTGCTATTTACTATCTGTATGGCCATTTATAAATCATTCTTCTCTGTCCCAGTGTCCTTGTCTATAAAGTGAAGGTACCGGAGAGATAGCCTCTTAGTTCCTTTCAGTTATAAATCCTATGAATCTATGACTTTCCAAAGGTCACATAGCAAATTAGTTGAAGAACCCAGGATTGCAACATTCTTACCCTAGAACAAGAAAAACAGAATTTCAGAACCTCAGTGTTAGAAGGGGACATTTAGGGGTCAGTCTCTATCCAGACAAGAACCCCCATTCTTGATGGGTGTCCATCCAGCCTTGACTTAAAGACCTCCAGCAACAAGGTGACTCCTTCTGTCCTAAGGCAGAATTCTTGTCACTCCACTCCCTATGTTTCCAATTCTCATACATGAATATGTATACATCATCCAAATCCCCCATCAGCACATGTCTAGAACTAAAAATTTTAAGGGTTATTGCTTGTATAGCAGTACCCTTTCCTCATATTTCTTAAGATTAGAGTGAGTGAGCCCTCTTATGGAGTCAGAGGGAATGTCTCTTTCACTAAAAATATTCATTCTCTGTAGGTTGTGTGCCACTTGATGAACTAATTCATAATAATAAAGATGGTACTTTATTATTTTGTGGGATTTCCCCCTGTTGCTCTTTACCTTTTTAAAAAGGTCCAGTTTCTACCTGCATGTCTTTTTTTTTTACTTTTTTTGTGTATTTTTTAAATTCATTTTAAACTTAAATACAAAATGGGAAAAAGAAGAAAAAGAACATTTCCATTTACACAGCAGAACATAAGAGAGGATCCAATATAAAACAATAAACTTCCATTTCAAGAAAACCTATGTAATAAATACGACACATTGTTTTCAAGCTATCCAGCTTTTCTTTGCTTCCTTCTAGATTTTCTTCTGTTCTCTGCTGTGTACTTTTTAGCTTTTTTTCCCTCTCTCCCCTCTCCCCACTCCTGACCCTAGAGAAGGCTGCAAATTAACATGGATACACACACACACACATATACACATATACATATATATAAAACCATACTATGCACATTTCTATTTGTCATTTCTTTCTCTGGAGGTGGATAACATCTTCCTTCATAGGTTTAAGTCTTTCCATGTTTTTCTAAATCAACCAGCTCATCATTTCTTATATCATAGCAGTATTCCAGCACAATCATATCCTATCTGAGACACTGTCTATTAAAATTTTTTCCCAATTTTCTGCTTTCCTTCTATTCTTGGCTACATTGGTTTTATTTATACAAGAAAGTTTTAATTCAAAATAATCAAAAATATCCATTATATACTTTAACAATGCTTTCACCTTATAATATGGTTTAAGGCCTGTATATGTCTTTAAAAATTTCTGGATTTCATGGGCAAAGAAATTATTTTTTCTCGTCTTGGAAATGGAAAATAACCTGGGCCTAGAATTAAACACTAAGAAAGCTAGTTGGATTGCTTTAGGGGAAGTTACACCATTCTTTTTATGACCCCAAGTAATATATAAGACCAAAAGGCATTCTGCCAATAACTAAGTGGTCAAAAGATATGGAACAAACAGTATTCAAGGGAAGAATTGCAATAATTCCATGAAGGGATACTCTAAATATCTAATAATAAGAGAAATGCAAATCAAAACGACCTGAAATTTCACTTCAATACTCAGCAAATTGGCAAAGATAAAAAAGGTGGGAAAAGTCAACTTGGAGGATTAGAAAGACAAGTATACTGATGCATTGCTGGTAGAGCTGTGAATGAATACAATCATCCAGGAAAAAAAATCTTTGACAAAAATAGGAAATAGGGAAGTACTGATGACATAATGTGATAAGATACACAGAAGTATGAAGAGATCTATATGAACTGATGCAGAGCTAAGACTATAGTGTATACAATGACAATAACAACGTAAATGGAAAGAATGACAACCACAAAACAATCAGGTGAATGAATGTTGTAAAATTACAAAGAACAAGATTGGCCCCAAGGAAGAGATAGTGAAAGATACTTCCCTCCTTATAGAGGTAGAATTTTACAGGTGTGAAACATTGCATGCAATGTCTGATTTTTTTCAATGAACAAATGAGTTTTGTAGATTTTTCTCTTTTTCCTCTTCTCTTTTGCTTTTCTTTCTTTCTTTTTTTTTAAAATTGCTATAAGGGATGACTCTCGGGAATGGGATTAGGAGGAGGCATAGGAGGAAATCTAGATGACATAAAAATAAAAGCTATCAATACCAATCTATTTTTTTAAAAGACACAAAATTTCTTAAAATCTTTTAAACACCAATGTCTTTTAATTATAAATATCTCTCAAATGATACTCTATATTCATGAATCATGGAATACCACAGACTCTGAAGAAGTCGATTTGAGAATCATTCAAAAGGCAGTGCAAAGATATGTGGTTGAGGGGAATGTGTTGTAATTCATTTCCAAATGAGGAATTTCATCAGAATTATGAAATAAAAAATGTCATCAGAGAAATGTTTGGGGAAAAAAAGATGAACCTGTTATGTAATAAGAGTGCAAAATTACCAATGGATAGACTACATGCTCTATTGATATCCGTACAAAGTCAAGAAAAGTAGAAGATGGTCTCTAGCAGATTAGGTGCTAGAGATGGCAGACTTATGGGGCACATGGCAGACTTTCAAAGTACACTTATGGAAGACAGGATAAGCAGGTATGGATGTGTTACAATCTTCCTCCCTGGGGGAATACCACATTGGTGAGATCACATATCCATGGAATTATCAAAATAATCTTTCCACACAGTTGTCTTCAAATGGCAAAGAATTCTTTGAATTCCTGAAGGAAGGCAGTGGTTTTCCATAACAAATGGCAGCAGTAACAAGTTTTCTCACATGCTAAGTCTTTGAATACTGTAGACTTGTGTTTTGGTCAAATGACAATGCTGCTCAAATTGGCCCAAGAGTTTACAAATTTTGTTTTAAAAACATATAGAATGAAACATGCTATCTACCTGCAATTTAGAGCTGAGGGAGTCAGAGTACAAATGGAAACATATTTTTTCTTTCTTCTTTTTTAAATTATTTTTGGACATGGCTAATGTGGGAATATGTTTTACATGATTATATATACTTGTAATGGGTTCTGTTTTTCTTGTCTTTTCAATGGGTTGGGAAGTGGGACAGGAGAAAGAATTCAGAACTAAAAATAAAATTTAATTAAAAAGATTAAAGACATGCAGAAAATTGTTTAGAACTCTTGAGACAACAAATCTTCCTTTTCCAGAGTGGATTCCATGATGAAAATCTAGCATGTTTTCTTTTCCAAACTTTCAGTTGTAAATTTGGCACTGGACAATGGATGATTAAAATGTGTAACTGTTCTCTTTGTAGAATGGTTGGAGAGTATGGGTACAGAAATTCACATGTACTATCAAAAGCAGTCTTTTTGAAAATTAATGTTTGCTTAATTGTTTTTCTTTGTTAGAAGGAAATGGTTAATGTTAGATATTGGGAAGGGACTATTGTATAAAAAACAAAAGACAACAATAAAGGTGTTTTTTTAAATAAGTGCTAAATTCTTGGTTAAGCCAAAGAAAATGTAGAGTTTAGAATCATAAGTAATAAAGTTGCCATTCTTTCCATTTCATCCATACTCCCTATGTGGTCTTTATACTTTCCTCTTGCCAGCAATTTGAGAAAAGCCCCAGCTGTGGCTAAAGAGAATTGCATTGAGAGACTTCACTAATAGAAACTCCAAACATACCATGATGATTCTTCACTAGGCTTAAGAAACTGCCAAGAAAAAATTTACTTACAAATTTAGTGCTGTTTGTATATTTTCCTAGGGGAAAATATTTACCAACACTTTGATATTTGCTCCAAGATCATGGAATTCCATTCCATTCCACAAGGACAAAACAGGAGGATTTCTTTGAAATTCATTTGTGTTCTAAGATAAAATGGCTAAGTAGTTCAACTTTGACATGGGTGGGAACATGCCTCATCTCCCAAAAGAAATGAATGTGAGAAAGGGGAGCATAAGCTGTGTCTGGTGCCATATGAAAATAAATGGTCATGTTCAATGACTCTAATATATTATATGATAGAAATAAAAAAAATTAACAAGCAAGGCAGAAGGAATGCCATTCTGTTATGCTAATAGAAGCATTGACACAGTCCCTTAATGGCAAATCATATTTGGCATGGGTCTTGCTGCAAATGATGAAATAATACACCCATCCAGCTTACTATAATTATTCCTTCTCACTGTGGTATAATGGAACTGCCCTGAATCTGGAGACAAAAGACAGAGGCTAAGATCTCAGCTCTACCATTTACTAGCTGTGTGACTGGACAAGTCACTTAAGTGTTCTTGTGCCTCAGTTCCTTACTGATAAATTGGGAATGATAAGCTATACTTAATATGGCTGATGTGGGGATCAAATCAGATAATGAATGTTAAATAATCTTTAAAATGTAAAATATTCAGCAAATGTCAGCTATAATTACTCTTCTTATACAATCAATATACTATTAAACACCATAATCTAGCCCCCGCCTACCTTTCTAGTCTTCTTATATAGTACTCCCTAACACTTACTCTTCAATCCAGTCACATTGGCCTCCTGGTTGTTCCATCAATGAGGCTCTCTACATTCTCTCTGGCTGTCCCTCATGCTTGGAATACTCTCCCTCTTTCCCTCCAACTACTGACCTCCCTGGCTTCCTTCAAATCCCAACTAAAATCCTGTCTTCTACAAGAAGCCTTCCTTAACCCCTCGTAATTCCAGGGCTTTCTGTCTGTTAATTGTTTCCTATTTATCCTGTATACAGCTTGCTTAGTATATATTTGTTTGAATGTTGTCTTCCCTATTAGATTGTAAGGGCCTTGAGGCTCCTTGTCTTTTGCCTCTTTTTGTATCTGCAGTGCTTAGCACAGTGCCTGACACATAGTAGGTGCTTAATAAATGTTTATTGAATTGAATTGCTGGGAAAATTAATGTTTATATGTATATTTATAGCCAGGAATGTGCTGGTAAATGTTTAACAACTGGCTTTCCAAAAAGTCCACACATTAAATTTTATTTGCATGATTAACATTTTCTCCTTTCTTAAATCTAGACAATCAACAAAACAATAAATGAAGCCTTGATTTACAGCATTTGTTGATTTCTGAAGTATAAATGCTCACACTGAAAATTTAACAATTGGCTTTTGGGAGCTAATTGAATTGGCTGTTGCATATCCCTGTCTGTAGCACTTTTTGATATTTCTCATTCTTGATACTGGCGAAAATGTGCCCTCTCCCTCCAAACATATACAAACATACACATTCACACTAAAAGGATAATGGACAGAGAGGGTGTCTTCAGAGTCAGGAATACATGGACTCAAGTCCTGCACACGTACTAGCTATGTGATCCTGGACAAGTATTTAACTTGTCAGTGCCTTAGATGAGTCTCTAAGAGTACATGTTACAGAGCATTGTTGATCTGTATTGACTTGTAGAAGGAGTGTCCTCACAAGGAGATTCCTATGCTAATGAAAGAAAGGTCTGGGCAAATACGTGTGTGTATGTGTGTAGGCATATACACATATGTATACATACATGTACATATACATGCAATTATACCTGAATGTGCTCTTCTTTCCCCGAGAATAAAGATTATGGCATTTTTTTTTTTGTAGCTATTAGGTGGGTGGGTAGGGCAGAAGAAATGAAGGCATGACAGGGATACATGAAAAAGTTATGGAGGATAGGGGATTCACTGGGGAGGATTGACTCCTAAAATGTCATTCCTGAAAAATCTTCTTGGCAAATAGGAAACTAATACAAATTTAGGCTCAAGGGTCATGATTCAAGGAGGAATAGGGAAGTGACATTCCCATTGTACTATGCAATGGCCAGACGACATCTGGAATCTTGGATTTACTTCTGGGTATCATATTGTAGGAAGGACATGGATAAATTGGAAAGAGTTGAGGGGAGAGTGGCCGGGACAGTGAAGGGCCTTCATTTCATGTCATATGAGGACCAGCTAAAAGAATTAAATATGCTTACCAATACATCAATAAACACACATTCATTAGCTCTTTACTATGTGCTGGGCGCTGTATTAGGCTATGGAGATACCCTACATTCTATCAGGAAAGACCATACATGCACATGTAAGTATATGCAGAATAAACACAAAATGAATATAAGGCAGCTAAATGTGTTGTAGTTAGTGAGAGAGGGCATTAACATTTAGAAGAAGATCATCAAATAAAAGGTCATTTTGTTTTGGGGGAAGTAAGATATTCTATCAGGTGAGAGTAAGCAACGGATAGAATGCTGGGCCTGGAGTCAGTAAGGTTCATCTTCGTGAGTTCAAATCCAGCCTCAGATGCTTACTAGCTATGTGATTCTGGACAAGTCACTTAACCCTGTTTGCCTCAGTTTCCTCATCTATAAAATGAGTCAGAGAAGGAAATGGCAAACCACTCCAATATCTTTGCCAAGAAAACCTCAAATGAGGTCATGAAGAGTCAGACATGACTGAAACATCTCAACAACAAGGAGAAAGTACATTCTAGGACTGGAGGATAACCAGTATAACTCCACAGAGAAGGGAGATTGGGTATCATTTGTGAGGAACAGAGAGAGGTCCAGTTCGATTGGACCATAGAGGGCAAGAAGTGGGGTGGTCTATAATGAGGCTGGAAAGATAGGTTGAGACTTTTTTGAAAAAAAACAAACATAAGAGTTTGTTTTTTATCCTAGAAGAAATGGGGAATCACTGGAGTTTATATTGTAGGGGAGTGGCATGGCCAGATCTGTGCTTAAGAAAAGTAACTTGGGCAGTGATGTGGAGGTCACATTTGAGAGGGGTGAAACTTGAGGCTGGGAGATCAAATTATAGTAGGCCATTATAGTAGACCAGACAAAAGGTGATGAGAACTAAGATGGCAGATGTAGAGTAGAGAGGAGTAGGATACAAGAAACGTCATAGGGGTGAAAATGGGAATATTTGCCTACTGAGCGGATATGTTCAATGAAGGCAAATGAGGAGTTGATGATAACACCCGGGTTTTGGACTTGGAGGAATGATGATACCTCCAAAAAAAACAGGGAAATTCAGTAGGAGGACCATTTTGGGGAAAAGATAATGAATTATGTTTTGAACATGGTAAGTCTGAGATGTCTGGGATGTGCAACTTGAAATGTCCAAGATGTTCTTAGAAGGAATGTGGTAACTGTCATTAAATATTTAAAGTTTCTGTCATGTGGAAGAGAGATTGGATTTATTTGACTCTCCAGGGCAGAATGGGGACTGAATACAAATTAAAAGAGGCAAATTTAGGCTTGATTTAAAGAAAAATTTCCTAACAGAGCAATTCAAAAGAAGAATCGAATACCTTGGGAGGTAATGAGACCCTCTCACTGGAAGTATTCAAGCAAATACTGGAAGATCATTTGGTGCATGTTTCAGAGTAGCAATTGTCAAAGTGGGATTCCTGGGGGATCCCTGGGTTTTACTATTGATCTATTGATTTATCAAGTGTCCCTTATGTGAAAGATAACTGTTAGAAATTGTGTAATGTCACAGAGGTAACATAAACACTGTATGACACCAACCTTTGGTAACCTTGATCACCTCTTAGGAAAATTACTTCCTTCATGAAAGATTCTCTATTTCTGCCCTGAAGCCTTCCTATATCACCCTGTATAGTTCTCCTAGAATGCTTTGATTCTATGATTCATATGACACCTATAAAAATATTGTAATTATTTGTTTCCAGCTTATCTCTGCTCTAGGACTATAAACTACTTGAGAGCAGAAGCTATATCTGTGCCTGCTTCATACCACTATTAGAGTGATGAGGACACTGGTAAGAATATATATACACACATATACATATATTGAATGTGTACATGTACTCAATAAATATTTATTGAATAAGAGATCCAGTAGGCACCAGATTATATCTGGAAAGATCCATAAGCAGAAGTTGCACAGTTCATATTTTGGATTAATATAAAGAAAAACTCATTAACACAGCACTGTTCAACAATTCAATTCCACAAGCATTCATTAAGCATCGCTTAATTGCCAAACTCAGGGTGAAGTTCTGGGGATATAAAGATGAGAGCAAAAAAAAAAAGTACATGCCCTCAGGGAGCTTACATTCCACTGGAGGGATACTTGTAAAGAAGTGAATATAAGGCATTTTGAGGAGGAAGAGAACATTAAGGACTGGGGACCTAGGAAAAAGCTTCCCAGAAGATTTTAGGTTTAGATCTGGAAGGAATCCAGTCTAATTCCTTTGTTTTACAGAAAAGAGAACTGGCCCTGGAGACTTCATGTGACTTACTTAAGATCATACAACTAATGAACTAGCAGAGTTAGGATTCAAATCCATTAACATGCCTTCAGGGACATTATTCTTTTTCTCTATACCACACTAGAGGCACTAGCTGCATCAACGGCATCAAGGTATCAAGAGGTATCAAGATATCACTAGAGGTATTAAGAATGGTAAAGAATGTGAGATCAAGATGAGGAGGAAGGTCATTCTGGGAAGAAAGGATGGCTTATACAAATAGGCAGACATCAGGCAAGTTCACAGAAGGGCTTGTAATCAAGTTAGGCTGGAAGATGGAATGCTTGAAAAGGAATAATGTTAAATAAGGTTAGGGAGGCTAGAGCCAGACTTTGGAGGGCTTTAAATACCACGTTGGGGATGTTGTGGTTTGGGGTGCTGGGAACCCCAAAATTCAAGGGTACAGGGGGTCTGCCTCGAAAGAATTCAACTACTCAAGCCTTTTTTTAGTCAGAGTAGTGAGTTTATTGGAACACCAGAATGGTGGGCAAATTCGTAGTAAATTTGCTATTGTGATGCCAATAGGAGTGGGTGAGATTCTTAGGGAATCTGCACAATTTAATGCTGGTAAGATTGGTACTTATTAAAGGAGTGGTAAATAGCCTGGGGTGAGCCAGGTGCAGACAATGAAAGGAGTTAAGTGGTCTGAGAGCCAAGGTGAAATGGCAGCTAAAATAATTATTGAAGTATCTAGATTGGTTGGGATGGGCCAGATGCTTCAGACAAAATTCTAGTGTGAAGAAGTTCAGGGGCTGGCTTGCTTTCAGAGACCTGGTCTTTTCCTTTTAGGGGTCCAGGTTCCATAACTCCATCAGGGAGTTCACAGTTTATTTTAGAGGCAGTAGGAAGTCATTGATAGTTTTTGAGCAGGGATGTCGTGTGGTGAGAGGAACTAATGTGGAGGCTTTTACAACAGTTCAGGTAAGGGATGATGAGGCCTGAAACAGTGCCAAAAAATGTAATAGGTTACCTTTGGAGATAGTCACTGGAGGACTTCCTGTACAGGCTGGGTAATGACTTGTCAGGGATGTTGCAGAAGAGATTCCTGTTAGGGAATCAATCTCTTAGGTCCTGTTCAACTCTGAGAGACTGTGATTCTGTGAAAGGAACATGTCATTCCATCAGGAATGTTTCAGGATATCTTAGAGAAATACAAGTAACATTACTCATGTCAGCCACTGGAGGTCACTATGGTTTCAGAAAAACAGAATTTAGAGTTGCTTCAAAAGAGAAGGCTGAGACTGTATCAAATATCCCTAATAAAGTGATTAATATTGCTACACACTATTCACTACTAGCCTCAATATTTTAGGTACTGTCTATATGTAGAGTTCTTTCCCAATGAGTTTACTATCGTCTGAGCACTTTGCTAAGTCTTAATTTCTCTTTCATCCATTTGTGGCATCATCTGCTTTATAATTGCCAGGTCATTTTATTTGAAACCGTTCTGTCCTTTCATTCTTGTCATCAATTATTCATTCCTATATTCCCAAGAAAATGGTGATTGGATGATCACAGAAGGATGAATTAATGAGAAAATTCATAACCTACTTTGGGGGAAAATAACAGCTTAATAGGGGCCAAAGCAAGGTTGACCTTATTCTTAAGTCTCTGCAGGCAGTCTGATTTGTGAGGCACAGGATCCAGCTCTCCTCCCTGACACTCAGATTCTTTGATTTTTCCTCCTTCTCCAAAATTTTTGTTATTAGATCTTCATTCTCCTTGATTAAGATTTAAGCTCATATTAGGAAATAAATACTCCTAGTAAATACAACACATTGAACCATAATGAAGAATTTATAGTGCAGCATGAGTTGGTTTATCCTAGTCTTTCCAAACAGGAGGATTAGCTGTCTTGATAAGGGGCTGGGAGAAAAGATGATGGATGTCTGAGAACAGGGGCTGCCAAGAGGGGCTGCCCCCTCATATTTTTTCTTAGTCCAAAGGTAGCCTAGAAAAATACAAGTTTCATAACTTCTGCTTTTAAAAATTATTGGTGACTTTTGTTTTTAGATCATATTAATTTTTAAGTATACCTCCTCCAGATTTAGTGAGGCTTCTTTTATAAAAGTTCAGCAAAAGTCATCAATACACCAACTCTGATAGCATATGCAGCATTCTGAACCCATGATCCCCAATTTCTCCAGGAAAAGGCAGGAGGCACATTTTTTCATCTGTTTTATGGAACCAAACTAGGGTAACTATAATTACAAATGATTTGGCTTTATTTCAACTTTCTTTTACTTTAAATTGTTGAAGTCATTGTACATGTTGTTTTCTTGGTTCTGCTTACTTCACTCTGCATCAGTTAATGTCTTCCCATTTCCCTGCATTCTTCATATTTTTTTTAATGGATCAATAATATCCTGTCATATTAATGCACCACAGTCTGTTTAGCAATTCCCCAGTTGATGGGTGTCCACTTTTCTTCCAGTTCTTTGCTACTACAAAAAGATACTTGATTAATATTATGGCATATATGAGATCTTTTTGTTTGTGACATCATAGGAGTATATAGCTAGCAGTAGAACTTTTGGATCAAGGAGTGTAGATATTTTAGTCAAAAAATTTTTTTTGCATTATTCCAAATTATTTTCCAGAATGTTTTGGTCAATTCAAAGCTCTTTCAACAATAAAATTGTGTTTCTGTCTTCCCACAGCTCCTATATCATTGATAATTTCCATCTTTTGTCATCTTTTCTAATTTGCCGAATATGAGATGAAACCAGAATTTTTTAAATATAAATTTCTCTTATTACTAATAATTTGGAACAATCTTTCATATAATTCATTTTTTGAGAATTATTGGTATATATATGTGTGTGTATATATGTAAATATGTATGTATACAAATGTATATATATAGTATTTGTATATGTGTTTGTGTATAATTTTACCACATATCCAGGCTGAGTGAGGGTACATTTTCAGTTGCCCTTCTGTCTCTTGTCACCGATTCCCACTGTGTTATTCCCACCACAAAAGATGTTGATTGCCAAGATTCCAAAGAACCAATGATAAAGCACTCTACCTCTTTATTGACTGAGAGATGATGGACTTGGATATAGAATGAGACATAGATTTTTTGGACATGGTTGATATGGGAATTTGTTTTGACTATTCACATTTGCCACAAGAGAATTTTTAGCCCAATGGGGAGGAAGTAAGAGAGAGATAAAATAGATTTTTGCTAATTAAAAAAATGTAATTAAAATTTTTAAAAAGATATTGATTTGCTTATACTTGAGCATGGAATTTAATCCACAAAATGTTAATTCAGCCCTATTGCCTTCCTTTTTCTTGACTTTTTAAGATCCCCATTAAATCTTTAACCCTTTGATCCTTTTGTCTATAGATGTTTCCTTGTTCTTTCTTTTTTTCCCTCAATCAAATTTCTTTTAAAAATAACAATAGAAACGTGAGAGAATTTATGTCATTGCTTAGTCTTCCTCACCCTTTGTCCCTTTACCTTCTACTTCTATAGTATCCTTTCTTCCCCATTGACCCCTTGGGCCCGATGGCTTTAGCCCTTCAAGGGGATTGGCTTTTTTCTGTCTAGAGAAAACTCCATGGGGAGAATTATGATTCATCTAGATTTCTATTCTCCTCTCTCTGAGGCACAAAAGCCCCTTCCCCCTTCTCTAACACCTCACTGCTGTCTTCTTCTACCTTCCCTCCACCAACCCAATCACACTGTTTCCTTTAGGTGGCTAGCCAGAATCACAGTTGTCTACTTTTATGAAGTAATAAGAATTAAGATTTAACTACTTCTGTAGAAACACCAGGTAAGGACCCCCACAGCTGGACCCTGAAACACAAGCTACAGAGGTCCTTTATAACTGCTATACCTACATAGGGATAGTGTTTTAAATATTTAAGATCTCTGATGCCACTTCATGAGGCCTCTACCTTGTATGTTATTTCTTTTTATCTTGTAGATTCACCTATATTTGCCCCATATTTTTTGTGTCCTTTTGGGGAAGTTTTTAGGTTGGAGAAGTATGTGGAAAATAGCCTCTGCCATTTTGCTACATAACCCTCATTACTCCTTTATAAAAATTCCTTGGGAAAATGATAATCTCATCACAGTTCTCAAATTGCATAGCTAGGTAAGCACCAACTTTTTAAGACCTTTCATTTTTGTCTGTTGTTGACTCATTTCAGTCATATTTGATTCTCTGTGACCCCATTTCAGGTTTTCTTAGCAAAGATACTGGAGTGGTTTGCCATTTCCTTCTCCAGCTCATTTTAGAGTTGAGGAACTGAGGCAAACAGGGTTAAATGATTTGCCCAGGGTCATACAGCTAGTAAGTGTCTGAGGGAGAATTTGAACTCAGGGCCTGCTGACTCCAGAGTCAGTACTCTATCCACTACACCACCTACCTGCCCTCATTTCCATAGAGGAATATTGCATTATACTATTAATATAATATTATACTATTATACTATCGTATCATATTAATATTATTTAGTAATTTTGTGACTCCTTCAGTCATAGTTTACCATACCACTCTAATGTCAATTTATGAGCATCGCTGCCTTGTGAGGTTTGAAATAAATGATTATTTTTGTTGGACAGTCAGTACTATCATCCATTTTGCTGATGGAGCTGACAGTTCCTCTCCCTGTAAAGTGGTGAACATTTTATAAACCTTATCTGTGCCAGCTGAAGAATGTATATACAGCAAAGTTGGGAACACAGTAAATTGCCTGGGAGGCAAACAAATCTAGAGTCCATTACCAGCTTTATTATGACCTGACTTTGAACTAATGACCTACCTAGGCTGTGTTTATATTAAGTAAAGTGGCAATTTATAGGCTATTTGGAGTTCCTTCTCTTTAAACTATACCTTTCTGCCTCCAACTTGGCTTCATCGTTTGGACATTTCAGTGATCAATTATGTGGACAATTACTTTGATTCTCCATCTCAGACACAGAATTATGAATACAGAATTTTTGAGGCAGGAGAACCCTTAAAGATTAAGTAGTCCATCCTCAATTCACAAATGAGGAAACTGAGACCCAGAAAGGTTTTCCTCATCTGTAAAATGAGGAGGTAGGATTAAATATCCTTTCAGGTGCTTTTCACAACTAAAATCTATGATCCTAAGTGAATTCCACTCCAATTCCAATGGTCATCCTGCTACTCTAAATTCATTTTGCATTTTTTTCTCCCTGAATTATAATTTCTTTTATGTAGAAATGTGGTTGATTGTTGTATCTGTCACCAAAGATTTATTGAAATAGTAATGTTAATAATAATAATAATAATAATAATGACCTAATCCTCTTTCCATAAGGGTAAAATTCCACCCTCCCCACCTCCATAACCTAGTGGCTAATGGGAATAAGCTCTGCTTATGGTACTTTTCCAGGGCAAATGGAATGTCGCTGCTCCCAAACCCCTGGGAACTCTGCCCAGTAAAGGAGAAGGTTAAGACTTTGCCTTTCCTACTTTGTAAAGCTCATTTGACCCTGCTTCTTTACTTCCCATTTGAAGGCATGTTTTCTAATGCCCATTTTCCTGGATTCACTAAAGAAGATAGTGACTGAAATTTTGTTTTATCTTCCCACTGTGTGCCTCCCTCATCAGTAAGAGATTCTGAAACTCTGCAGGACTGATATTCATACAGAACTGTGGTTTGTATTCTCTGTGATTACACAGCTCTGCTTTCCCCCTTCTTATTTGAGAGATACTTTCCCCAACTCCTCTTGGGATAGAAAACAAGGGGATGGCCTGACCCTATTGTCTTAGATCAAGTCTATGCAACTAAAATAAATCATAAAAGCACTTAATTATTCATTAAATTTATGGCCACTTAGAAAACAAATTCAGAAACTCCAGGTTCGAAAGGTTCAAAACAATTTTGAAAGATAAAGAAGAATAGTTGCCTTAAAGATAGAAAACAAATTCCCCAATTTTTTTATAGGAAAGTACTGACAACATAATGTGATAAGAAAAGATCTGAGAGTCCTAGTAGATCACAAGTTAAACAACTGTTAATTATGTCCTGTAATAAAGCAAGAGAGATGCTAGGATAGAAAATGTGGTTGAGTACATATGAGTTAACTGGTAAACATCTCCTGATGCTCAGCAATAATCTAGCCTTTGTTTGAGGATTGTTTTTTCCAATCTTTAATCAGATTGGCCCGAATTATTTAAATCAACTGCCTAGATTATCTTAAATTCAGCAGACCATTGTTTATCCCTCCATTTGGTTGTTTTACTCGAGTCTTAAAGTATTGCTACATTTTAATCTTTTTCTATTTAAAAGGTGGATAATAGTTTACCAAACTGCTGATATAAAGGTAACCTTTCCGTAAACCATTGATGCTATTGTGATTGTGAGCCATTCCATATTGGCATGTGTGGGTTTCCAGCACTGAAATTCGAAGGAGAAAACAAAAAAAAGTTTATAAGGAAAGATAATTAAAAATATGAATTTCAATGCCATATTTATTTTGGATTAAATGAAATGTGAGTCCAAATTTGTGGACTTTTGTTTAGTCATTATTTAGTCATATCAAATTCTTTATGATCCCATTTGGAGTTTTCTTGGCAAAGATACTAGAGTGTTGTCATTTCCTTCTCCAATTCATTTTACAGATGAGGAAACTGAGGTAAACAGGGTTAAGTGACCTGCCCAGGGTCACACAGATAGTAAGTATCTGAGGCTGGATTTGAACTCAGGTCTTCCCAATTCCAGGCCTGCACTATCCACTTTGCCAACCAGCTATCTCAAATTTATGGACACAATTGCTTATATTCATTTACTCATTTAATAAATCTTAGTTACCTACTATGTTCAAGGTACTGAAGGTCTAAAGACATTTTTTTCAAATGCCCTCTGGGGAGAAACAATATTTATATAGATAAATAAACACAAAGTAAATCTGAAGAAATTTATGAGGGGAAAAGTTCTGATGATTTGTGGAATCAGGAAAAGCCTTTTGTGGAAGGTAGTCTCTGAACTGATCCTTGAAGGAAATTAGGGGGTTCTAAAAGGTAGAATTCTGTGAGAAGGGAGAGTATTTTAGAAATTGGGACTGCTTGTGCAAAGGCATGGAGGTGAGAGATAGTTTAAAAAGCAGAAATTTAGTGCTGGAATAGCCATGGCCTCCTAGTTGAATTCCTTCATTTCACAGAAAAAGAAACTGAGGCTTGGAGAGCTAAAGTGACTTGTCCAGAGTCACACACTTAAGTGAGAGAGTCAAGTTCAGACTCTGAATTGAGTGCCCTTTCCATTACACCATACCAACTCTCCAAGTATGAGGAACAGTCAGTTTTTCGGGAACATACACAGTGTAAAGAGGATTATTATGAAATAAGTCTAGAAGGGTTGACTAGAGCCAATTGTAAAAGTTTTAAATATTTCAGAAGGAATTCATATTTTATCCTAGAGGCAATAGGGAGCCACTGGAGTTTCTGGAGGAGGGCAGTAGCCTAATCAGACATGTGCATTATTTGTAGAAGAGAGAAAATGAAATCAGGGTGACCAATTAAGAAGATGGTGACTAATGTTACAGAATGTCAAATTATGCAAATGAATGAGATACTAAATCAGATTTAAGGCTAATGAATCTTTTCACATTTCACCAAGTTAAACAACATAAACCTTATTATATTATATTTTCAGCAATTATATGACAGATAACATATAACACATAGACAAATGCCCATTGGGCCAAGAATCACAGCTTTATCTGACTTATCTAGAGGAGCTTTATCACAAAATGGCATTTATTCCATGTCTCAAGGCACCTGTGTATGTTTTTTTTTTATTGTGATATGAATCACAATTGAAAGCTCAGATGGCTGAGGATTGCAGCTAGATTACCAAAGCTGTCAAAATCCATTTTTACAACACCAGATTGAAAATATAATAAAATGTAACTTCTTTAATTTATTTCTAATATTCCTACTGGGGGTGGTAGAGCTTAGATTTCTTGCATTTGTCTTTTGCTTAGAAAAGTAAAATCTGTATAGCATTTACTTCTGAAGAGGTATATGTATGTGTGTCTGTGTTCGTGTAGGGGTAGAATAAGTCATCAAAATGATAAAAATGCCTGATTAGTATTTCAGCTAAAAGAAAAAAATTTAATTTCCAATTCATAATTATGCATCCATTAAAGTAGAGCTCTGGGGTACAATTCTATGCTTGGATGCCAAGGCATCGCCAATAAGCAATTGTGTCTTGGTAATTGCCTAGGGCAACGTTTCTCAGACTGAATTCTAAGGAGTCCTCGTATTGGAAATAGCTGACCGATGAGTTCTGATGCCTTGATATAATAACTGACAAATACACTCAACAAACCCATTCACTTTGCTGCCTATGTTAAGTGGCCAGAACATGAGTGTTTGATGTACATGAAAGAGATGGCTTGAAACTGATCACACAGTCTTCCAGTGTCATACCAACTCGTTGGGCAAGGATTTAAACGGCTGACAATTAATTGAATATATGTATGAAGTGTGATTCTTAGCAGAAAGTGAGACATACAGGATTGGAGGCCATTTTGCGTTTGTGGCTAAGAATTCATCACTTAGTGGACAAACTGCTGGTGATTCCTATCTCCTTCATTATTGAGGCTGGTCCTTGTACAACAGAATCAGTCTGTTACCAGTATTGTCTTTGAAACTTTTCCAGCTTAGAACAGCCTATAACACCTTTAGCATTGGTGACAAAGCCTTTGAAAATACAGGGTTATCTGCCCTCTAAGATAAGGTGCTTAGCAAACCCTCAAGTGCTAAGTGAACACTAGCTATTAGCATTCATCATTATAAAGCATCAGAGGAGGACTTTTGTGAGGGATGCTGATTATGTTGCCAATACTACTTCCATGTCCATGGGCCTGTTTTCCTCATCTGTAAGATGAGGAAGTTGGGCTAAATTACTTTTATTTGGGCCTGAGACCAATTTACATTTTTCTTTGAGACTTTGGATACAGCAGTTTTGGCTTAGTTGTCTTCTTCTGAGTTAGTGTTTTGATCTTCCCTGTTACCACAGTAACTTTCTATTGGCAGGATCTTTTTGTTGCTATTGTTTGCTAACTTTTCCAGCCGATTTCTTTGCTTTTAATATTATTTTATATTAATTAAATAATTAATCAATTAGAATGATTAAATAATATAATTAAAATAATTAATATTTTATATTAAGGTTGGGCTCTTCTCCCAGGGTCAAGGGGGCACTGTCTCAAGCTTCAGGTTTTTTGTGCAGCTGTTTTCAGAGTTAGTTCTGGGGGTCTATAAGTTTTCCATTCTTCCAAGGGGGTATGATCTAAGAAGAGTTGTGTTTACTATTTTCCTGAGCTGTGCTCTGGTCTGTGAGAAACCACATGCACTCTTCTGTCTTGTAACTGTGATGAGGGCCCCATCTCCCCTAGGGCCACAAGCTCTGGTGTACTAGTGTTCCTCCTTGCCCTGGGACTGGGACCCAGGATTGAGACCTGGCCAAGCAACAGAGAGCTGCACTCAGTATCAGCAAAGGGACCCCTGTAATCTCCTTCTGATCAATTGTCTGACCCCTCCCATTACCATCTGTGGTCTTAGAGCCCTGGAAGCCACCACCATTGATTCAGTTGACCCCAAGGCCTACCACTGGTTTGCTGGGGTGCAGCCCATGCTGGAGTGCGCTCCACTCTTACCCAGGTGTGGTTTGTTGTCTTGGGCTGGAAAATTGTTTCATCCCATCCTTTCTGCTCTTCCAGAATTTGTTTTGAGGTGTTATTAAAATTGTTTGAAGGGGAATTTGGGAAATTTTAGGGGAGTCCCAGCCTTTACTCTGCCATCTTGGCTCTGTTCTCTGCCCCCCTCACCGCAATGACTTCTAAAGGCTCTTTCAGCTCCAAATCTATGGTCCTTTGAACCACATCCTTAGCCTTAATGTCTAGGCCCACAAACTTGGACATGTAAATTCTTTTAACTGACCACCATGAGTGCTTCTGTTTGGGAGTGGCTTTGATTCAATTTATAAATCCCCCAGAGAATGAATCAAAATCTATATGGACTAAAGGAATAAGGACTGGATATTGAGTACATTCATCAAATGGTGAGAAGTTTTAGGCATAAGAATCAACCAACCAAAAAGCAGTTATTAAGTGTTTATGATCGCCAGGCACTGTACTTAGTGCTGGGGATACAAAGAAAGACAAAAATACTCCTTTTTCTCAAAAAGTTTGCATCCTAATGGGAGAGAAAACAAATAAAGAACTCCATCTCTCTCTCTCTCTCTCTCTCTCTCTCTCTCTCTCATTTCCATTCTCTCTCTCTCTCTCTTTCTATGTATATTTATATATATATATAAATAATACATATATATCTGTGTGTATCATATATATATATATATATATATATATATAAAACACACATGCATATATATGTAAATAGGAAGGGATGGCACTAGCAGCCCAGGGGAGAGTGGGAATGGCCTGGAGGTGGGATTTTTGCTGAAATTTGAAGGTGGCCAGGAGAATAAGAGGCAGAGGTGAGAAGGGAAAGCGTTTCAATCATGATGATCATGAATGAAGCAGTTCTAAATGTAGCTACTCTACTTTTACATTTCAGGGGTAATCTGTAGCCTTTATCCTTTGGCGTCAAATGCAAGTATCCATTAGCCATGGTTTTTCCTGAATGACTGTCAGGGTAACAATTCACTCTTATGCTCTTCCCTAAGCTTTCTCTTCTCCACTCACAACGATGCCTGGCTGAAAATATCATAGCAGTTGCAACATGGCATTTTAAAGAACATGCAGCTGGGAGAAAGTGAATAGAAAAGTCTATTTATTAAGCGTGACTAAGCACCTCAGATAGACCTAGGCCATGGTAATGTGATTAACTATGACCTATTCATTGCTATT
This sequence comes from Vombatus ursinus, assembly GCF_900497805.2. NCBI lineage: Eukaryota > Metazoa > Chordata > Mammalia > Diprotodontia > Vombatidae > Vombatus > Vombatus ursinus. The sequence continues at coordinate 1,823,185 of NW_020954562.1, forward strand.
TCATTCTAATTTGTACTAAGTAATCCTCAGGCCATATCCCCAGTGAGGATTTTTGGTTATTATTGTGTACAATCTAAAGGTTACCAGAGAAGATCAATGTTGGTTTGAATGAAGTCTGGTTGGTTCTTGTATTCTTTGGGGAAATGTGACTTTTAAGCTTTTCTAAATCCAACAGTCCATTGAAAGTCAATGTAGAGAATAGAACATGCTTTATTCTGGGTCCTGGAATTTCAAACTCTCAGACAGAAAAAAAAACCTTCAAGGACATGGTGTATTATTTCTGACACTCTCTTCTTGGTCTGTTTTCTCTAAAATGACAGAAGAAAATTAATAGAACCAGAAGAAATTAAGATGCTTTATCATCCCGTAATCCTTCATCTCATTTAATTGATGCCCTGGAGATATCAGAAGGCCTTAGATCATGAGTCTTCCAGAGCAGGGAATTTATTTTTTGATTTTTGACTTTTATATTCTATCCGCTTGAAAGAACCACACACCCCTATGGAGCTATATAAATAATGAAATAGAATAACAAGCAATGGTGGTTACTGTTCACTGGGGCAGTGGTAACTTCAGACTTTTCAAATAAAGTTTGGAAAAAGTAAGGAAAGGAGAGAGGGAGGGAAGAAGGAAGCATTTCTTAAGTGGCTACTATGTGCCAGGAATTGTGCTGGGCACTTTACAAATGTTATCTCATTTGATTTCAGTTGTTCAGTCATTTTTCAGTCATGTCCAACTCTTCATGACCCCATTTTGGATTTTCTTGACAAGGACACTGGAGTGGTTTGCCATTTTATTTTTCAGCTCATTTGACAGATGGGGAAACTGAGGCAAATAGGGTTAAGTGACTTGCCCAGGGTCACATAGCTAGTAAATGTCTGAGGGGGGATTTGAACTCAGGAAGATGAATCTTTTTGACTTTTATTTGACAGAGGAGGCCGTTTGGTATGAGAGAGAAAGTGCTAGATTTTGAGTTCAAGGACATAGAACATTGACTGCCACTTACTACTTGAACGACCTTAGACAAGACAGTTAGCTTCTCTGCCTTCGTTTTTTGTTTTAATCACTGAACTGGGATGGTAGTGGACTAGATTACCTCTGAGGTTATTTCAAAATCTAAACTATGATCCTGGAGGCAACATGGTGTGTTGGAAAGAATATTGGATTCGGAGTGAGAAGTTCTTGTTTTGAATCCCAGCTCTCTGAATTACAAGTTGTATGACCGTGGGCCAGTCATTTCATTCCTCTAGTTCTCAGTTTCCTCATCTGCAAATTAAAGAGGTTGGACACGACGAACTCTAAAGTCTCTTCCACATTTCTATGATCTGTGAAGTTTTGTTCAAACCGATGATTCTTTGTTTTTCTAAGGCCCCACTGTGGTCCATTGGGGAAGGAAGGGTGGGGAGTTATTTCAAAGTCTGCGAGTTCATCAATAAGTAAACAAACATGCCTTCTGCAGACTAAATAAATAATAGGTCTAACATCTTTTCCAGACAGATGATTTCAGTTATGTAGAGAATGCCCAATGAGGAAATTCCCTTTACAGATGCAAGTCTACAACCCATCTGCGGCTTATGCTTTCGAGAATTAGTTACCTGGGGCACTAACAGCTTGTGACTTTTCCAAGTCAGATAGCCAGTATATCAGAGGTAACACTTGAACCCAAGTCCTTCCTGCTAGCTGAGGTTGGATCTTTATCAATTGTGTCATGCTATCTTTTCATATACCTATATGGATTCTGTGTATAGATTTTATTGTGATTAATAATATACAAAGTCATTAAAAGCATTACTGAATTCACAATAGCTTTTCATCATTAGGGATTTTGTTTTAGGCAATCAGTTGGTGCAGTGGATAGAAGACTGGGCCTGGGTCAAGAAGACTTCTCTTCTTGAGTTCAAATTTGGCCTCAGAATACTTACTAGCTGTGTGACCCTAGGCAAGTCATTTAACCCTGTTTGCCTCAATTTTCTCATCTGTAAAATGAGCTGGAGAAGGAAATGGCAAACTACTTCAGTATCTTTGCCAAGAAAACCCCAATAGGGTCAGGAAGAGTCAGACATTACTGAAAAATGACTAAATAAGAAATTTTGTTTTAATTAACACATATTAAATGCACTACTTTTATCTTGTGTGCTCATAATTGGAAAGATTGGGAGCCCCTGTACTAATAAATGGGTCTTCCATCTTTCATCACTGTACATAAGGGAGAATACAAGTCTCAGTTTTCTGGAATTATATAAGAGGTCCTCTGCCCCGAGCTAAGGCTTTGAAATACGGGGATTTACACAACTGATCTTGAGAAGTCCTTCCCTTCAGAAGCAGCAGAAAGACATATGGTGAGTAGAACCTAGGTGTAACACATTACGGAAGGATTACAAAGAACTGGAGTGGAGGAAATCATTAATGTCTCTGTGTTATTCACAATCAAAGTGAAGGGGGCAGCATCATACAGTGGAAAGAGTCAGAGGATGTGGTTCAAACCCATGCTCTTCCCCTTACTGCCTGTGTGAATGTTGTCAGGTTATTTCACTTCTCTGGCACTCAGTTTCCTCCGCTATAGGGGAATTAGACTAGATCTCAAAGGCTCTTTTCAGATCTAAATCCATGATTTTCAGTTCATTAAGATAATGATTCTCCAGGTTTATTAGAATTATTAAAATGTGTAGAGTGCTTAGCCCAATGACTGGCATAATAGACACTTAATAAATATTTATTTCCTTCCCTTTCCTATTCCTTTCCTTGGTTTCCGTTGAGAGCTAATTCAGAGAGGCATCTGTGGAATAGTTTCATGAGAGGAGAAACAACTCTCTCTGCCATCATTTCATACTTATCCTGGAAGAATGCAGTTATGGGGAGACAAAGAAGTAGGAAAAATTCATGTTCATTTGAATTAAACCTTGGTGACAGGGTGGTGGTTCCATTCATAGAAATAAGGAATTTGGGAAAGGAAACCAATTTGGTGGCAGACAGGTTTTATTTTTTCCAGAGTTGTCTTGAAGTGGTGGTGAAATATCAAAATATAAATATTCCGTAGGCAATCTGAGAGCTAGAAAGAGGGACTTTGGGGCTAGAGGGACTCAAATATTCAAAGAGACTTGTGAGCTCATTGATGTCAGTTTCTTCCAATGATGCAGATCAAAACCCATTGATGCCTATCCATTCTGTACGATTCTTGTCCAGACTTCCCACCCAAAATGTTGGGTGTCTTCATGGGTTAGTCTCCACTCTTACCATGTGACAAGCTCAGTTTCCTTTTTGATAGTTTCATTAATAATTTCCTCCACTCTAGTTTTTCTTTGTAATCCTTCTATAATGTGTTACACCTAGGTTCTACCCACTATGTGCCTTACTGCTGCTTCCAAAGAGATACAAATTTTTTACATTCTTTGAAGACTAGGGTGTTTCACGGGTCAGAGTCATGGAATAACACTGGTAGTATATTTATATGAAAAAGATGAACCTTTGTTTCAGGTAGAAGCTCTGGGTTTTCAAAGAAGGGGCTAGAGGTAGAGATCTGAAGTTCATCAGCATAGAGGTGACAGTTGACTTCATGAGACAAGATCAGTTCAACAAACGAAAGAGCATGCGGAAAAGAAACAGAGTCAAGGATCAAGAAAGACATGATGAATGGCCGCAAATTGGGAGAATGTATGGGAGGCATGGCTCTGATGCCAGCTCTGTCTTAGTTCAGGTTTGATTTTGAGATGAAATGAGAGGCTCATGAGTCATCGAACATTTAACAAAAGGAGGTTTACTTTATCCTAACAGCGAGAATGTGCAACAAGGATACAGTGGTACTTCTGCTTTAGCTTTGGTATACGTGACCTCCCTTACCTAGAAACTCATCAGACCAGCAGATCATCAGAAAATGGCAACTCCAATGATTTTAGACACTTGCCAAGTCTGAGATGCCTAGATTCCACATGGCTGGAACTTCTTATGCTCCTAGATAACCAGGAAACTATATTAGGGAAACTGGTGCCAATCAGGTCAACTTTGTGCTGGATCTGCCCAATATCTGCTATGGGGTAGGAGGTTGGAAAGAGGGAGCGTGTCAGGGAAACCAGGGCTAATCAGGTCCTATGGGGAACTTTGTCTTTTTTTGGGTAAAAGTTCCCCATGTTGTGAATGGGAAGAAAGAATCTATGTCAGGGAAACAGTGGTCTTGTCACAGAGAGAAAACAGAAATGTGGGAATAACAGAGAGGAAAGAGAAAACCGAAGAAATATATTGTCCTTGTCACATAAGCTACAATAGGAGAAGATTTGGGGTGACTGCAGACAACCAGAGCACTATTTTTAGGTACCAATAAAGGACCTCAAAAGATTCAAGGGAAATCTGTGCCATATTGGGGCTGCTTTGGGGGGGACTCTACTTCCCTCATATTAACTTTGGTACATTTTCATTTAAAATTTTTATGCTCTAGGTATTGAGCAAGCATAGACTAGTGGAGAGAGAACTGGATTCAAAATCAAGATGGCCTGAGTTCAAAACCTGCTGCTGACTCATACTAGCTGTATGACCCTGGGCAATTAAATCACAACCTCTCAGTGCTTCAGATAACTCTTTAAAACCACAAGTTGTAAAGAAGGTGCCAACCTACCCTGTAGAGGGAATTTCCTCACTCCAGAATTCCCTATACTAATGAAATCACAGGTTCAGTTCTTATTTCTATCCCTATATCCTTGGTGTGCAAATCAACTTTGTTATATGAGATAATATTCGTTAAAAAGTGCTAAGCACAGTGCCTGGCACATAATAGGTGCCATAAATGCTTATTTCTTTCCTTTCTTTTGTATGCATTGTGTATATGCCTGAAGAGTTGAGTGTTATTTGAATTATTACATGGCAGATTCTAGTTTATTGTGAACTTATACTAGCATTGCAGAGATATTTTATCCTCCTTTCCAATTTCATTTTCCACCAACCTCCACTCCCAACATTTTTGCTTTTTCTGAGAGCTTTTCTGCCAAACAGTTGATGCACCAATGGAGTTCAGCACTAGAAGTAATGCTGCCGTGAACCTTTTTACAAAGTGAAAAATCTTTTCATAATACAACTAATCTTAGAGTCACAGAGTTTTAAACTCTCTAATTATCTGTTTTGATGGGAAGATCTTTTCGCAGCAGTTGGAAACTCCTTGTTCATGGGGTTTTCATTGCTGATGATAAGCAATGCACCCTTCACAGACGTTCAAATTCCTCCCGCCAGGACAGGCCTATATTTCTTTAAAAGATTCACTCTCACATTCCTGCCTCCTCCCTTTCCCCTTCCCCTTTTGTGCCTTTTTGAAAGACTATGGTTTTCAGGCTATGACCTATCACTTATAGCCAACTTCTGAATGCTTCCTAACTGCCAGGACTAATACTTCTAATTGCTGATCAGCCCAGATGAACAGGCAAAGCCTGGGGGAAAAGGTCAGGCTAACAGAGCATTCTGGACACATTCATTAGCCTTAAGTAACAGTTGTGGCTAGAGACCTCTCCTTATCACATAACTTAATTTCTCAGGGTAGTATATACAGTTTGGTTGCTTAGAGGCATGTATAAGTCTCTGGCATCTTGGAAAACAAACACCTTCATTTAACCTGGATGTCCCCTCTATTTAAAAACTCACTTTTTCCTCCTTCCTTTCACTGACAAATAGCTCAAATAAATGATTTTCAGTATACCTGATATCTACATTTCTTTACCATCCTACAACTGATTCTCTTGGGAAAAAAATTAGGTGTGTGTGTATATGTAGACACACACATACCCCTGACACACTTTTAAGTATTATCTGCGTTACTGCATCTTTAACATTTTCTTCATCACTTTCTTACATCTAGACAATCAACACAACAATAAATCAGGCCCTGAGTTATAGCTTTTGCTGATTTTGCTGGTGTAAATAAATGTTCACACTGGAGCCAGTCTGAACTGGCTCCAACACGACCCAGAGTTCCCTCTGCAATCTGACTTTTTTCATCATGGTTCTCTTGAAATTACTTCTCAGTGACTAGTGATGCTCAACCTGCCAAAGGAAATGCTTTTTTTTTCTCCCTCAGCTTCATTCTCCTTGACCTCTTTACATTGCTATTAAAATGCTCCTTCTAGATCAGGGGTTCTTAATTTTGTGTCATGGCAAGCCCCTTTAGGGGTCAGTCTGGTGGACTCTGGTGGACAAAGTCCACGGACTCTTCTTAGAAATACATTTTTAAACACCCCAAATAAAATACATACTTAGAAAGGAAACCAATTATATAGAAATGTAGTTGTCAAAATATTTTTTAAACTATTTATGAACCCCAGATTAAGAAACCCTATTCTATACTATTGTGTTATAAGAAATGATGGACAGGCTGACTTCAGAAAAACCTGGAAAGACTTGCATGGACTGATACTTTGAAGTGAGCAGAACCAGGAGAACCTTGTACACAGTAACAGCCATGTTGGGTGATAACTAATATTATAGTCTTAACCCTTTTCAGCAATACAAGGATCCAAGACATCTCCAAACGCCTCATAGTGGAAAATACTATCCACATCCAAAGAAAGAACTATGGAGTTTGAATGCAGAGTGAAGCATACTATTTGCTATTTTTTTTTCTTCTGTTGTGTTTTGTTTTCTCTTTCTGGAGGTTCCTCCTATTGGTTCTAATTCTTACTTACAACATCACTAATGTGAAAACATGTTTAGTAGGAATGTATATGTATAGCCTATATCAGATTGTGTGCCATTTTGGGGAGGGAGGTGGGGAGGGAAGAGGAGAAAAATTTAAAACTCAAAAGCTTATGGAAGTGTTGATAAATTGTTGATAAATCAAAATAAATTAATTAAAATTTTAAAAAGAGAGAGAGGAAAGAAGTGGATTCCCTAGAGGTCAACCACCCTTGACCTGGAGAAAATGAACACATACACACACGCACACACACACACACACACACACACACACAACACACACACCCAGCCTTATTTGCAGCTTTGCATGGTACCACTCCTTATGACAGAGAAAAATGCTCTCCGCATCCAAAGAAAGAACTGATAAATAGAAGTATGTATAGAATGATTTTAAATAAGTGTGTGTGTATGCATATTTGTGTCTAATGGTAGCCATCTCTAGGGCTGGGGGGAGGGAGGGGAAGAAAAAAAAAGAAAGTTACATGATAACTATTATATATTTAAAAGGAATAGCAAGTTGTATATAACAGATTTGCAACTTCATGTGCAATCATCCCTTTTGCTATCTATTTTATGGAAATGCTTGTTTTATTTCTTAGGTTCATAATAAAAAAGTAAAATTAAAAAAAAAGGAAACCCTGTTCTAGAACTCTTTCCTCCTTAGGCTTGTCTTAGGTTTCTTAGATTTAGTTTCTTTTATGGGGATCTTCCAGACAGTTAGGTGGCACAGTGGTTAGAATGCCAGTCACAAAGACTCCTCTTCTTGAGTTCAAATCTGGCCTCAGACACTTAGTAGCTGTGAGACTCTGGACAAGTCACTTAACCCTGTTTGCATCTATTTCTTCATCTGTAAAATGAGCTGGAGAAGGAAATAGCAAACTACTCCCGTATCTCTGCCAAGAAAACCCCAAATGGAGTCACTAAAGAGTCAGACACGAATCAAAATGCTTGAACAACAACAGTCCTATGAGGGACATATTATTGATATTGCTATCCACATTGTACACATAAGGAAAATAATCTCTCCAGTGCCTCCTTCACAGGATAATGAGATTCAAATGAGATTAAGTATATAAAGTTTTTTGTATACTTTAAAGCATTCCATGCATGCCTATTATTATTACTATTATTATTAATTTCCTAATTTTTATTCAGGTCCCAGCCTACCTAGTTTCTTTTCTTTCTTTCCTTCTTTCCTTCCTTCCTTCTTTCCTTCCTTCCTTCTTTCCTTCCTCCCTTTTCTTTCTTCCTTTCTTCCTTCCTTTCTTCCTTTCTTCCTTCTTTTCTTCTTTCTTTCTTTTTCTTTCTTTCTTATTTCTTTCTTTCTTTCTTTCTTTCTTTCTTTCTTTCTTTCTTTCTTTCTTTCTTTCTTTCTTTCTTTCTTTCTTTCATTCTTTCCTTTTCTTCTTTCCCTCCCTGTCTCTTCCCTCTGTCTACATAGGGTATCATACCCTTACCTGCTGGTGCTCTGCCCAAAGAAATGCAAATTTTGATAGCTCATTTATGGTCTAGATTTCTTTCTTAAGGACCATGCCTTAAACCCAAATCACTCTGGCTCTCTTTGATCGGCCAACAATAGGTCCCAGGCAAAGCCCCGCTTGGTCAGTGTTTGGGTCCTGATTGGCTCAGAGTGAATGTAAATAACAATTGTTTTTTGTTTTGTTTTGGCCAGAGGGTCTTCGCCCTCCCAAATTGATTTTTTTTTTTAACTAGGTGAAAGAGGCCATTCTCTGCCGCATTTCTTACCTAGCTTTAATCATTGATTGGGCATTGCTTCAGTCAAACTGAGACCTGTTAGAGACCTTAGCTTAAATAGGCCAAGGTCTCCCACTGTATCCAGGGCTGTTTCTAGTCATTCTGATATATCTTGCCACTCCACCCAATTGAATCAGGAGGAAAAAGTAAAGCTGGTAACTTTGCACAGCTAATTCACTTGCATGTCATGGCATCATCTCCCTGATGTCATGGTCTTCTTCAAGATTGAAGGACAAACAACAACAACATATGTCTATATCACTCATTTGGGAACTTAATTATGTGGTCTTGAATTGTTACACAAACATTTCCTTTATATATGCAAGGCATTTTAGATGAATAGAATTTTAGAGCTGGAAAGGATATTAAAAATGAATTTTCTGTTTTTTCTCCCAGCCAGATTGGAAGGTTGTGAAGGCAAGGATCCTATCTCATATGCTGTGTTCTCCTCAGCACCAACACAGGGCAATGGGACCAGTGAGTCCTGAATAAACACTTCAATGGGTTAATGAATGAATGAATGAATGAATGAATGTAGCTTTAGTCTTGCTCCCCTTCTTCATCTCCACCTCTTAGAATTCCTAGTCCCCGTTCCAGAGTCAGCTCAAGTTCTACCTGGTCACCCCAATTATTTGTGCTGTCACCCTGAAATTACGGCTATTTACTTATTTTTCCACATGTTGTTTCCCCCAGTAGAATTTTGGCTTCCTGAACCTAGAACCGATATCAAAATCTTTATCACCAGCTCCAAACATGATATATACTATTAGGACTGTCAAAAAATATTAATTCTATGCTCTGAGTTTTAGGTATAAGTCTGCTAGAAACATTTTACAATTAATTTAACATTTTAAATTCAAGAATTTCTAGAGAGAGAAATGTTCAGTTGATGTAGTCATCCCATATCTTTGAACATCTCTAACTCAAGACAATTGGGGGTAATGTTTACAGGAATTTTAAACAAAGAAAAAATTACAATATATTAAAATACAGTTTGGGATTAGCACTCTATCTCTAATAAGACAATGGTTACTTAATCTTCTAAAACTTCTCAGTTCCTTTTTTGACCACTCCCGTTCAGAACGGGGAAAGAGGGTAGGTAGCATCTCCAATCCCTTTAGAGCACAGAGAAGGCAACTATTTTAACTAGCCAAGAGGTATTTCTTGTTCTAAGGGTGACTGCCACCCTTCATCTATTGTGGGGCTGTAGGGAGGGCAGCATTTAGGGTTTTTTCATACTTTTTTACTTACTTTCTTAAAGAGAAAAGTTTGGAAAGCACTTTAGACTAGAGAAATATTTATTTGTTATATTTTTAGATGAACTAAATGATTTTTTATATTTTTGCACTATTTAATAAAGTCTTGAATTGAATTTTAACCCCCTCTCCTTCTCATATAGGTTCAAATAATCTAGAGATAAGGTTTAAGGCACCAGCTATTTCTTTAAAGAATTTACATTGTTAGAAGTTATGTGAAATGTGTTTCTCTTTGTGTAAATATGGGCAAACAATCTCGACTTGAGGGCAAATCCTTAAAGAGCTAACTAGAGGTTCTTGGTCTGGTGCCAATGAACCACTTTAGGTTCTCTCGTTGTATCCTAGGAGCTGTGATAACAGATTCCATTTAGATCATTTTTCATTTTTGAGATGTCGAAAAGAAACATTCAAGGAAGCAGCATAGTCTGAAGGAAACAATTCCAGACATGTGTGTATACATTTGTATGTTCATACACACATACATGCATGAATATATATGTAGCACCGTGAATTTGAAAGCAGTCCTCTGTCTTATATTCATTCATCTCTGCCTGTGCTGTGTTTCTTAGCTGTATGTTGTGATTCACATCATTAGACTTTCCCTTTAGAAAAAAAAAATCAGCAACCAATCATCAAATCACAGCTCTGTGAGCTAGAGCATGGCAACCCAAGCCAATTTTCCAAGGGAATATTTTTGTGAGTGTGTTCAAGCCCTCACTACTACCTGCCTAGGCCAATTTGATAAGCCTCCTAACAGTTTCCTGCCTCTACTCTTCCCTTTATAGAATCTCAGAGTTGGAAGAAGCTCTAGACACTGCCTAGCCCAACTCTTACCTGAATCCCCCCTACAACTTTCCCAAAAAGAGGTCATTCAGTTTTTATCTGATGACTTCCAGTGAAGGGGAAGTCACTAATTCTTGAAGTTGATCATTCCACTTTTGGACAGTTCTTAACTCAAGAGAAAATTGCCTTTTTGCACCATCTTCTAGTCCAAGGGTTCTCTAATCTGGGAGACTCTTTTGGCTATCTGGTGAAGCCTATGTACCCTACTCAGAATAATTTTTTTAAAAACATAAAATGAAATAGGGTTACAAAGTGTGGTAGAACTAATTTATACTCCCTAGTTTCCCTCACACACTGTGGGTTAGCTTAGATTTTCCCTAAAAGGCAGCAAAGCCTAGAGTTGATTGGCAAGGGAGGTGAAGGCAAGGTTCCCTGGTAACCGCTGTCTGTGTTGAAGTGTCTTCCTGGTCTCTTGGAGGCATAAAAAGTCCTATCCACATGAAGGATGGTCCAAATCATTATACCCTGCCCTACTGAACAGATGTTTCCGTAGGAAGAGAGTGGGGTCAGGTCTATGAAGCTAAGTACTATTATATCCTTGTCTCTTCCATTTCCCCAGAAAAATGAGTGAGTGAAAAAACAGACTCAAAACCAAGCTAAACCCAGGGAACTATCTCTGCTGCCAGCGAAATCACATTCTGAGCTTTTCATATGCAGATGCAGCCACTCAGTGTCTGAAAAGGACTTGGCAGTACCTTTCGTATCTCTTACATAGAAGCCTCACCACAATCCTGTAAGGAAGGCAATATAAATATTGATATCCCCCGCTTTACAGATGCAGAAAATTAGAAAAGTTAAATGACTTGTCCAGGGTCACACAGCTAAGTGTTGGAAGCAGGCACTTGACCAGGGTTGAACTGAATGGAATTTGGTGGGCCTTTCTCTCAGATACCATAGTTCCTAAAACAAATAAATTTGGAAAAGCAGAGCCCATGCCAGTCTGCCTAAAATTTGTCCTTTATATAAATGGCATGAGTTTCCATCATTTTGTATTTTGGAATGTTAGAAAGCTTCATTGTGCTGAGTTTCTTTAGATTTATGCTTATTTGGAAAGGTAATATCAGCTCTAAGCTCTCTAGATCTTCTGAAGTATGTAGCTTAATCAAAATCTGTCTGTGCTGGAGATGAGAACACATGCTTGCTAAATCATCACTCAGTCACATCTCTGCTCAGTCCTTTCCTTGAGCATCCCCATCTAATTTGGCACAGATGTTCTCATCTATGGTACACTCAGTCAATGGCTGATCCACCACAGGTCAAGTGGATGTAAATTTCTTGCCACCAGAGAATGAAAGGAGAAAATAAAGAATGCTTCATTGGGAAGGATTTGGTGTTTAACTCTGGCGATTCAGCCATCACATTCACCTTTCACATGCTATATACACAAAGGTGTATGGGCTATATAGGGTATGAAGGGAGGACTAGCAACTCTGGTGTGAAGGCTGCTGAACCCTTTTCAGGGCTGCTCATCCACCTTCGGTGTTCACCTTCACCCAACTCTCACCTGCGGCTCCAAGAACCTTAGCACACGCAGTGGCCACATCTCCGTAAAACCATCTTGGCAGATGAACTAAACCAGGTTGAGAGTAACCAATAGACCTCAAACGTGTCGGTGAGTTATGGGGGTGTTTACCGCAAGTATGTGAAGACTTCCCCCACTGTGTACAGATGAGAACAATTTGTTCCGATGGCCCTGAAGGAGGCTGAAGCAGGTGCTGTGGAGCACTCAGACATTGAAGATGCCAAGGTCACCCACTGCATCCTGGACAATCACCAGTTGTTAATTCAATGAACCAACAAATATTCATTGAGCACTGATAAACAAGGACTAATTGGTAAGCAAAGTAAGACTAAATGAAAACAGGGTCCTTGCCCTCATGGGTCTGCTGAGGAGCTGCTACAGGTAAACAGAGTAGGTCTGGTATAATTTCAAAAGATCCACTAAGTCCAGAAGACATAAGTTCAAATCTAACTTTCAAAACTTACTAGCTGTGTGACTTTGGGCAAGTCATAACCTCAGTTTCCTTAATTGTATAACAGAAGTGATAATAGCACCTACCTCACAGGGTTGTTGTGAGGATCAAATGATAATATTTGTAAAGCATTTAGCATAATGCCTTGCACCTAGTAGGTACTTGGGTGGGAGGGCAACTAAATCAGAAAAAAAAACTTCCCATGGAAGATGGTGCATGAACTGAGCCTCAAGGAAAGCCAGAAATTTGAAAAGGCCAATTATCAGAATGTTCCAGAGTATCTGAAATATTAAATTTGATTCATTCCCTGAATGCTTATTAACTATAATAGTAAGCACTATTATAAATCAATATATTATTATGTGTAAATAATCAATTCTGCAAGTGGAGTGATTTTTTTTTTTCAGTAGTTCATTTCTTGAGTAGCCTTGATCTGATTTCTCTGGGAGGGAATGCCCCGAGGCTCTGCTTTCCATTTGCTTCTTTGCTTAAATATGAACAATGGTTCACATGGAGAAAGAAATCTTTTTTGGCTTGCTCAATGACACTTTCCTTTTTGCATACAAATATTGTCTCTATTTTTTTTTAAGTTGTGAGTAGACAACCATTCGACATAAGCAACAAACTCTGAAGACTGAGCAAACTCACCCAAGACTTAGTGTGGAAATTAATTAAAACTTTGAGCAAAGTGAAGCTGACACATATTTAATGAGATCCACAGTTCTTGTGCTGCCTAGTAATTAGGCATACATGGTAAATCATTCACATAAGTAGAAAGAACCAGTATTATTTTCACCCAGACAAACTGAACATTTCTGGGGTAGATTGCCAGAGGAGGTGAGGGGGGAAGGGGAGAAAGGGGTGGAGGATTGGAATTAGGGGAAATGAGGAGGGAGAGTGTGGTAGCTCCCTCATCAGATGGAGGACTAGACCATTCCTCAGTTTTCCCTTCTTTGGGATGATGTGAGGGTTGGGTGTTATTCCAATGTCATACCTGTCCAAGTTCCTAATACCCTGGTGAGGCTGTCACATAGGCTCCTCTAGAACTCAGACTGTGACTATCCTTCATTCCATCTTTTATCTAGGGCTTGATAAGAAGCGCAGTTAATTGGTGATACACAAAACAGGGATGGGAGAGCTTACATCAGGCAGGCAAGAATTGTCTTGGACAAGGGTTCCGAGATATCAGAAGAGCTAGCTAATCCTGCCTCAAGCTTATACTAGCTCTGTGACCCTCAGTTTCCTTATCTGTAGAGTGGGGATAACAGTACCTACTTATAAAATTGTTGTGAGGTTCACAGGATGATATATTTAGAGCTAGAAGGGACTGACTGACCTTAGTAAGCCACTGAACCAAATACCTCCTTTCTACAGATGAGGGAGCTGAGGAATCAAATGAGATATAAATAAACCAGTTTATAAACCTGGTTATCATATAGCTAGCTATTATTTAAATTATTATTGTAGTGGAAAACTATCAATAAGCATTCATTAATCTCCTACTATGTGTCAGGCACTGTGCACTAGGGATATAAAGACAGAAGAGAAATTCTCCTTGCCCTCAAGGAGCTTACATTCTATTGGGGGAATAAACACATACATATATAAATAAATTCAACATGGAAATGAAATAGACAGAAGGTGACTGAAGAGGGAAGGCCCTGGTAGCTCAGAGAATAAGGAGAGGCCTTGTGGATTTGCTTTTGAAGGAGAAAAAGTATTCTAAGGGACAGAGATGAAGAGGGAGTACAATTTAGGTATGGGGGACAGTTAGTTCAAAGAAACTGAGATGAAAATTAAGTGCTTTGTATGAGCAACAGCAAAAAGGTCTACTTGCCTGGATCATAAACTGGTTCTGGTTTTTACTGCAGAATTATCAACAGGATGTGTTTGTGTTGGGGAAGTCCAGTTAGCATAGACTCCCTGTTTTGTGTATCACCAATTACCTAAGCATCTTATTGAACCTAGAATCAGGTTCTCAAAAAAAAAAAGGCTGAATGAAGGGTACTTACAGTCTGAATTCTACTGGCCCCTAGGTGACAGTTTCACCTAGGTATTAGGAACTTGGACAGCTATGATCCTGTGGCAGCACCCTACCTTGTAATCATACCAAAGAGAACCTATTATTCATGTCCCTCAAACAAGAACAGTCCTGTGGGTCCTAGCAAGGCATCAAATATTGTTCTCTCATTTGTTCTCCCAAAGCCATCTTCAAAGGAGTGTCAGAACAGTTAATGTAGCACAATCATATAGAATTCCACGTATACAGGGTAAAATCACCATAATCTGCAGATACAAAATTACGCATAGTCAACAGACAAGATACATTTCAAAAAAATTACTGCTTGCTTAACACTCAACAAATTGGTGCTCTAAATGGACTTTCTCAACACAAAGGCAATAAGAAAAAGAAAAAAAAAAACAATCAGCTTCCAGTTTCAGAAGGAAATCTAGTTCCTCAAAGCATTCCAAACCACATAGAACTCTTCTAAAGCGTTTTAGGGCCCAGCATTCACTAAAAGTCACCCCATCACTCTCTGGTGAGAGACAAAACCAACTTGACTTGATACCTATACATTGTTTTGAATACAAAGGGGCTGCAATACTTTACCCTTTTCCTTTTCTTCTATGACCACCCTTCTTTCTAGACCCACACTCAAAATAAGATTAGTTCATTGATTAACTCCAGTCTGAAAAAGGAAAAAAAACAAGAACAAGATTCCTATTTCAGGAAAGCTGAATCCCTATCACATTTCTAGAGCATGAGAGACTCTCCATACAGGGATTAGAAACCTGGGGTCAACCAAAAATCATCCCCTCACCCTCTGGTGAGAAAGCAACCGTCCTGGGTGAAAACTCTATCATGATTCCCTCAGCACAGTTAGGACCTTCAAACTGGGGTCTGGACAAAATTTCCTAAGTTTCCCTTTCCACACCAGGCACACCAAAATTGCCCTAGGGGACTCCGTACCATAGAAAATTCCCATAAACATCCAGGTAAATTTCCTATGGGTCCTTATTCCAAAGGGCACATGAAATTTCCCTGAGTGAATTCCCATCAAGGCAAGAGAAAATTTATTGGAATTTTGAGCTCACCTAACAACAGGACAAGTAAGCTCAATTAGAGAAAATAACAGTTAAAGTCAAATAAGCTGAGAAAAAGGGCAAGGATGAGAACTAAGGGTCGATAACTTGGGATTTCCAGTCACGGAGACAAACCTTACCCTATAAACTATGAACAGGGCATTGGAATCTCACAGAAAAGGCAAGCAGATGAAGCCTGTTTAAATGCAAAAAGAAAAATATGGATGTTTCTCAGGCATTGACATTCCAGGGATGCAAACTCTGCAATTCTAGTATTAGTCTCAATATCAATACTTATGAAAGATTCAGTAATGCGGCAGGCAACAGCTCTGGAGGATAGTGGAGGACAGTGAAACATTGACTTGATAACTGTCTTCAAGAATTTGAATGACTGTCACATGGAAGAGGGATTAAACTCATTCTACTTAGCCATAGATGTCAGGAATAGAAGCAAGAGGTAGACATCACAGTTTGATTTGGGTTCAATATACAGAAGACTTCCTAACAATGAGACATATCCAGAAGTGTGATGAGGTCCTCAAAAGCCTTCTATCTCTGCCCATTTTAAGGTAGAATAAAGTAACAAATGGTTAATCTGACATTCTAGGCTCTTCACATCTGGCACTTAGTTCATCGACTAACTCCAAAGGGAAAAAGGAAGAAAAAAAAAAAGCTTTCTATTTCAGGAAAGTTGAGTCCCTACACAGTTCTAGAGTGTGTGAGACTCTTCATGCAGGGATTAGAAACAGTCCTCAGTAGTTCCTTAGATGAACATTCTACTCTGGTCAAAGGGTTCTACTCACTCTCTGCCTTCCTCCCCAATATACTATGTGTATTTTTATTGTCTACAGTTTTGTTAACTCTTTTCTGCCTGGAAAGAATAAAAGGAAACATCCTTCTTCTACTCTGCTTTTTAAAATAATGTCTCTCCTCAATGGATGCTCTATGATACAGTGGGAAGAATGTTGCATTTGCTGTCGGAGGACTTGGGTTTGAATCCTGTGTTATCTTAGGCATCATTTAGCTTACACAGGCCTCAGTTTCCTTTTCTGAAAAAATGAAGGAATTGAAATAGATGATCTCTGAGATCCCTTCCAGCTCTGAAATTATGATACTAGGATGTAATTAAAGCCAAGTTGAAGTTTTAAGTGGTAGCACTCCCCCCCCCACTTCCAGCTCAGTTCTCATGGCCATTCTTAAAGCACAATATTATTCCATTACGTATGCCATAACATTTTTAGTCGTCCTACAATTGATGGGCACTGCCCCTTGAGTTTCCAGTTTTTTGTCACTACAAAAGAGCTGCCATAACTATTTTTGTATCTTTCTTTGATTTCTTTGGGTTAGGCCTGGTAGCAACATTTCTGGTTCTGTTGGTGTACTTTTTGAGTATAATTCCGAATTATTCCCCCAGAATGGCTGGACCAATTCATAGCTCCACCAACAAGTACAAGAAGAAGCTTCTTTTCCTGAAGCCCCTGCAACATGTGTAAGTTTCCATTTTTATAAATTTTGCCAATCTGATAAGTATGAGGTTAATCTTTAGAATTGTTTTAAGTTTCATTTCTTTAATCATTAGAAATTTGAAGCCTGTTTTTTTGTATGGCTATAGATCAAATTTCTTCCCTTGAGAACTGCCTGTTCATATCCTTTGGTCATTTATTTATTGATAAATGGCTTTTATTCTTATAAATTTGAATCAGTTTCTTACATACCTTGGAAATGAGGCCTTTATCAGAGAAATTTACTGCAAAGATTCCCCTCCTCCCAGTTAATTGTTTGCCTTCTAGAATTGGATTTGTTTGTGCAAAACCTTTTTGACCTCGTATAGTCGAAATTGTCTGTTTTATCTTCTGTGATCCTCTCTACCCCTTGTTTAATCATGAACTCTTCCCCTATCCACAGATTCCAAAGTAATTTCTTCCTTGCTCCTCTATTTATGAAATGATCTTTTATGTGGAGGTCATGTATCCATGTGGAGCTTACGTTGGTATGTAGTATGAGGTGTTGGTCTAAACTTAATGCTTCTTTTCTTTATTTTGAAAATGCAATGACATTTACCATTTTTTAGTCATGGGGTTAAGTGGTATCATACCATAACAGATAAGAAGCTGGTCTTTGTATCAGGTGCATCTGTGTTCAAGTCTTCTAACCAATATGGGTTATGTGACCATGGGGAAGTGTTTAGCTATAATTAACTGGTCCGTAAACACTTATTAGGTCCCAGTACCAGGCACTGTACTATGTCCTGGGGTGCAAATGCAAAGAATGAAAAGATAATACTCTCAAGGAATTTAAAGCCAATATTTGCAGAGCAATTGCTGATCTGTATTGGTGGAGAAATTTCCTCATTACAATGAAATCAGAGGTTCCAACCCCTTTACAAAAAAAAAAAAAGGTGGGGGGAGCAGCTAGGTGGTACAGGGGATAGAGCTCCAGCCTTGAAGTCAGGAAGACCTGAGTTTGAACGTGACCTCAGACACTTGATACTTATTGGCTGTGTGACCCTGGGCAAGTCACTTAACCCTGATTGCCTCACCAAAAAAAAAAATCTTGTGGTAACTCTTTTGTTCTTGCAGATTTTTTTCAAGATCATTGACAGTAGCACAAGAATCATACCTGCCAGTTCTTTTAGTAGCTTGAGATACAGTTCATTTGTTTGTAGGGAGGTAGAGATATCCCCAAAAGGGTGTCAGCTAGGTGCTCACTTATTATCTTACCATTTATCTTGGGTTGGTTATTTTTGTTCTGTTCTTTCTAGTTCAAAGGTTGTTCTCCTTGTCAGGGAACACAGAATAAAACTAAGAATGAAGAGTGCTCCCTTCTCTCCATCATGTTATCCATTTCCCAGATATTACAAGAAGTGGTTTGTAACCTTCCTTTGATCTTTTCTCTTTCCTTCAAAACAGACAAACTGACAAACAGAAAAACTGTGACTCAAAGTCTCAAGGGAACAGTTGCCCTTATTTGCAATAGAATAGTCACTTACTAGTATGGTATGAATTGTGGGACTCTAGTACCTACCCTAAAACCTCTTCACCCTCCTCTCCGCTAATATCTGAAATCCCCAAAGAAGTTCATTCCTTTAATTTAAAACTTTGTGGACCTCTTAAAATATGAATACCTCGGGGAAGGATAATGATTTAAGCTATTACAATGTATAATTTATATTTTAATATGACTCAGTAAAGCATCTTTCTTTCTGGGGAATAGGGGGACACCTGAGGGAATAAAGGAAGTATGGGGTGTCAATGAATTGGGTAAAGGGAATGGAATGAGAAAACTGGGGGAGCCAGAGACAAACTTCCCTCACTCCTCAATTTTGCCTTAAGTTGATCCTTGTCAAAATGAGGCCCAGATTTTATTCTTCTGTTGTCTGTGAGATATAAAGGAAAGAGTATAGATATAGAAACAGCTAGATGACACAATGGATAGAATGCTGGGCCTAGAATCAGGAAGACCTGAGTTCAAATCTGGCCTTAGACACATACTAACTGTGTGATCCTGAGCAAGTTACTTATTCTGTTTGCCTTAGTCTACTCATCTGTAAAATGAGCTAGAGAAGAAAACGGCAAACCACTCCAGTATCTTTGCCAAAAAAACAAAACAAAACAAAAAAAACAACCCAAATAGCAGTCATGAGGAGTCAGATATAACTGAGCAACAACAACAATATTGGATTTAGATTCAGGAGAGACCTAGTTTAGAATCTCACCTCTGAGACTGACTAGCTTTGTGTGGCCTAAAGTTTCTCATCTAGAGAATGGAAATAAGAGTATTTGCAGTACCCATGTCACAGGGAGAATTGTGTTATTCAAACCAGATAATATGTGCAACACATCTTTACTAAGGCTAGCTATGATCATGTGTATGTGTGTATGTGGTGGTGTGAGGCGGTAAGGTGGGAAGTCACCTTGAGAACTTTGCCAGTAGTAGAGGCTGGCCAAGTATTATTCTGCTCAGGATTACCTCTGCTCATAGAGAGGATTGGAGCAAGTCATGCCTCTCCTCTAGGCACCTATTTTTTCATCTGTAAAATGACAGATTTGAATTAGATGACTGCTAAATTACTTTCTAAATAACTGATCACTCAGTTATCAACCACCAATTATTTATTAAGTGCCTTCTGACCTTTAAGCTCTGGAGAGGTGAATACAATAGTGAAAGAGTTCTTACCTTTTACATTTTCCTAAGAAGATACATAGGTTCACAGATAAACAAATACAGGATATTTATAAAATAAATACACTGAGATAGGAGGAAGAGGTGACTAACATTGGGGTAATCAGGAAAAGAAAGAGGAGCACCCTAGGATTCTCCCATCATTTCAGAAGTGCAAATGGACAGTCCAGTGAATGGTTCCATAGTCTGATGTCCTTCTTAGGCAGACAGAAGAATAATCCCATTCTTAATTACATGAGAATGCCTCCCTGAGGATGGATGGTTAGGGCTGTATTGAATTTCAGATAAACCCTTAAAAAGTACTTAAGTTTTGTCAGTCATAAGCTATTGATTATATGCTTGATTTCCCTCAATTGGACATGGGCTTAGCAATGTCTGGAATGTTCATTATACATTGCAAAATTCTCAGTATGATAAATGACTATAGCAATTTAATTGTAATTTCTGACAAGAAAATGAGATATTTACCTGTGTTTGCTGGTGAGGCCTGACTGAAGGCTTCTGTTTGTTGTTCACCTTGAGTTAGAGTGGATAAAGTTAGGAATATTATCTTTTTTATATTCTGTGTACTGAAAGATAACTATCAGTGTTCTGAGGACAATTAGACTTTACTAGCTTATTAGATTCAATGGACAAAAGGATTAGAAACTTTGTATAAATGGTACTTAGCAATGTAGGTACTTATAATTTCCATATGTTGTTCTACATTTTGCCTGTCAAGCATATTTTTCTCCCTTAGCTTAAGATCAACGGTATTTCCATATATCGATGAGACTATGTGAGAATTCTGACACCTTAATCAAGACTGAATTCTTTCTCAATAAATAATAATTTGTAAATCCAGTGCAAATGTAAAATATTAAGTCTCAGCAGAACACTCTGATTCCTTCAGCATATTGGGCTGAAACCAGTTCTGTCACCCTGCCAATCACTGTATGAGGTCTCTATGACAAAAATTTAATATTTTAATGGGTTTGTATTCTCAATGATTTGGGTACTCTGTCTGGTGGGAACATTTCGTCCATGCTCTGATGCAAATCTTCCACAAGGAGTCCACTTGATTTGCAAGAGCCTTTCTCTTGGTCTCTTGATAATATGTGGGTACCATTGAAGTATGTGGGTTGTCCATACATTAGCCTTCAGTCTCACTACATAACTGACCCACTTCCTTTTCCAGTCACACATCTGCTTGATGATCACTTTTTTGTTGCTGGTAATATGCTATATCTTCCTTATGCTCACCTCGTACTTCTTCATTGCCCTTTGGGTGACCTACTATATTGATTCCTTAGTAATTGTGGTATTCCATGATTTGCAGGCAGATAGCATTACTGGAAAAGTATTGACTAACATACTTCAATTTTATCATTCTTTAAAAAGTCAAGGTAATCCATAAAGTAATCTATTTTGAATGGGTTCTATACAAGTTATTGTGGGCCACTGTCTTAATATTTTCAACAAACAGTAATCCCAAAACAGGTCTATGGCTCCTTATCTGAATCATTTATTCTTTTAGAAATGGTTGAAATTGCTTAACCTTATAAGAATTTAAACAAATCATCAAGAAATTATATTCCAACTTTAAATCTGTTCATTTACTGTAATGATTTGAATGGGGGAGAAGTTACTATTATCATGTTTGGCGTGAAAGCTTTAGTATGACTATATTAATATAATATTCTGCTTGACTTTCAGGGCCTTCCAAAACTTGGAACTCCTGCTGTTTATAACCAATCAATAAACATTTATTAAGCACTTACTATTTGTCAGACACTGGGTGAAACACTGGGGATATAAAAAGAAGCAAAGAAGAGTCCCTACCTCAAGAGCTTCCAATCTAATGGGGGAGACAAGATACAAACAAATATATGCAAAGCAAGCTATATACAGGATAAAGAGGAAATAATTAGCAGAGTGAAGGCACTGGAATTAAGAGGAGTTGAGAGAGGCTTCCTGTAGGAGCTGAGATTTTGGTTAGTACTTACTTAAAGGAAGCCAGAGAAGTCAATAGTTGGAGGGGATGCTGCATTCCAGGCACGGGGGACAGTCTGGACAGAAAATGTTCAGAACTGAGGGATGAAGAACAGAACAGTTTGTAGAACATCCAGAAGGACAGGGTCACTGGATCTACATGGAGGTGTGAGAAGACTGGAAAGGTAGGAGAGGGCTAGGGCCTTCATAAAAGGACTTTGAATGCCAAACAGAACTTTTCCTGGAGGTAATAGGGACCCTGGAGTTTATTGTGTGCAGGAGTGACATGGGCAGACCTGCAATTGAAGAAAATTACTTCTGTAACTGAATGGGGGGGGGGATGGATTAGAGTGGGGAGAGACTTGAGGCAGGCAGATTCATCGGCAGCTATTGCAGTAATGAAGGTGAGAGGTGATGAAGGCCTGTATCACAGTGGTGGCAGTGTCAGAGGAGAAAATGGAGTGATGTTGCAAACAAAAAATTGATAGGCTTGGCAAAAGATTGAATATGGGGCAAAGGGAGAAAGAGTGAGGATTCCAAGATGACTCCTAGGGGGTGAACTTGAGGGACTGGGAAGATGGTATTGTCCTCTACAAGAATCATATAAAAATATTCAATAGAACAGTCATTAAAAAAAACTGACTACTCAGGCTAGAAGGGATTTTTAGAGATAATTTAGTCTAATATCTTCATCTGACATAAAGTAATTCATTCAATTCCTTCCCAGTCCTCTTTTCATCAGGTTGTTTCCCTCTTCCTACCTGTGTGGCTTTTCTTCCATGGTTTCACCTGCTTGGAAGATCTTGCTCCTCACCCCCCCACCCCCTTTCCTAATCTGTGAATTCCATAAGGACAAGAACTGTATCTAATTTAAACGTTGTATTCCTGGCACCTAGCATTGTACTCTGCACACAGTAGGTGCACAATACTTATTGAAAGAATGAAGGAAAGCATAGTTCCATATCCTTCAAGAAGCCTTCCCTCTACTCTTCGTTTGGATGTAAAAAGGCATGTCTAAGAAAAAGACTATATTTTGTATGAGGCTCTGGGTCTCAAAGAAATGTCTAATTAAAATGTCCAGGACTGCAATACTTGTAAGACTGTGCTATTGCAATGAACTGGTTACAAAGATGTTGAAGAAGGAGAGTTGTGTGGAAAGATGGAAGAGGCCACATCCGGGAGTGGGAGAGTCCTGACAGGTTCCTGAGATGACCTGAAACAAGGAAAAATCATTGTTTAGAGCAGAACAGGTGGAGCAAGCCTGATCCTTGTAAATGCAGTCTTCAAAGATACCTGCACTGAGGGTTTACACTCATTTTGTTTCTAGAGGTGCGATGGAAAAGCAAGAGAAAGAGAGACAGAGAGAAAGACAAAGACAGACAGACACATTGTCAGACAAATAGAACCAGAAAGAGACAGAGAGAGAGAGGTAGAGAGAGACAGGAAAAGAGACAGAGACACAGAGAGAGACAGGGGGAGAGACAGAGAGACAGACACATAGACTGAGAAAGAAAACAGAGACACTGAGACAGAGAAACAGAGAGACAGACTGACAGGCAGACAGACAGACATACACATACACATAACCTCTGTTTGGGGAATTTGAGTCTTGGAATAGATTGTTTCCAACATTGTTTGCTTGGACATGAGAATCCTCATCTCCAGAATGTGTATGCAGAGATTATTTTCCTTATTTCTTAGCTGATTGTTCTAATCCTAATTTAAAATTTTATTTTTACAAGGCATTTTCCTTATGTGATCTCCTAGCCTGGTGCTAACTAGATTTAGTTATTCTTACAGGTTTTCAAAGGAGAAGGAATGAGGGCACACTTATAACCCAATTTGCCCCACATTGAACCTCATAGTTTGCGTGAATCTCGTGTTGAATGGAAATGTTATTATTGTTGTTGTTGTTGAGCTGTTTTTCAGTCGTGTCGCCTACTTCATGACCCAATTTGAGGTTTTCTTCTTTCTATTTTTCCCCAATTACATGTAAAAAGAATTTTAACATTTGTTTTTAAAACTTTGAGTTCCAAATTCTCTTCCTCCCTCCTCACCCCACCCTCCCCACATTGAGAAGGTAAACAATTCAATATAGGTTATATGTGTGTAGTCATGCAAAACATTTCCATAAGAAAACATAGACATTTGGGGTTTTCTTGGCAAAGATACTGAGGTGGTTTGCCATTTCCTTCTCATTTTACAGATGAGGAAACTGAGGCAAACAGGTTTAAGTGACTTTCCAGGGTCACACAGCTAGTTAGTGTCTGAGGTCAGATTTGAACTCATGAAGCCTTGTCTTTCTGACTCCAGACCCAGCACACTATCCACTGTGCCATCTACCTGCTATAAACTATATTTGAAATGAAGATGATCAGATAGTATTCCTTTCAGTCACATTGATTTTTTCCTTCTCTGAACTCCAATTGCACTTAAAGTAGCACACTGTCTAGCACCAAATTACTTTCTAATGCGTTTTATATGGGGTAGTCTAGTCATTCAAATTAAAATGTAAGATCCTTGTGGGCAGGGTCTGTGTTTGACATTTCTTTGATATCTCATAGTGATAGCATACATTGTGCTTGGCACACGGTAGCTGTTCAGTACATACTTGCAGATTCATCTATTATCTTTGATTCACAATGATTGACAATTTCAACGAATGAGCTATGTTTTTCCAACCTAAACTGTTGTTTGATGCCCATTCTGATATTGGCAGATAAAATTATTGGCTTGAAGGCACAACCAGTGGCACGAGTGGGCTTATCTATGCATTTAAACAGGCGGGATCACTAAAAAGTCAGCATGGCAACATCCTTTCCCAGCTTATGTTTTAAAAAACAAATACACTCAGAGGAGAAAAGCACAGCTGCTTCAAAGGAAAACACAAACATAATCCAGAGCTGATAAACACACACTGGGCTGAAAGCATAACGACAGCAAGTTTGGATACAGGTTACCTACAAATGCTTAATTGTCCTGTGGAGCAGTCTGACTCCATTCATCCATTCCTGGATCTATTGACATACCAAAGGATCAGCCATCTACCTTAATCTATTTCCATGATGAAATGTAGCCTTCTTAATACTCCATTATCAAGCGAGCACAGTGAACAAAATACTTCTATTTCATTGTTTGTCACTGTTTTGGTCAAAGGCTGAGATAAAATGGTAAGGTGGTTGTTGTTCAGTTATTTCAGTTGTGTCTGACTCTTAATGACTCCTATATGGGATTTTCTTGCCAAAGATACTGGAGCTGTTTGCCATAAACTTTTCCAGTGCATTTTACAGATGAGAAAACTGAGGCAAATAGGATTAAGTGACTTGCCCAGGATCACACTGCTAGTAAGTATCTGAGGCCTAATTTGAACTCAGGTCTTCTTGATTCCAGGCCTGGTGCTCTATCTACTGCATCACATTGGTTTCACCATTAATATGGTGTAGGGGAGACCATTTCAAATGTTTTCCTTTTTTCCTTTCAGTATCAATATTATTAATGTGAAGACACAGCCTTTGTCCACAAGGTTAAAGCCTTGACAGATTTGATTGATATAAAGTGTAATTCTAACACTATGCCACATAAGTAATTTAACTATGAGTATATACTGTAATTTAATTTATGTGGCTATTTCTTTCTGAATTTTGCCCTCTCGCCAAAAAAAAAAAAAAATCAGCACCATTTTAAATCTTTTTTTTCCCCTGACAAAAGTAGTTTTATCTGTTTTAGTTAATAAATTACTTTACTTTGAAATCCTGGTTTTCGTTGCTCCATCTTTCTCTGAATTTCATAGAATCATAGAAGGTCAGAGCTAGAAAGGACCCTAAGCTAAGGATCATCTAGTCCAAGCAGGGTCCCCAAGTAGTTACCTACAGTGTATGCAAGAAATGAACATCCCACCCAACCAATTCCACTTTTTGACAGCTCTGCAAAGCACATATAAGCTCGCAGGGGTCCTTATCTTATTCCAACTACAACTCACACTCATGGGTCTGGGCTCCAAAGCCAGGCTGGCTATAGCTTTCCCTCAAAGTTATAGGGGTACTCTTAAGGGCTTGAGGGTATCTTTCTCTTGCTGTTGTTTTGAATCCCCATTCTAATGTGTTTTCCCCAATATCAATAACCAGTTATAGTTAGTCTCCTTTATGGTGCTGATACTCTCCAGCGATTAGCAGCCTAGTTTCATTTAAACAATTAACATCAATGAGCATTTATGAATTGATATTTATAGAAAAGATAAAGCAAAGACAGAAGCACTAACACATCCCAAGGAAATGGGACATATTTTTTCCTTGGTTCTTTGGGAGGAAGGGGTCAAACCCAAAGCAGTTGCTTTAAAGCATTCCCCACCACTAAATTCCCTTCTGAATGCAGCATAGCTGATGGACAAGGCTGTCTTTGATCCACCTCTAGGCTGTATCAAGCAAGTTGCTTGGAGGAATGATTCATTCCTCACTGGGCTTGGTTGTCTGCTAAATCTGGCATGGCCTCCAGCTCCCAGACCTTTAGTGGCTTGCTCTCCCAAGCTTCTGAAGCTCATAAGGTCACAGCCTAAAAGCAGGAAAGAACAAATGCAGAAGCCAATATTTATAGCCACCTGGGAAAGGAGAGGAGGAGGAGGGGGTAATTAAGACCTGAAGGCTCTCTTCTCTCCCCCCACTCCCAAGAAGCTTACAGCAGGTCATCCCTTGATTTACATTCAGGAAGTAAAACAGAACCTTGGCTTGTTAGTGTCTTTTGTAGGCTCCTTTTCTTTATGTTAAGCAAACTGGAAACAATGCCTGCACAAGGCACATGTGTAGATTATATCAGCCATGCAGCTGTGATTGCTTGTAAGGACAGGACCCATTGATCTTTCTTTATGTTGAAGTATTTGAAAGTTCTGTCTAATCAAGAGAACAGCTCCTTCTTGACACCTTTCACCATTCCTCCTAATTCTGCACTCAGGGCCAAATTGAACCAAAGTCCTCTTACAGGCATCAGCTTTTCAGATTTTTGAAGATGGACACCATGTGTCTCCTAAGTCTATTCCTCTTTAGGTTAATCCTTTCTACTTTCTTCATCCAACCCTCATATGGCATAGCCTCCAGTCCCCTTACTCTCCATTCTGACTTTTCTACCTGCATCTACTCTGTGCCTTTCTGAACCACATTCAATCTTGTGTTATAAGTTTTTGGGTATGTCTTAGAATCTCTTCTGTTAGATTCTTGACATCAGTAATGATATCTATTTTTTTTAACTAAGTGGAAAATATTCTCCAACCCCCTCCCAACTTAATAATATTTTATTTTTTCCAATTACATGTAAAGATAGTTTTTGACATTCACTTTCATAAGATTTTGAGTTCCAAAATTTTTTTCTCCCTTCCTCCCCTTCCCCCTCCCTAAGATGGCAAGCAACATGATACAGGCTATACATGTACAAAATATCTATTTTTATCATTGTATGCCAGATTCTAAGCACTGTACACTGTACATAGTAAGGCATATGCAAAATGTTTGTTCAACAGAATTGAAATTTTTAGTAATTATTTTTGTGTTTTGATATTTGGTTCCCAGTTAATAGTTGTTGGCTACACACACTTAGACATTTTGCTTTACCATCATTTCCTCCATATGGGTCATTAGAATGAATGTATAGCACAGTCACTTAAAGCCATTATCCCTTCATTAAGGTTCATGAACCAGTTGTTTGTTTCTTTATTAATTTATGGAGTAAAATAAGCATTTCCATAACATAGTAAAATAAAAAAAGACAACTGCACATGAAACTACAACTCTATTATGTACAACTTGCTATTCCTTTTAAGTATACAGTTATTATGTAAATTTCTCTCCTCCCTTTTTTCTTCCCCCCTCCCTGTGCATTTCTCCCAACCCCCAGAGATGGCGACCATTAGACACAAATATGTATGTGTGTGTGTGTTTATATATATGTATGTATGTATGTAAAATCATTCTATACATACTTCTATTTATTTTCTCTGGATGCAGATAGCATCTTCCTTCATATGTCCTTTGGAGTTAATTTGGGTATTTATAATAGTCAAAATGACTTAGTTGTTCAAAGTTGTTCTAAAAACAATATTGCTCACAAGCAAAAACAATGCAACCAAAAGTATAAGGAAAGTAGAAAACTGGGAAAAATATTTTGCAACAAGTATCTCTGATAAAGGTCTCATTTCTCAAATATATAGAGAACAGAGTCATATTTACAAAAACACAACACAATTCTCAATTGATAAATGGTCAAAGGATATAAACAGGCAGTTTTCAGACAAAGAAATCAAAGTTATCTATAGTCACATGAAAATGTTCTAAATCACTATTGATTAGAGAAATGTAAATTAAAACAACTTTGAGGTACCACCTCATGCCTATTAGATTGGCTAATATGACAAAAAAAGGAAAATATTCAATGTTGGAGGAGTTGTGGGAAAACTGGGAAGCTAATGCACTGTTGGTGGAATTGTGAACTGATCCAACCTTTTTGGAGAGCAATTTGGAACTATACCCAAAGGGTTATAAAACTATGCATACCCAGGGCGGAGCCAAGATGGCAAAGTAAAATCAGTGACTTGCTTGAGCTCTCCCTGAAACCCCTCCAAATACCTGTAAAAAATGGCTCTAAACAAATTCTAGAGCTGCAGAACCCACAAAAAAACAGAGTGAAACAAATTTCCAGCCCAAGACAACCTGAAAAGTTGACAGGAAAGGTCTGTTGCACCAGGTTGGGAGAGGAGTGCAGTTCAGCCAACCTGGAGCAGGCCTCAGGGGACTGAATCACAGGCAGCTGTGGCAGTTTTCAGACTTCTGAACCCACAAATGCCAAAGACAATTCAGAAGGTCATTAGGAAAGGTCTGTTGGACCTTGGTGAGAGAGGAGCTTGGTCAGGCCCCAAGTCCCAGCGCAGCCCCAAGATGGTGGCTGCTTCTGGAGCTCTTGGCCCATAGAGGGAGGGGAGATAGAGTGGATGATCAGAGGGGGATTACAGGGATCTTTTTGCTGGTCCTGAGATAGAATTTTTTTGCTTTGCCCGTGCTTGGATCTGGATCACAGTCATGAGTGGGCAGTCCTGGGGTGAGGAGGAGTGCTGGTGTGGTGGAGCTTGTGGTGGCAGTGGAGAGGGAATCCTCTTCACAGTTCCGTCAGAAAAGTGTGCTTGTGATCACTCATAGACCAGAGCACAGGCCAGGAAAGGAGTAGACACTTTGTTTTAGAACATAACACTTTGGAAGAATGGAAAATTTATAAGTCCCTAGAAGTACATCTGAAAACAGCTTCACAAAACCTCTGAAGCTTGGGACAGTACATTTTCCACACTGGAAGCAGACCCCTACCTTAACAAAGAGTTTAATAGTGAAGTAATTGGCTGAGAACATGAGTAAACAGTGCAAAAAAAAAAAAGTCAGACCATAGAATTTTATTTTGGTGATAAAGATCAAAACATACAACCAGAAGAAGACAACAAAGTCAAAGCCCCTACATCCAAAGCATCCAAGAAAAATATGAATCAGTCCCAGGCTATGGAAATCTCAAAAAGGATTTTGAGAAGCAAGTAAGAGGAGTAGAGGAAAAACTGGGAAGAGAAATGAGAATGATACAAGAAAATCATGAAAAACAAGTCAACAGCTTGCTAAAGGAGACCCAAAAAAATACTGAAGAAAATTACACCTTAAAAAATAGCCTAACCCAAATGGCAAAAGAGGTCCAAA
The DNA here is from genome assembly GCF_900497805.2 of Vombatus ursinus. NCBI lineage: Eukaryota > Metazoa > Chordata > Mammalia > Diprotodontia > Vombatidae > Vombatus > Vombatus ursinus. The sequence continues at coordinate 1,852,627 of NW_020954562.1, forward strand.
AAGCCAGTGGGGAGAAGAATGCCTTAAAAAGCAGAATGGGCCAAATGGAAAAGGAAGTCCAAAAGCTCACTGAAGAAAATAATTTCTTAAACATTAGAATGGAAACTAGTGGCTTTATGAGAAATCAAGAAAGTATAAAACAAAACCAAAAGACTGAAAAAATAGAAGATAATGTGAAATATCTCATTGGAAAAACAACTGGCTTGGAAAATAGATCCAGGAGAGATAATTTAAAAATTATTGGTCTACCTGAAAGCCCGTATCAAAAAAAGAGCCTAGACATCATCTTTCAAGAAATAAAACTGCCCTGATATTCTAGAACCAGAGGGTAAAAGAGAAATGGAAATAATCCACTGATCACCTCCTGAAAGAGATCCCCAAAGTAAAACTCCTAGGAATATTGTAGCCAAACTCCAGAGTTCCCAGGTTAAGGAGAAAATACTGCAAGCAGCCAGAAAGAAACAATTCAAGTATTGTGGAAACACAATTAGGATAACACAGGATTTAGCAGCTTCTACATTAAGGGACTGGAGGGCTTGGAATATGATATTGTGGAGGTCAAAGGAGCTAAGATTAAAACCAAGAATCACCTACCCAGCAAAACCGAATATAATCCTTTAGGGGAAAAATTGGACATTCAGTGAAATAGAGGACTTTCAAGCATTCTTGATGGAAAGACCTGAGCTGAATAGAAAATTTGACTTTGAAATACAAGACTCAAGAGAAGTATGAAGAGGTAAATAAGAAAAAGAAATCATAAGGGACTTATTAAAGTTGAACTGTTTACATTCCTACATGGAAAGATGATATTTGTAACTCATGAGACCTTTTTCATTATTAGGGTAGTTGGAGGGAATATATATAGACAGAGAACACAAGGTGAGCTGAATATGAAGGGATGATATCTAAAAAAATAAAATTAAGGGGTGAGAGAGGATTGTACTAAGAGAAGGAGAAAGAAAGAGGTAGAATGAGGTAAATTATCTCACATAAAATAGGGAAGAAAAAGCTTTTACTGTGGAAGGGAAGAGGTGGAGAGGTGAGAGAGAATGAATGAATCTTACTCTCACTGGATTTGGCTTAAGGAGGGAATAACATACACACTCAATTAGGTATGGAAATCTATCTTGCCCTACAGGAAAATAGTGGGGAAGGGCATAAGAGACAGGGAGATGATAGAAGGGAGGACAAATTGGGGGAGGGGGTAATTAGAAGCAAACACTTTTGAGAAGGGACAGGATCAAAGGAGAGAATAGAATAAATGGGGGGGTGGGATAGGAAGAAGGGAAATATTGTTAGTTTTTCATAACATGGCTATTATGAAAGTGTTTTGCATGAGTACACATGTATAACCTGTATTGAGTTGCTTACCTTCTCAATGAGGGTGGGTGGGGAGGGAGGAAGGGAGAAAATTTGGAACCCAAAGTTTTAAAAACAAACATTAAAAATTGCTTTTACATGCAACTGGGAAATTAGATATATAGGCAATGGGGTATAGAAATCTATCCCGCCCTATGGGAAAATAGAAGGGGAAGGGGATAAGAGATAGGTGGGGGTGGTAATAGAATGGAGGGCAGATTAGGGTAATGGGTATTCAGAATGCATACTGCCTTGGGTAGGGGGAGAGGAGAAATGGGGAGAAAATTTGGAAAACAGAATCATATGGAAGTGCATGTTGAAAATTAACAATAAATTAATTAATTTTTTAAAAAAACTGCATATACCCTTTGATCCTGCAATCTAGCTTCAAGGTCTATATTCCAAAGACATCCAAAAATATTTTTAGCAACTCTTTTTGTGGTGGCTAAGAATTGGAACTTGAAGGCATGCCCATCAACTGTGGAATGACTAAAAAAGCTGTGGTATATGATTGTAATGGAATATTATCGTGCTATGAAAAATGACAAGCAGGATGATTTCAGAAAAACCTGGAAAGAACATGAACTAATGCAGAGTGAAGTGAGCAGAATCAGGAGAACGTTATACTCAGTAATAGCATTACTGTATGATGAAGAATGGTGAATGACAGCTATTCTCAGCAATACAAGGATCCAAGACAGTCCCAAAGGACTAACGAATGATGAAGCATACTATCTGCCTCCAGAGAAAGAACTGATATTGTTTGGATATAAACTGAAGCATGCTATTTTTGACTTTCTTTCTTTCATTTTTTTCTTTTATTTGAATCTTTTCCTACAAAATGATTAATATGAATATGTTTTACATAATTGCACATATATAACCTATATCTGATTGTTTACTCTTTCAGGGAGGGAAGAGGGAAGTGAGGGAGGAAGGGAGAGAATGATACAATTTGAAACTCAAAACTTTAAATAAAAATGTTTTAAAAAGCCCAATAATATTGCTATTACTGTATACAATATTCTCTTGGTTCTGCTCATTTCACTCTTCATTATTTCATGCACATCTATCCATGCTTTTCTAAGATCATTGAGATCATCATTTCTTAAGCACAGTGGCATTCCATTGCAATTATATACTGCAATGTTCAGACGTTCCCCAATTGATGGGCATCCCCTCAATTTCCAGTTCTTTGCCACCACAAAGAGAGCTGATTTATAAAAAATATACATAAAATATACATTTTAGAACATATAGGTTCTTTTCCTTTTCCCCTAATCATCTTTGGAAATAGACCTAGGAGTGGTGCTGCTGGGTCAATTTATTTATTTATCTATTTAAGCATAAAGATTTCATGACTTCAAGAACTCCTTTCTAAAAGATTTTCATTGGATGTCTCTAACATTCCAAATAGTCATTATTCTGACTTCCCACTCTCTCTCTAAGTATTACATGGCTTACCTACAAAGTTCTGGATGTGGAGAGACCACCAAATAGCCAGCTTCAGGAATCAAGATAAAGGCAACCAACCTTCCCTCCCATGGAACTAGTGATTTTTACAAACTCTCCTTTTGGCTGAACACAAATCTCCTCTGAGGAAGTCCTAATGGTTCCTTCATGGTGACAGTTTTCTTTGATCTTGACATTAATGATCAGAATCTTGGGATTGTTTTGATCGTTCTTTTCCACCTTCTATACCCAAACATTCACCAAATTCTGATAGATGTTTCAAATTCCACCCCCCCACTTTTGTCTCATCTACCAGCATTATTCTAGTCTAGGCCCTAATCACCTCACAAATGGAGGTATCCAAAAGTTCTTGGCTATTTTCTGTTTTCAGTCTTTTCTCCATTCTAACCCATCCTGGGCTACTTAGTACTTTTTTTGGACGTTACATGGCTCAGAAAGAAGACCAATCCTTAATAGTTTCTCAGATGACTGCTCTTCCCTCCAGAAGCACCAGAAAACAAAAACAAAGCAATAGTCTGCTCATTGGAAAGAGACAGAGAAACCAGAAGTTACCAGCTCCTAGCTCTAAACAAGACTCCCTCCCCAGACAATCTTCGAAAGCTCCAAAGAAAGTAACCTTATTATGTCACTGATAATGGTCAGTGCTTTATTATAGATCTTGTTATGTCATTAGAGAATCAAACCTGAACTAGAAGGTGGCAGACGTTTGTGATTCAGGGAATTTCATTTGTCTCTGCCTTCCTAAAAATTTCATTTAAATAGTCCAATAAATAATTTCAAACACTGTAATTTTCCCTTCGACGTTTTATTGACACTCTTTGTAACATTACTGTCACTTCCTAATGATTCCTTCTCTTTCCCTCACCCCCAAGTAGAACCTTCCCTTGTAACAAATAAGTACAATTAAGCAAAACAAATTAGTACACTGGTCATGTTTCATACTGTATTTCTCATTCTGTACTGATAGTTCACTAAAGCCATAATTTCCCCTGATAATCTAGTACCATTTTTGGTGGGCATATGAAGGAAGAACTGGAAAATAGTCACTTAGACTGTGCCTCAATTTGTGCCCAAATTGAACTCAATCAAAGTATTTTTCAGCTCAAATCTTCACAGTTCTACTTTGCAACTTTTTTTTTTGAGGACCTAGAGGTACTTTGTAAGCATTTACCAGATAATGTGGCATAGTGGACAGAGCACTTGACCTGAAGCCAGGAAGACTCGAGGTCAAATTCAACCTATGATATCTAAAAATTAAGTCACTCTTTCTGAGTCTTGGTGTGCTTAGCTGTAAAACGGGGACTAATAATACCTGTATTGTTCACCTTACAGGATTGTTGTGGAGGATCCACTAAAATGCTTTGCAAATTGTAAAGGACAATAGAAGTGTCAGTTTGTCAGGACTACATAATCCCTAACAATAGATGAACCAAGGTTTTAGTTTTGTGTGTGATTCACTGTGGTCTTTCAGGCCTAAATATGGTTTGGAAGAGGACCTTAATTCCTATATTGGTTGAATGTGATTAAAGACTTCGGAACAACAGGTGGAAATGTAGGCTTGATGTATGGGAGAATTTCTTAACAATTAAAGTTATTTTAAAAATGGAATACGTTAACTCTGGGAAGTAGTAGATTTTTCCCCTTTGGAGCTTGTCAAGCAAAGGATGGATGACTATGTCAGGCATGTTATAGAGGGAATTCTTGTTCAGGTACCAATTGTACTAGACGGGTTCTGAGATGCTGTCCAGCTGGGAAATCCTGAGGTGCTGGGATGCTGAGATTCTGTTTATATTAGACAGAATTAGCATTTTAAAACAAACATACCAGAATTTCTGCATCCAAATGAATGTTCTCTGTCAGAATGGTTATCAACAGGGGTTTATGCTTTATCCATTGTTACTGCCATTGCTCCAACATCTTTGACCTTTAGCACCAGTTCCCAAGTCACACTTCCATTTAAGGAGGGACCCCTGGCCAATATCTTTTTCATTTCCCATCTGGTTGCACTTTTTTGGACTTTCCCAGTATGGATACCTTCCCTTCCTCGTCCTCCCCTCCCCCCTTTCAGTTTTCTTTTCTTTTGGTGTGTGTTGTCTTCATCCATTAGATTGTAAGCCCCTTAGTGGCAGAGACTATTTTCATATTTGTATCCTCAGCTCTTAGAACAGTGCTTGTCACATAGTAGGTGCTTAAAAATTATTGACTGACATACACACATACACAAAATCAGTCTTGTGACTTCATAATCACATTTTTTAAAGTTGGGTGCAATCAAATTTGTTGTCACTATATGTGTCTTACTGTAGCCATAACAGGAGAAAACATTAAGGAGATGGTGGTGGATCCATCATTTCAAAATTATTTATGTACTGGACTATCAGCCAGTGCATCTGTTTCTTCCCTTTAGACTTTGCAACTTAAAACAATTCTTTAGGATGAAGTTGTGGGTGAATACTCAGGTATCTGATAAAAGAAAATACAACTGCAATAAATCTTAGCTTGAGGTTACATTGTTTTTCTTTCTGTGTAGAAAGAAACGTTTGTTTATCTGTATGGAAATAACAGAGGGCCTTTGCTCTGGTGCAGTTTCATGGTGTACATTCCTACCATATCATCATTTAGTTGGATCTATCTGCAATAGTATTTCTGTACTGCTGCCAAATGGGTATTCTTGGGGCTCGGGTCTGTCTGAATATTTCTCCTCCTTGCTCAAAAAGCTTTAGTGACTTCCTCTAACCTCTAGGATGAAATGCAAATTCTTCTGTTTGCATTTTAAAGCCCTTTACAATCTAGCTCCAATCTTTTCTTTTTTAAAGGCTGATTTCACATCCTACAGCCTTCCCCCACATGCTAGTTCCAGCCTCTTTCCTACCTGTGTGCATTTGCACAGGATGCCTCTCACCCCTCGAATGGTCTCTTTCCTCACCTCTGTCTATTTCTTGGAATCCATACTCCCTGAAGGTTCAGCTGAAGTGCCACCTACTCCCAAAGTCTCATTCTTGATGCCCCGAGTTGTTAGTGTTCTCCCTGACCCACTGACAAGACCTTGTGTATTTTTCCCAATCCTTGCCTGTGTCCTCATTTCCACCTCGATGCTTTTGGATTTTCTCTGACATCTCCATCATGCCCCAGGAATCTCAGCATTGGGTCACCCTAATCTTGGGACTCAGCCTTGGCATTCACATCTTACCACTCCCTCTGCCCCCCACCCCCATTGGATGGTGGAGTTTTGAACTCCCAAACTTCCATGTTAGGAGGGCGTTGAGCCCAGCCATCCCCTCATTTCCCACGGGGATGCACTATGTGCACTCTTCTGGTCTCTCCACCATTGCCCCTACACCGCTACCTTCCTGGCCCCATCCTCTTTTCAGCTCTTTTGTGTTTTGTCTCCCTCATTACAGTGTAAGCTCCTTAAGGACAAGGACTGTCTTTCTTTTTCATATGTAGAAGCCCACCTCTTAGCGCAGTGACTGGCATATAGTAAGTGCTGAATAAATCTTCATTGGCTGACTACTTGTTGTTTCCCCAGAAAGAATGTAAGCTTCTCAAGGACAGGAATGGGTTTGGTTTTATCTTTGTTTCTCCAGTGCTTATACTGGCACACTTGGTGCTTATAAACACTTGTTGAATTTTGAATTACTAAATTGAAAAGGTTCTAGGCACCTCTTCCCTGGACAAACAAGGTGTTTGAGGGTATTCGAAAGGATTGACCAAATAGATTGCCCGGAGAAGAAAGACAAGATGTACCTCCCCTCTGTCTTTACCCAGGTCGGGGCCTATGGGCTAAAGCTTTCATTTACAATCACATGGATTGATGTATTTGTTAGTTTTGCTCAGTTACTTTTTCCCTCTGTTACAAGGGGATGGTTCACTGGGTAGAAGAGCAAAGGAATATAAATGGATAAAAAGGATATAAAATAAAGGAATTAATAAAAAATTAATAAAATTTGGACAAAAAAAGGTGGGACCATTGATGAGGTTTGAGATGTTTTGGTGCTTGTTTTTCTTCTGCTTTTTTTTTTGGAATAGGGAAATATTAATTTGCTGTAATTAGAGTTGTTGTTCGGTCATTTCAGTCATGTCTGTCTCTTCATGACGCCATTTGGGCTTTCTTGGCACAGATATTAGATTGGTTCACTATTTCCTTTTTCAACTGACTTTACAGATGAGGAGAGGAAACTGAGGCAAACAGGGTTAAGTGATTTGCCCCTGGTCACACAGCTAGTAAGTGTCTAAACTCAAATTTGAACTAAGGAAGATGAGTCTTCCTGACAATGAGTCCACCACTCTATCCACTGCACCACCACTACTGTCATTAGATTAGATCTCAGAAATTAAGGAGTCAGTCAGTAAATGAATAGTTATTAAGTGCTTTGACCAGGCACTAATTTAAGAGTTGAATGTACAAAGAAAGGCAAAAATAGTCCCTGCCTTTAAGGAGTTTACATTCTAACGAGGAAGACAATATGCAAAACAACTATATACACATGTAAACTATAGGGAATTTCAGAGGGAATGAGTTACTGGCATCACAGGGGATCAGAAAGGTTTCTTGTGGAAGGTGGGATTTTAGCTGAGACTTGAAGGAAGCCAGGGAAGCCAGGAGGTATGGGTGAGGAGGGAAAGCATTCATAACTTTGATATTCTGGGATTTTTTGAGTTTACCTTGAGAATCAATCTTCTGGGCTACTGCAAGAAGTAGTGGGTTTCCATCATCTGAGATCATCAAAGGAAGAGAGAGAAATAGACCAACACAGAGACAGACAGACACACAGAGACAGAAAGAGAGAGGAACAGCCAGACACACACACACGGAAATAGAGAGAGAGAGAGACAGAGACAGAGATGCAGGGACAGAGAAAGAGAGAGAGACAGACAGACAGACATGATGCGATCTAGAGTTCAGTGTTGCTGGGACCCCCAAATCACGATACCCGGGTCCTGCCCGAAAGAATTCGACCCAAGCCTTCTTGCAGAGAGAATGAAAAAGACAGAGACAGAGACAGAGAGACAGAGGTACAGACAGAGACAGAGAGGGAGGGAGACAGAGAGACAGAGAGAGGCTGTAAAGGTTGACCATCCAATAATATATTATCTGGTTTTTCCTATGTAGACTGACCAAACTCTGTTGAGTGCTTATGGATGTTATCCAGGAGGCTCTCTACTGTTTAAGGGCTTGTTGCAATCAGCATAATACAAGCCACAGACAGGATCACTTGAAGGCACTCATCTTCTCTCTTCTAACTTCAACTCTCTGCTAGATCTGCTCCAGGACAGTGAACCTGACATCTGTTAGGGCTTAAGTTGGTCACAAGGACCTCACAAAATGGAATCATTAGCTCTGGATGGGAGTGGTGGTGGCTGAGATTAGAATCATCCTCTTTGTTTTTGTCGTCACAGCTTGATTAGTCTAAACAGAGCAGCCTTTCCTGACCTTAACTTCTTTCTCCCCTCTACCTCCCTTTGCTCCTTGCTTAACATTTGTACTTCATATGTGTTAAGTTGAAGGTGCAGGAAATAAAGCGCTTCCTTCTCTACCTCTTACTTAAGAAATGTGACTCTTCCTCCTTCTTCCAAACAGTGTTTTCCTCAGTACCACCTTTAACACCACCCTAGCAGAGAGTTTTCTCTAGGCGTGCCTTAAGGAAGGCAGCAAGGAGCAGTGGAGGAAGCCACATGATCAGATAGCCCAGGGATGGCTCAAATAGCATTTAAAAAAAAAAGTGCTCTGACTTGTTTTAGCCTGAGGGGAAGAAGGAAAACCCATTTTATTTCTGTCTTTTTGAGAAATTTATCCAAAATCAAGAAGTAAGGAACTATATTATTCTCTCCTGATTTAGCTCTACCTCTAGCTAGGTGAAATTTCTGAACCTGGCTCACACTGTGGTCCTTTCTATATCTCTATATACTCAAAACAAATAATGTTCTTCCATCCTACAACCCTTGTTCACGATTAAGAACACATCTCAATCCAAAGCAGTTAAAATAGGTCAGATTTTTAAAGTACTACTTAAAACAGCAAATAACCCTAAAGAACAGAAGACATTCAGTCTTGTAGAACACGGGGTGGGGGGGCCCGAGGAGGTGAGAGAGAGGGAAGTGTTGCCTGGATTCTCAGTCAGCGAAAAGTTGATCCATGATTGGACACTGCTCACATTCTGGTCACAGCTGTCCTCTCCTCTCCACCCCCCACCCCCAACAACAGCTGTCCAGTTCCAGAGCGCCTGCCCTGTCTCTGAGCATGACTTCCAGGAGAGACCACAAGTGTTTCATCCAGGATGACAAGAAGACAGCTTTTTTGTCTCTTTTCAATGTATCTCTCTGGAACACATTCAGGCTGTATTCCCAAGGTCTGCTACACTTGTTCCCACATCCACATGCCAAAGAAAGTGAAAAGATAGGAAGGATAGGAAAGCCAAAACACCTTAATGAAGGCAAGATCTGGACACTTAAAAAGTTAAATGTTGCAATTATTCCCTTTTCTTCCTGAAGAATGTCTTTTAATAGACAGCTGCCTGAAGACCAGCAAGGTGGGGCTGCTAGGTGGCGCAGTGGGCTCAGAATCAGGAAGATAAGTTTCCTGAATTCAAATCCAACCTCAGACACTTACTAGCTGTGTGACCCTGGGCAAGTCACTTAACCCTGTTTACCTCAGTTTCCTCATCTGTCAAATGAGCTGGGGAAGGAAATGGCAAACCACTCTAGTATGTTTGCCAAGAAACCCCAAATGGGGTCATGAAGAGTTGGACAAAACTGAGGAACAACAAAGATCAGCTTGCTACTCATATGAAGAATTGATAAAAGAAAGGATAGGGAGTAAAGTGCTGCCGAAGACAACATGGTGTGGTGGACCAAGGGCTAGATTTAGCTTCAAGAGCTGGGTTCAAATTCCACCTTTGCTAATAGTCATCTGTGTGACCTTAGGGAGATCTCTGACTTTCTGGGCTTCTTGTTTTTTCACCTGTAAAATGAGGGGGTAAGACCAGATGACCTCTGGTTTATTCTGGCTGTTACTTATATGTAATTACTGCAAACATCAGAATACTATGAGTAGCACTCTGGCTCCTACATAGCTCTATACTCCTCCTACCAGCCAAACTAGATAGTCCTCTGGTCAAGTTCATATTACCCACCCCACCCTCCCCTCCCCAGCCCCTACAACACTCCTGGAATGCCTCTTCTCAATTCTCTAGAATCCTCAGCTCTGCTGAAGGCTCAATTAAAAACTATACTAGCAAACAGGATAACAGGGATGGCAGTACCCTGTTCCCTACTGGGAACCCTAATAGGGTAGGTACCCTATTACCCTATTCCCACGTGACTTTGATGTCCTATGCTAGGTCTCTCCTTCACGAAACTTTTAGTTCCATGTACCTTGGAGAGTATATTTGGTATGGCAACATCTATTAAAAATGTTGTTCTTAAGTTTTTATAGATCAACATTATGACAATTATGGAAAACAGTAAAGTTTGTGATAATGGATCGTTTAGTTGCAAGAGTTTATTGGTTGAGTTTTCCAAGATATTTTGAAATTTTTGAAATATGAGGATTTGTCTGTCAGTCCACAATAGAAAGTATCTGATGTATAAGTCTAGCTACTAGGTCATGTCTTGCTAGATATTCAGAAGGTACTAATTTTTTATAGCTTTCACAGTGACATGTTATATGATTTCTACCTTTTCCTTAATCTTTCTGTAATTACAACAAATGCTAGTTTGGTTTTTTTTATTAGTCTTTTTAAAATAATTAGTTAGTTGGTTGGATGCATGCTGTCAAATTATAAAAGGGTTTTTAGGATCCTTTTTCTTAAGTAAAATTCTATAAAATTCCAGTGTAGGTACACCTATTTCCTTTTTTGAAATCATTTAATACAGTGGTATGTGACATGGTTTTGAGGTGTATTGCTATTCCACTCACCAGACTCTGTATGTGTCCCAACTTTTAAATGACCTTTGTTAAATGTGTTCATAACTGAATAGAATCTTTCAGGTATGGTCTGACCAAGTTAGAGTACAATGATATTAGTTCCTCCTTTGTTCTGGACAGTTTATATTCATTCAAAATGTTAGCCCAGGCTAACTTCACTTATGAAAAACTGCAATTTTTTGGGGGGGTTAGGAAATGGGGTTAAGTGACTTGCCCAGGGTCACACAGCTATTAAGTGTTATGTACCTGAGGCCGGATTTGAACTCAGGTCCTCCTGAATCCAGGGCTGATACTCTATCCACTGCACCACCTAGCTGCCCCTGAAAAACTGCAATTTTATGCATCATAGTCACAATCTACTGATTTAAAGAATTATAATACTAATTACAGGCATACCTTGTTTCATTGTGCTTTATTTTATTACGCTTTGCAGATACTGTGATTTTTTACATATTGAATGTTACAGCATGTGCTCACATAGGTCTATATGTCACATTTTGGTAATTCTCGCAATATTGCAAACTTTGTCATTATTATTATATCTGTTATATGGTAAGTTATATGGCTAGTGATCTTTGATGTTACTATTGTAATTGTTTTGGGGCACCATGAACTGCACCCATGTAAGACAATGAACCTAATTGATAAATGTTGTGTGTGTTCTGACTGCTCCATGGACCAGCCCATTCCCCAGTCTTTCTCCTTCTCCTCAGCCTCTCTATTCCCTGGGACACAATGATATTGAAATTAGGCCGATTAATAACCTTACAATGGCCTCTAAGTGTTCAAATGAAAGGAAGTCAGTTTGATGTGGCAAATTTCATTGTTATCTTATTTTAAGAAATTGGACAGCCACCCCAATCTTCAGCAGCTACCACTCCAATAAATTACTAGCCCTCAACATTGAGGCAAAACTCTGCCCTGGCAAAAAGATTATGATTCCCTAAAGATTCAGATCATGCTTAGCATTTTTTAACAGTAAAGTATTTTTAAATTAAGGTATGTACATTGTTTTTATTTTGGACATAATACTATTGCATACTTAATAGATTACAATACGGTATAAACATAACTTTTATATACACTTGGAAACCAAAAATATTGTGTGACTCGCCATATTATGATATTTGTTTTATGGCAGTGGTCTGGAACAGAACCTGCAGTATCTTTGAGGTGTGCCTGTATAACATTGGAAAAGACCCTGATGTTGGGAAAGATTGAAGGCAAAAGGAGAAGGGGATGGCAGAGGATGAGATGGATAGATAGATGGAAGCAATGAACATAAGCTTGGACAGACTTCAGGAAATAGTGGAGGTTAAAAGGTTCTGGCATGCTATGGTCCATAGGTCACAAAGTGTCAGACGTGGCTGAACAACTGAACAACAATAATGCCTGTATCAACTCTGCCTTACTTAAATCCAATTCACATGCAAATCAAGACATCACCCCATGATATCATTGGTCCTCTTCTAAAAGGAAGGGTGAACACCAACAGCAAACTCCTCAGAAATCAATTCAATATCCATGAGATACTGAGTGGCAGGGTGGGAACAATGACAAAGTAAGCAAATACCAGGCGGAGTAAGTAAACAATTGAGACCTTGCCATCTTCTTGGTTATTTGGTATAATTTCTGGACATTACAATAAGTGAAGATTTTCAATAACCTCAGGGTCTTCAGTTTTTTTCAACTTCAGATTTTAGTAGCTCCTTGATTTCATCTTATTATGTCTGCCTAGGCTCGGGGATGAAATTTCTTTTTATGATTATCTCACATTGGTCAACAATGCATAGTTATGTGATCTGGAGTGGAGGGTAATGTTAATAAAAATAGTGTGGAGTCATTGTCTATAGTGTGTGAGATTTGTTTCTAGTTTTATTTTGGTGAATAATAAAATGATTAAGTTTTCAGTCCCTTTCAAGTACTCTTATGAATTGTTGTTGTTTTTCTATAGTAGTCAGTACCATCTACATCAAAACATTTCCAGCAGGCCAGGCATGGACATTGCTGATTTATTCTGTTGTATCTTGCCTTCTTGTGGCACCAGAACATTAAGCAGTGCTTCTCACTCCACTGTCCTTCAAGTCATTAGAACAGTTTTGTGTAGGGCTGACCTTATGATGCCTATTTCTTAGAGCCTAAGGAGCAGTTTCATCACTCTGGCCAGGGCCCTAATCCAATCAATAGTGTTGCTAGACCCCAATTGGCTGAATTTCAATATTACTGCCAGACTTTCATAGTGACAGTGGTGGTCTCAGGGTGCACGAGGTCCTGGCTGTACATTACTCTGTCCAGCATCCCCTTACTTTGCCATTTCTTCCCCTCCCCCTCCTCCTCAATAGATATTGAGGCTCTGAAGTGCTTGTAATTATTATTATTGTTCTATAAATCAGTAGATTGTGACTTTCATACATAAAATTAGTTTTTCATAAGTGAAGTAAGCCTGGCCTAGCATTTCTGAATAAACCTAAACTATCCAGAATGAGGGAGGAACTAATACCAATGTATTCTGAGTCAGTCAGATCATATCTGAAAGATTGTGTTCAGTTTTGAACACATTTAATGAATGTCATTTGAAAGTTGGGGCACATACAGAGCCTGGAGACCTGAATGGTAATAGGCCTCAGAACTTGTCACTTACAGCTCAAAGGTACCAGGAAATATTCAAGATGAAGCATCCTCACTCCTTTCAGTTAGTTGGAGGGCTGTTGTGTAGATGAGCTAGGGGTTTTGCTCTACTCAGCATTACCATGCAGAACTAGGGCTGATGAATATAAGCTCCAGAATTAGCAGAGAACGAAGCTCTTGAGTGAAGCTAGGAAAGAGGTTAGCTGTCACTTTTCTTCTGAATCATTATTGACATTATCACTCTTCTTAGAAGCAGCTAGGTGATGCAGTGGATAGAGTACTGTGCCTGGGTCAAGACAACCTGAGTTCAAATACTCCCTCAGACACTTGCTAGTGACGTTGGGCAAAGCACTATGCCTCAGTTTCCTCAACTGTAAAATGGGGAAAATAACTGTACCTACCTCTCAGGGTTGTTGTGAAGATCAAAGGAAATCATATTTGTAAAGCATTTAGCACAGTGCCTGACACATAGTAGGTGCTATATAAATGCTTAACTCAATGGCAGCACTTTCTGCCCTGTTCTTAGACAAAAGGACTTTAATGTTGAACATCTGATTACTTTTTGTACTCAAGCTTGGTAAGGTGAATTAGTCCTATGGTAGAGAATGAAGGAAGGAACAAGAAATGACAATGGGGCACTGAAGAGAGCTCTAACTCATAGGCTGGGTCTTCCCCAGAACACAACTAGCATAGGCTGAATGAGGCTTTACCCACATATGTAGGCAACCAAGTTTCCTGAACTTCTCCATCTTCCCTTGTCCCAGGCTGCCCCTATGGTCCCAGGGTGTCATCACCTAGCAACCTTCTTAAGGGGCCCACTTCGATCCTTAACTCCTATAGGATCCAGGATTGACATCTGCGCCATAGCACCTATAACCTGTGCCCCTGGGTCCACCCTTCCCCCATTGGTTTTATATTCAAATTATGGCTCTAGTCTTCATAGTGTTAACTTTTTTTAAAAAATTTGTTTGAAATGCTAGAATATAAAGCACAACTACTTTTAAAAATAGGTCTCTAATGCATTCTAAGAACAAAGAGAAATGATTTTTAGAACATGGAGGCACTGATTTTAGCCCTGAAAAGTGACACCAGGCTGGGTAACTGGTAAGTAGTCACTGTGCCAAGAAGCCATGGCCAGGAAAAGACTGCTCTGAATTAACCGGTACATTAAGCCTCTGAAGGTTAATGATTTAATATTGTTTTCACCTTCCAGAAAACTGACCAGGTTTGCATTTTCATTGCATGAATAAAGAAGGAAAGAAACCTGAACTATTCCTTCTCATGCAGATACTATAAAAAGAAGTTATTTTAAATACTTTACAGGACTTTTTATTTGTGGGGCTTATAGGATTCCCACATACCATCCTCTTAGGCATGTCAGAGGCTCAAAAATCAAATGTATTTACCCTCTGGGCAATTTTTAAATAGGATATCAGGATTGCTCTCTAGATATTTCAGGAGGCAAGAATTATCATTGGAGGAGATCTAACAAATAAGACATGCAGGCCCCTTCCCAGAGGAATAAGTGCTATTCCTCAGCCTGTGTTTTGATTGTCCCATGTACATCAGTCAAGGTTAGAGAAATTCATTACTGTGTCTGAAGTGTCTGGCTTCTCACTCTTCTGTCTTGAATAGAAATTTACCTGTTCTGTATTTCATCTCCTGAAGGAATGTTCTCAGTGTCTTCCAAGGTGACAGTTAGCTAATGTGATAAACTATTCCACGCCAATAGAAGCATCTAAAAGAGACTCCTCTTTCCAGTCCCTTAGAGCATGTGTGTGTTTTAATAATGACCCCCTGGAGTAATGGTATCTGGAGGGATGGTGTCCAATTCATCACATTAACTGAATGGATTAGACTCAATATAATCATACCTTGCAAATGATGTTCCCAAGGGAGCAGTTAGTTCAATAGGAACAAAGGGGGGGCTATGTAAAGGAAGAGAGCTTGAGATCCATAGATTTAGAGCTGGGAGGGACCTTAGAGGAAGACTTGACCAATTTCCTGATTTTGCAGATGAGGAACATGAGGCCAAGAGAAGTTAAAGAACTTAACCTAGGTATTATGGGTAGTAAATGATAAAGCCAGGATTCAAACCCAAGTCCTTTGACTCTGTATCCAGCACACTTTCCATTCCATCACACTGGTGCTCTGGTCAGACACTTGCTGAACATTCAGGGCACGGTGGGGTGAGATGACTGGGCTGAGCTAGTGGTGCATAATTAGCAGAGATGCTAGAGAAAAGATTGAGTTTCTCTAGTTTCAGATGATGCTTAAGTCACTTTAGTAGACATGGGGCATTCATTAGAGTGGGGACATTATGGAGAGAAACATTATGTGGGGCACACCAATGCAAAACAAGAAGATAAAAGGAAAAAATAAGAGGTTGAAGTAGCACTTTGTAGACTGTGGTTTTTCCCCCTCCCACTTGAGCTTCAGAACACCCCTGTGAGGTAGGCACTCCAGCTAATATTATATCCATTTTGGAGGGAAGAAAACTGAGTTTCAGAGAGGTTGAGTGATTGTCCACTTAACCCATGATGACCCAGCTGATAAATATCAGAAACAGGATTTGAATGAAAGTCTTTCTGATTTGAAGTCAGCTCTGCTTTCATTTATACTAGTGGTTCTCAAACTTTTTGGTCTCAGGAACCTGTTAGACTGTTAAAATTTATTGAGGACTTTCCAAAGAGGTTTTATTTATGTAGGTTATATTTATTGATATTTACTGTTTTAGAAATTAAAGTATTTTACTATCATTATGAAAATAGTTTTGACCTTGCAGGTCCCCTGAAAGGGTCACAGGGACCCTCTGGGGTCCCCAGACCACATTTGAAGAACTACTGCTCTATACCATGCTGCCTTACAAGAACAGGCAAAAAGGGAAAGTGGTTTGGGACTTTGAACTTAGTGAAGACATCTTTTCTGCTTTAGTGGCAGAGATGCCTCAGAGCTAGAAACTACAAAATATCACAATTTGGTGGCTTTAGCAGTTCAACTGAAAGATACATTTTAAAACTAAGAACTTGGAAAGATCAGGCATGATGCCCCTTAGTAGTAAAGTGAGATCTTAATATGAACAAAATTCTTAACCACTGCCCTACAACTTCGAATTTCTGTAGCAAAATGCTTCATTACCCTATAGGTCAATCTGAGGATGAGAATTTCTGAATATAGCTCAGATGACCCTTACAGGGTAGATGCTTAGCTTAGCCCATCCCTGAGCCCATCTAGGTAGTATGGTGGGATCTGCTAGACAAAAGCATGAAGTCTATTGATGTGGTCTTTAATAACCCAAGGTCAACTCCACGCTCTGATTGTTATTTAACATCATGAATGATGTCTTGACTTGCACACTAATTGGATTTAAGTGTGGCAGAGTTGCACAAAGTACTCCAGCCTCTCTCTCTCTTCCAGTGCCAGGACAAAAGTCATGACAACTGATGATGGCCCAGGATGCAGTGGTTGACCTTGGTGTCTTCCATGTCTGACCAAGTTCTAAGTAGTCCACAATACCTGCTTCATCTGCCTTCATGGTCATTGGAACAAATTGTTCTCATTCACCCAATCTACTGGGGAAAGTCTTTATGTGCTTGGGGTAGAAATCCCCTTCTAACTCACTGACAGGTCTGAGGCCTATTGGTTAACCCTCAACCTGGTTTAGCCCATCTATTGAGATGGTTTACTACGGTGTGGCCATTACACATGCTACAGCTTCTTGGAACCACAGGTGAGGGTTGGGTAAAGATGGACACCAAAGGTGAATGAGCAGCCCTGGAAAGGGCTCAGCAAATCCTCATACTAGAGGTGCTAGTCCTCTCTGAACACCCTATACACCCACTTCATGCCTTGGTGAAGAGAAATGAATTGAAGTAAGTCTTTAGGGGAAATTACTCCCCACAGGAGAGAGAATTGACTACCTACCACTTCTAGGTTGTAGAGTACTTGTGATTTGTTCAAGTGAAGGAAGTAGCTATGATGATGAAATCACAGATCCTTTAAGTATGAATTGAACTTTGAGTGAATTAGCTTTTCATACTTTCACATTGATCATAATAGTAAAGATTAGTGCTAGGGTGCTAGAATCCATCATCTGCTCTGAGGTTTTGTGTGAGGAGGACAGAAGTTACACAGTGTCTCCTTGTACACTGCAGAGCCCTAGTTCTCGTGACTCAAAGTGGTACATACCCTCAGCATGAGTTCAGGGAGAGGAAAGCAGGAAAAAGGAAAGAACTAGGAGAGTCCCAATATTGTGCATCTTCTGTGATCCTTGGATATTTTACTAATCAACTTTGCAAATTTCTGTAAGTTTTTCTTATTACATTGTTTGAAAGAGATGATAAAAATAATATAATTTAGGCTGTACATCCTTATGTTTGGGGCCCAGATGTGAGCTAGGTTTTCAAGTTAACTAACAAGCTGGTGCACTCTCCAGCAGAAGGTATCACAACATGAATAGAAATAGCCCATTAATTTCCAGTATACTTGGGTAAGTTCTACGAAATGGCAGCAACCATTTTACATATAATATCTCCATCTTTGGGGAAGCTTACTGACCAAACTTTGAAACAGGTAAGATTCACATACATGGCTCAGCATGTGGACCAACAGAATTGTACAAAATTGCAAAGGTCCTTCTTCAGTGAGCAGGCTCTTGGTGCATTTCACTTGAGGTTAACATCATGTGAGAAGTGATCAATAACTGATCAAAATGCATCACCTTGTAGCAGAACTTGTTTATTCCATTATCTGTATCACATGTGGTCTCTGAAGCCTCAAACATCATACATTTTGGAAGATATCCAGGATGACCAGGGACAGAATTTGGGGGGGTGGGTTAGTCGAATGTTTTGGTTTGAGGACTAAGTAGGAGTTTCACATGAGAATTAGACCAGGATTTAAAAGGTAATAAGGATTTATTTGGTAAAAGGGAAGGCAGGAAACAGGAATTTATTATTTGGTAAGTTTAAGAAAAGGCTATGTGATTTGACTTAAGATATCCAAGGCTAGCAACACGGAGAGAGACAAAGGCAACGAGGGACACATATTATGGCAACACCACCCCTTCCCCCATCACTTACTTCTAAAACCCCAAACCAGGGTATTAGCTAACACCTCCAGAAGTGGATGGGAAAGGTAATGAAAACAACACACACAAGCAAGGATGTTGCCAGAACTTCAGGCATGATGATCTTGAGACCAAAGTAAAAGAAGGAGGAAGTCTATAACTGCCCTGAGGAAGGCGTTTTCCTGGACTTGGTGAATAGTTACACTAAGCTCTTCCCACTCCTCTTGGTTCAATGGGTGGGTTTCCTTGGTCTTTTCTCACTCCGTGTATTTGGGCAGCTCAGGGATGGAGAAGAGGGTCATGGGTTTTATAATGTTGTGTTTGGTCTTTCCCAGGATGTTTCAGTTGGTTTTCCATCTTTGATGTCATAGATAAGAAGCCACTGAGGTTGTACCATGGAATATCAAGATGGCAGCAACTGCAAAGTTTCAGGCATAGAGGATTCCAGAAAAAGGAAGGTGTACTGAATAGAAGGGCATGTCTAGAGCAGAAACAGCCTGTCATAAGCTCAGGAAACCAGAGGTGAATTCTGAATTACCTGAAGAGGGCAGAAGAGTTGTGTAGTAGAAAATACACTGCACTTGGAACCATGAGAGAGAGGAGCTTGAAATCAGTTTCCTATATTTACTATTTGTTAAACCTAAAGTAAGTCATCTCACCCTTCTGAACCGTAGTCTCTTTGCCTATAGAATGGGAATCATAATACTCGTAGTTACTGACCATACTAGGTTGAGAGAATCAATCAAGATGATGCATGTAGATCACTTTGCAAACCTCAAATGCCAGCTGTAGTGGTTGCTATGTTGTTATTGGACAAGGCTCTCTTCCCCTTTGTATCAGGGAATTGGAATTTCCCAGGATATAGGGAAGTATTGTGAGCACTGTCATTATTGTACAAGTAAGCATAGTTCTGGAATAAAAGATCTTAAGAAAATTTTTTAAAATGAACAAATTAAATGTTAGAAACTTTCTCAAAACACAATAAGACAAACTATCTTCAAATCCTTTAAGGGCCATGGCAGAACAATCAAATATTTTGTGTTGGTCCAGGGAAGAACTATGACCAGTGGTAGGTAAGGAAGAACTTTCTAGAAGTAATAGCTATCCCTAAATGGCATCAGTAGCCTTGTGAGAAAAGGCCCGATCCTGATGAGGGACACTATAAATCATTGCATTGGGAGGGAGGTTGGAATGGGTGACTGCTAAGGTACCTTCAAACCAGATTTATAAATGTGTCAATCTGTGTTAATGAGTTTTTAAGAAAGTCTTCAAACTTGTCATGCAAAGCACCTCTGGCAAGGGCGTATCACAAATCTTTTTGGATTTATTGGACTTCATCAGGGAAAATGTAGGTTGATCTGAACAATAAAAGCATTAATCTGGGCAGGATGTGTTTTGAGATCTAGCAAGCCCTCTTGGTAGAGAGGGGAGAGTCATTCATTCATTCAACAAGCATTTCTTAAATGCCCACCATGTGCCAGGCAATGGGCTTGGCCCTGGGGACACAAAAACAAAATAAGACAAACACAAAATATACACAAAGTAAATACAAAGGGATTTTTTTGGAGGGTAGAGGTAGAGCACTAGAAATGGAGGTAGGGAATCAGAAAAAGACCTCTTTGAAGAAAGGCATCAGAGCTGAGCTTTGAAGGACACTAGAGCTTCTTAATAGGTGGAGGAGAAGAGAGGAAGGAGCTCATTCCAAGCATGAAGGATGGCCTGAGAGGAGATGGAGTGTCTTATATGGGAAGTGGCATGGAAGCTAGTTTGGCTGGACCACAGCAAGTGTGAAGGACAGCAATATGTAACAAGCCTGGTAAAGTAGGCTGGAACTGGACCATGACAGTCTTTAAAAATCTAGCTGAGCAATCTGTAGGCAAGCCAGGAGGCAATAGGGAGCCAGAGGAGCTTCTTGAAGAGGGCAACAACCTGTACTTTAGAAATACCAGTGTAGCAGTTTTGTGGAGGGTAGACTGAAGAGGGGAGACACTGGAGTCAGGGAGACCAATTAAGAGTTTGCTGCCCTAGAACAGAACAAGCTGAAGGTGATGAGGTTCTAAAATAAGGCTGGTGGTTTTGTGAGTGAAGGAAAGGGGTGGAAGCAAGAGGCAAGACTTGGCAACTTATTGGGCAATAAAGGGGATGAAAGCACTGACCTAAACGAGACGACTTGGTTCAATTCCCACCTCTCATGCTGGCTACCTGTGTGACTTTGTGCAAGTCAACAAACCTATGTTTCCATGTTGTCCCCCATTAGATTGTAAGCTCCTTGAGGTCAGAGACTGTCCTTTTGATGGGGTATGGGCCCTGGAAACCCTTCCCCCACCCACCCCTGAACTTCCCCTGAACTCTCCCACTTGGCCCTGGTGTTAGCCTGAGGCTCAAATCAGAATAATCCTTTCAACTGTCCTTGCATTCTGGCTTTGACCCTGCCCCAATCTCCAGTTCTCTGTTACCTCTAACCTAGTATTGTCTGTTACCTCCGATCACCCCAGACACTTCCCACCCTTAATTCTATCTAGACCCCTTCCACGTGACCCAGGTCCCTGGTGTTCCCCTGGGGCACCTCACCCTTCTGGGTCCTTCTTTGTTACCTCCCAGTTACCCCAGATTACTTGGCCACTCCTACATCATATCCAGATCTTCTCACAGTCTTTCCACATATAAGGTCCATCTTGCCCCCCATGGAATGACTCAGACTGCTTAAGAGTCTAGCCCAGTTGTATTGGCATCACAAAGGCTCAGATTCCTTAAAAGTTTGGCCTGGTTGTCAATACAAGCATCACAAACGCTCAGATTCTTCAAATCTCGCCCATTTCAGTGTTTTAATAAACCTTGTCTCCGACTGAAAGAAGGCTTGAGTCGAATTCATTCGAGGCAGTCCCCACCGTCTTCTGCCGTTGAATTTTGGGGTGCCCAACACCCCTAGACCACAACACTTTGCCTTTTTTTGTATCCTCAGTGTTTAGCACAGTGGCTGGCACATAGTAGCTGCTAAATAATTATTGAATTGAATTGAACTTCTGTGGGCCTCAGTTTCCTCATCTGTAAAATAAGGATAGGCCTAGATGACCTCTGGAAGGTCCATTCCAGCTCTCCAGCTGTGACCCCATGACTGGGATGGTGAGCCTTGGCAGAGTCTAAGGATGGCGGGTGGTGCCTTCAACAGAAACAGGGAAGTGAGGAAGGGAGGACTCTGTGCTTTGTTACTGCTCTTCTGCTTCTCTTCTTCCCCATTCTGTCCAACTTTCCCATCTTGTCCTCCTCCCCTCTTCTTTTTGGTGCAAGAAGTTAATCCGGGACCTAATGAACTTTACAAAAAATACATACACATATCTATCTATCTATCTGACTGTCTGTCTATCTATCATCTATCTATCTACCTTCCTATCTGTCTATCTATTGATAACTATGGCCCATGAACTTGTTATAAAAATAGTTTTTTGAAACTATGGCCCATAATCTTGTCTAAAAAAAACACTTTGACAACTGTATTTCAATTGCCTTAGTATCTTATTTTACGCATTTAAATTAAGAACTCTATTCTGAGAAGGGGTCCATGATTGCCCAGTGACACAAAAAAAGGTTAGGAATCCCTGATCTAGACTAGGGCACCCCCAAGACCTTCCTTCCTAATCTCCCTTGGACTCTCTGCTTCTCTTTTCAGGTCTCCAGGGTGACGAAGGCAGCCCCGCCCCTCGGAAGGCAGCTTCCCTCCTCGGAAGGGAGGGCAGAGCAAACAGGGGGTGGTAGCGGCGAGGGGTGGGGCCGCCCTTGCCTACGTGTCGGCGTGCGGGCGTGCTGACGTCGCGCGGACGCCGGCCGGCCCCGCCCCCGCCCGCCCGAACCTCTTCCCCACGTCCGCCTAGGGCGCCGTCGCTGTCCGTCGGGTCGCTGTCACTCAGCCGCTGTCAGCGTGGGCCCGTGGGAGGCTCCGCCGTTGGTCAGTGTGGACGCGGGGTGGGGGCGCGGCCTGCGCGGAGAAGGCGCCGGCGGCGTCCCGCTGAGCCTTCGCTGGCCCCGGGGGAGGTCGTGTCCGCGCGGCGGGGTGTGGGGCTCACCGGGTCGTCCCCCGCCTCAGCCCCGGCCACAGTCGGAGGCTAGTCCCACGTTCTAGGGGAAGCGAGCGACCCCCCATTCCCCGGGGATTGGTCCCCAAATGACGTCGGAGTGGTGACCTTAGAGGAGGTCTAGCTTGTTTCCTCCCTTGTTTTACAGATGAGGAAACTGAGGCCCAGAGAGGGGAAGTGACTTCTCAAGGTCACACCACTGCCCAGTTGGCAGAGCAGGATTCGAACCCGAGGCCCTCTGAGTGCCCAAGCTCAGCGTCTTCTCTTTCTGGCGAGTTCCGCGTTCTTCAGGTAGGGCTCAGGCGAGCTGGCCTCCTCTCTGGCTCCTTCCGCCTCTGCGAGCCTCCCTCTTCCCCGGGACTGGAGGCTTCTCCCAGGTGACTTCCTACCCAGGAGATGAACGCACGGCACCGGGAATCTCATAATTTCCCGAAGTGAGGAATTTAAGATTCACTGGTGGGAAAACAAAATAAGACTTTGGAAGGTGAAAAAAAAAAAGGAACAAAATCCGACTCTCTTTGGCCAAACCGAAGGAGCTTTCTTAATTCAAATATCCCCACCCCCCAATCCCCACGTGGTTTCCCTCATTTTCATTTTGCATTGATTTTTGTCTTCCTGAACCTTTTCACTTTTATGTAATCACCACTGACCTTTGTGGTCACTTCTACCCCCTAGAATCACAGTTATTGCTATCAATCTTAGAGGTCATCTAGCCCACACTCCTAATTTTATACAGGAGGAAACATCTCCTAGAAATGAAATGGCTTGCCAAGGGGACTGCCAAAAATTTCTCCCCATCTTTAGTTGTGAAAGATACCTTCCTGTAATTTTTCCCAAAAAAGGGATGGGATCTTTTATACTTTGGTAAAGAACCCTCATGGAGCTTATTTGTGGCATATGGTATGAGCTGTTGGTCTGAACAGGCTATCTGCCCAACTTCTTTCCAGTTTTCTCAGCAGTTCTTGTCAAATTAGGAAATACTTTTACACTTTCTTTCCACTCTGTGCTGGTCACCTGGTTTCTTAAATGTTGCCAAAGAAATTTAGCTTGGGGAGAAACAGAAAAGTGAATCTAAAGAGCAGTCCTCTGAAATTTCATGTTCCAAAAAGACAGGCATTGAAAAAAGACCTTAGGCCTTTTATTGATACTGCATGATTTTTTTTCCCTTAAGATTTTATCAGTTTTTACAGTGGTCAAGCAGAATCATCATTGACATTTGCAGAACACTTTAAAATTTGAAAAGCACTTTATGTATGTTATCTTATATGATCCTACAAATATCTTTAAGCGTGTGGAATTCATTTTAATTCAGTTTGATTCAATTTAACAAACATGTATTAAGCACCTACTCACTGGAATACACACACAGCTGAGGGTACAAAACCAAAATGGGAATAGCTCTAAGTTGAGATTACCAGTTCTCAACTTGTTACTGACTATAATTTAATATTTATTATTCCCTATGTATAAATCTTTATACAGCTCTTTAGAAAGCTTTTATTAAGCTCTTAACTTTTTCAGCTATTAGTCATTCAACAACTGTTTTAATGTTGAAACGTAAAAGCTGTATGTTAGAGCACTGCACTGGGTACTGCTGAAATTCAGAGTTAAGATAAAAGATGGTCCCTACCCTAAATAGACTTTGCAGTTGAATAAGGAAAATAATAAAGAAATTTGGCCATATTAATCGCGGTTGTTGTTTAGGTGTTTTTCAGTTGTGTCTGACTCTTCATGACCCCATTTGGGGTTTTCTTGGCAAAGATACTGGAGTGATTTGCCTTTTCCTTCTCCAGCTCATTTTATAGATGAGGAAACTGAGGGAAAGAGGGTTAAGCAACTTGCCCAGGGTCATACAGCTAGTAAGTGTTTGAGGCCAGATTTGAACTCAGAGAGAGGTGTCTTTCTGACTCCAGGCCAGGTACTCTATCCACTGTGCCACCTAGCTTCCATTTAATTGCATAGGATAGCTATAAATTAAAGTTTGCTGGAAGGAAAAACTAATGAAGTTTTAGAACTATCAAAAATAGATTGGACTTCCTCAGAAGGTTGTGGGATCCCTCCCAACCCCCTACCTGTTACTGAAAGTCTTCAAGCAGAAGCTGAAGGTCTACTTGTTGGGCGTGTGTCAGATGGGAATCTTTTCCAGGTACAAGTTGAACTAGTTGGCCATTGAGGTCTCCCCCAGCTGAGATTATTTGAACTTTGCTGGCAGGAATCTTTTCCAGTGACCCCAGTTCCTGAAAAGTTCCAGAGTTTGGGGAATCTGCCCTTTTTTTGAGCATAAAAGACTTATTGAGAAAGAACTATTCCTGAAGTGCCATGAGTATTCCAGAGGTGTTCTCTTAGACTTCTGGAAACCCAGATGTCTTTTCACTGATTGAAAAAGGTTGTACTGAGCATCATAGGTCTAGAGATAACAGGCACCTTGGAGTCCAGCCAGCTAGCTAAGCGGGGGCTAGTCCAAAACCCTCTTTATTGAGGTGAAGATACTAAGGCTTGAACACGTTAAGGGTTTTGTCGGAGGTCATGCAGAGACTGTCAGAGGCAGAACCTGTACTTTGGTTCAGAGTTCTTTCAAATGTACAATAAAATCTAGACTAGAATATCCAGCTGATAGGGAATGGAGGCTGTAAGAAAAGCATTAATTTGCAAGAAATTGATTTGCACAATTATGTAGGTAGCTAGTGATAGCCAGGACTTATACCCAGGTCCTCTGATTCTGACTGTGCTTCAGTTATTCATTAAATAAAAATATATTCTCTGGGCTGAGCACTGTTGAGGGTTTCCCCCAGTCACTGAGGTTCACAACTGGGAGCTATCCCTTGGCTCGCCCCTCCTATCCGTAGCCAGTCATTTGCCTAGTCTTATCAATTTTATCTTCATAGCATCTCTCACACCTATCCCCTTCTCTCTAATCACAGTTGCTAACCTATTTCAACCTTTCATCGCCTCTTACAAGGACTGCAGTAGGAGTCCTTTGGGAGATCAAAATCTAAACGAGTTTCAGTATAAGGAAGAATCTCCTAAGGCTTTAGTGCTGGTCTAGAAAGTGATTTCCCCTTCACTGAAGGCCTTTAAGTGAAGGTTATATGATTACTTGTCTTAAATATTGTAGATGGGATTCATGATCAAGTGCTTTATGAGCACTTTGTGTTGCCTGCTATGTTTAGATTTCGCAGGGGCTAACCCAACTTGCTTTAACATTCTCTTAGATTTGTGGCTTTAGACCCAGTTTAGTAATGTGGTATTTGTCATGGTAAGCTATTGCAATATTGTGTGTCCCTCAAGAAGCTAAATATCAAGTACTCAACCACTTGACCAAGCTGCAGACTTAGTATCTTCCTTCCAGAGTTGTTGCACAGATGATTGGACACACGGATTGGTTGCCCTGAAAGTTAGAACATAGATTAAGTTGAGTACTGTCATTTTATAGATTATAAACTTGAGGCCTAGAGAGATCAGGTTTACATAGCTAGTAAAAACTTGAATTCAGCTCATTTGATGCCGAATCCAGTATTTTTATCTCCGTACACCATTATTTTAGCAATTAAGAACATTTTACTGGTAGACTAACTCTGTCCAACTGTTGCATATTATGGTTGCTCAATGTGATCTTTTTTCATTTTTCCCCTTTTATTTGATTAGTCCAACCTCTTTGGAGGTTGACCATGTATTTCTTTGAGGAAACTCTATAGCAGGCCTACACAACTTATGGCCCATGGGCTACCCATGAAAAGATCTTGGGCAGCCCACAAAAAACGTAGAGCATGTAAAAAGAAGATGTAATGAGTGCTTTGTCCATGCCCCGCTTACCCTACCTTTGATTAATCACTATTGTGCTTACCCCACCTTCGAGTAATCACCATTGTGCCCGTCATACAACATTGTGGGTCAGTTTCCACTGGGCACTCTCCCCTATTTGTCATGTGACCCATGGCGACCAACCATCATCAGTCTGTGAGTCATATCTTTTTGCTGTGTTTTTGGTTATTACTGTCATTGAACAGGGACAACGTGAGTATAGCCACATGCCAATGCAGCTGACACCCACTATGCAATGAGCTGCAACAACAAGAGGGCTTCTTCTTCTCCCTCACTGGGTGGCCACCATCCAAGTTACTTGAGTGTCTGGCACTCTCTCCAAGGTCAGACACTCAGTTCAGTGTTTCTTTGTATGTGAGCAGTTACTGTGGAGATTTTTTGGTTCTAACATTAAAGGTTTTGGGGTGACTTTGTAAAATGAATAACAGAAAGAAATGGAAGATTGAATCAGAACACAGAGTGTTTAATCCGGAATGGACAAATAGATACTTGTTTACCTACATGAGAGAGAAAATATTGTGCCTTGCAGAAATAATAGCCATTCTAAAGGAATACAGTCTTCATTGCCATTTCGAATCAAAGCACGCTGACTTAAGCAAATTGGACACCAATGAAAAACAAATTAAAGCATCCAAATTGTTGAAAAATCTCAGTAGGGAACAACAATAGTTTTTCAAGAAAGTAAACTCAGAAAATAAGGTGGCTACTAAGGTTAGTTTTCAGATTTCTGAAGAAATTGCTGCTGCTGGGAAGTCTTTTATTGAAGGTGACTTCATAAAGAAGTGTTTGCTGATTGCAGTTTCTGGATTATGGCCTGATTTTAAAAAGTGTTTTTGAGAAATAGTTTAATCATTAATTATACCTTTACTTGGAAAGTAGGCTGCTGAAAACCTATCTGTGTCCTGAAGAAGTTTAGCCTATTTTTATTTTGGCCCCTATCTACTGCCAAGCTGTGCAGGTCTGATCCATAGCATTCTTAGTCTTGATACAATTACTGTCATCTATGCAATGAATCTAGTGAACCTATCTGTTCTGTTGTGAATGAATTCTCCTTTATTTGGAATTAAAAACCTGTCACTGCCTCTCACTAGCTTTGTGAATTGCAGCAAATCATTTAACCTTGTTGAGCCTCATTTTTCTCATCTGTAAAATAAGTTGGAGTAGCAGATATATATGATTCTTTCCATCTCTAACTCTATGATCCTGTGACTTTTGTATTCCTAAGATAGTAGACTTCATTTTTTAAATGAAAAAGTCACTGCCTTATGTTCAAGATGGGTTGTGCCAGTTCTTTGGGACTTCACATTGCTTAGCCTCAACTTCAGAGCTGCATGGCTTATTTAGTTTCCCTTGATTTGTTTATGGATAGGCAATAAAAAAGGTTTCTTTTGTGGAAGTTGCTTGATTCATGCTAATTAGATTTTATTTTTCTGGTGTTATTTTCCTGTAAAATTAGGGTTTTTTAAACTATGATAATTTAGAAATTTTTCCTTCAGAGATTGCAAAGCATGGCTAATGGCTAATTCTTAGTTGACTAAATAAGAAAACTATTACAGTTGAGGATGGTAGATCTGTAGCTTAAGTGAAGAAAATTAAAATATTAAAAACAACTTCAACTTGTTATGTTTTATTATATTAAAATTGCTTAACTATAACTTTGACTATATTAAAGAAATAGTGCTCTGAAAGTAGGTTACATAGAAGATTTGATAACTTCTCAGAATGTATTATATTTGTGAATAATGCTGTCAAGCTTAGTGTATTTAGGTATTTAATTTTTCAGGTGAGCAGTGTAGTAACTGATAAATCTGTTTATGTTACTGTACGATTTGGAAGGATGCTATACATTAGATCAGTAAAGGATTATATCTGTATTCTTCTACTAGTTTATATTGTCTCCAGAAAAGAAGTTTGGGTGGTGTTTTTTTTTTTTTTTTGGTTGGTTGGTAGTTTGTTTTTGGAGGGGTGGAGATTGTAGTGTCTCTTTTGAAGAATTCAGCACAAATGAAATTTTAATCTGCAATAAATGTTTTGGCTTTCAAAATAAATGCTGTCTACTTTTTGAGTTTCACATATTTTAGAATTATTCTGTGAATGTAAATAAGTGCTTTATTTTAAAAGGCTATGTGTTTTAAAGAGTACCTCATTTCCTTGTCAGATAGCATATATAATGTGTTAAATGTTTCAAAAAATTTGAGTAATGTGGTTAATCCGTCAAAATTACCAGGTTGGGAGAACATTATGTTATATAATTATAGTTGGATTAAAATAGTAGATGCAGCCAGATCTCAAATCTTCTTTTCTCTTACGTGCAGAAAGTAGGCAAAATGCCTAAAAAAAAGACTGGTGCGAGGAAGAAAGCTGAAAGCCGTCGAAAACGTGAAAAACAGCTGAGAGCAGCAAGAGGCAATATCGATTTAGCTAAACATCCATGTAACGCTTCGATGGTAATTTCCCTCCCAATTCAATTAAATACACCTTTATTAAGTGAACACACACACAAACACACACACACGCACACATACACACGTACACACACATGTACACATGGCTTTGTTCTAGACACTTTTGAAATATAAAGACAACAGCTAAACAGTCTCTGCCCTCAAGGAGCTTACGTTCTATTAGGTGTCTAGATGTGTGCACAGATATGTAATTATGGTATGATCACTTCATTACTGGGAAAATCAGGCTTTGAGGAGAAGTTATCACTTGATCTGAGCCTTGATAAAGAAAGTTTTAAGAGGTAGAGGAAAGCCGGGAGTGCATCCAAGGCACGAGGGACAGCTTTTACTGGAATCATTGCACTGGAATTTGATGTCAAGTGTGGGGAAAGGGTAGGAGGTCAGTTTGGCTGAAACGTGGAGTATGTGAAGGGATGTGATGTGAAATAAATCCAGAAAGATAAGCCAGATGGTAGAGGACTTTAAATGCCAAATTGAAGAGTTTGTATTTTAATCTAGAAGGGAACCACTAAAAATCTTTGTTAACAGGGTTCCGATTTGTGGTTTAGTAATATTCATTTGGCACCTGTGTGGAAGATGAATTGGAGAAGGGAGAGACTAGAAGTACAGGGATCAGTAAGGAGGCTATTTTAGGGGTTTTTGTGATATAGTCACTGAGATTAGAGGGAAGGGGATAGATGTAAGATGCTATGAAGGTAAAATTGACAAAACTTGGCAGCTGAATGTGGAGAGAAGGGAGGAGCCAAAGATGATTTCTGTTGTGAACTTGGTGACTAGGGGTGCCCTCAGCAGAAATAGTAAAGTTTGGAGGAGGGATGGGTTTTGGGGAAATGTTATCATGAGTTCTCTTTTTGACATGTTGAATTTGTAACTCTAGTGGAGATGCCTAACAGGCAATTATTGATTCAGGATTTGAATTAAGGAGAGAGGTTGAGGCAGAGTGTATGGATTTAGGAGTCATCAATCAGTTTGTAGATGAGAATGGACCCATGGGAGTTGTTGAGATAGCCCAGAGTGAGAGTGTAGAAAGAGAGGAAGAGGTGATAGTTCAGGACAGATATTGATAAAACCAGATGCTGTTATTTATAGGTTACAGTGAAAACAATAGAGTTCCATTATTTACAGTGTGCTGTATCATTTAATTTTAGTCTAGAATTTGATGTCATAGGATGATGCCTGTACCCATATATGTACATACCTATTATGTTTCTTGCATTAATTATATTTCATTCCATATTCTGTGTAGCTCCTAACGTGATATATGCTAAATAGAGCATCTGTCTCAATAGGAAATGTTTCTTTGTTGGTAATTGAGAAAAGTTGTGTTCAAAATAGTGTTTTATATTGATGCAAGGGTGTGTTGTTATATCTTTTTGTGCTATTCAGGTATTTCAAACTTTGGATCTTAGGTCCTGTCCTATGAAGAATTTTCTGATGGGCCTTTGTAAACGGCCAGCAAACCCCTCTCCCATTCCCCACCTCTTGCCCTGGTTAGTTACCATTGGAAGTTTATCAACATTCTTGACCTCTTTTATTATTCTATTGAGATACCTAGAGGCTTGGAGGAACTATTCTCTGTGAAAATCTGGGTAGCAAAGTCTCAGAATTTCCTTGGGATCTAAGGGTAAAAGAATAGGTACTGTTGTGGCTTACTAGGACTTAAGGACCTGCTGTTTCTTCTGGAGTGGTGCTGTGGGGACATGGGAGAACCCAGACTCTCAAAATGCAGCCACCTAGCTCCAACCCCTGAGGACCCCAGGCTTCTTGGTTCCTGTATCCGTGGCCCCTGACTCCATACCTGAGGAAATGGGTAAAGCCTAACAGGAAGGCATAGAGGAGACTCTTTATTGAAAGTATCAGAATCCAACAAATGCCCATATATGATTAAGCCATAGTTGATCAGCAGCAGTTGGAGCTAAGGGAAGGGGAGATAGTCAATAGTAGGTTGTATTTACTTCTTCACTTTCCCTAACTTTCAGCTTCTCATCTTTCACTTCTTTAGCTTCCTCTGCATTCATGAATATATTTTCGCTTCTCTTTGACTCTACCACTTCCACAAGTCTATTGAGTAGCTATTTTGCCAGCTAAATCTCCAGAAAATACCTGGCTGTTTTCACTGATCCTTCATCATCACAGATATCATTACACCAGATATGGGGGATGTTTTCTATGGCCTCATTTATCTCTTTCTCTTGAAAATTCCCTAGAAGGAGCTGTCCTAGTTGGAGTTGGGGGGAGATAGGGAACCAGATAGATGATTCAGAACTTACTTGGGTCTGCCAATTCTGACCCTCCTCAGCTCTAGTCTTTTTACCAGGATCCTATCTCCATCATCTCCTCTCCTTCCTTATCTTCCTTCAAAGCTTAGCCCAGGTCCTGCTTTCTTTGTGAAGTCTTGCTATTCCCCCAGTAATGTTGTGTTCTTTTCTTCATATTATTATTTCTCATACTGATCTGTGTACCTCTCATATTCCCTATGGGATGTAATCATGTTGAAGACTAGACCCATCTTTCTTTTGTCTTTGTATCCTTGGTATCTAATTCCTTACACAAAATAGTTATGTAATGTTACATTTTCTGAATTTCAGTTACGCTGATGGTCCTTCCTATATGTGTTCCTTGTTTCCCCTATACCTGTGCTAGATTCCTGCCTTGGTCTCGGGTTTCTCCAGATACTCCTATCTGTGCCACTACATCACTGCCACTGGCATTTTTGTAGATAGCCCTTCCAGGAGGAATTTCTTTGTGGTTTTTATAGCAAATATGGGTCTGAACAGTGTAGGCTACCAATTTCTGGGCTGGTTGGGATTATACAAAGATGTGGTAAAATAACATTTGATGCATATTCATCTCCTGCCTTTTTTTAAAAAAAAACTCCCCCTATTTACCATGTCCCAATGAGCTATTTTGGCTTTCCCCTTTTTTAAATTCTGTACCCTTCTTGTCCTCATGATGTTGCTCATCTCTTTTTCAGTCTTTGTTTTATTCTACCATTTCCTGTATGTATTATTTTAATGTCTTATGTTTGCCTTTTTTCATCCCTGGATGTAACTTCTTTTTCTTGTGATAACTCTAACTCTTTCCTGTCTTCTTTCTGTTTCCGTTTCTCCATCTCATACATATATAATGCAATATGTGATTTTACTCAAGCCAAACATTCCTACCTCTGTTTGTATATAGTCACCTAAAATATGTACCAACTAAATCCAAATTATGATGTCACCTTTGTAAATTCTCTTCACCATCTTATGCCAATAGAAAAAAAAAATAATTTGTTTTTTTTTTTCGCTTACAGGAATGTGATAAATGTCAAAGGTAAAAATTTAATATTTTTTTCTTCATACATTTCATTATGAAATTTGCATTTTATTTTTTATTAATTGACTTTACTCTTTGTTTTTATTTCACATAACAAGACGACAGAAGAATAGAGCATTTTGTTACTTTTGTAATTCTGTGCAGAAGTTACCCCTGTGCGCTCAATGTGGTAAGTATATATAACAAAAGACACATGTCTTTTTCTTTACAGAGCATTCTGTTTGTGATGTTAATATATTTTGACCTGAACGTGAATGTTCTTCACAAGCAGTCTTATAATTGCTTATAATAAGCAATCTGTCTCGCAGATAAACTTAATGTTAAAATACACCGCTTTTTGATTAGCAGAAGAATGCCATTGTCCTTGTTTGCCTAAGAATCAATAAAATGCTGGGGAAAAGTTGAAAGGTCCAGGCTACCTTTTTTTAAGATCTTAGTTTTTATATGACTTATATCTATATCTGATTTACAGAGGTCCACTTGTTTAGAAATTATGATCCCTTTTGTTAAAAACTGCTAATCTGATGGATGTGAAGTGGAGCCTCTTTGCATTTCTCTAATTATTAGTGATTTGAAGCATTTTTTTTCATAGGGCTAGACAAATTCTTATCTTTTGAAATCACGTTGCCTTTGTTACTTCCAGGTGCTTAGCAGATGCCCTTTGGGGGTCTTCAGTCTCTTATACCTGCCTGTTTTTAGTTCAGAATAGAATAGGATATGCCACTCACCTCAAATAATAAAAATGGTACTTGTCATCAGGAAAGGTCATTCCACCTAAAAAGATAAGCAGGTTTAAAAAGGACTTAGATACATTCATGAGTGATAGATACAGGATGAAAAAGGAGTTAGTAGTATAAGGGTATAACCTTTGAAGGTTATGTTGTAGAGAGCCATTCATTTATCATAGTACCATACACACTATTTTAATGTCACTTTTAGAGCTAGGAACAGAAAATGTAAGTTGACTGGATCATTGGTCTACCTTGTGAGTTCATTTGGAATACGATGTCTAAGGAATGTGAATCTGGGTTACATAAGAGAGCTGATTTTAGCAGGAAGATTGAGAGGTCAATTTCCTGACTTTTTGGGGGGGTAGGCCATGATAGTAAGTAAAGGATTATTATTTCATTCTAATAGTGGAGAATTAGAATAATGGGAAGGAAGCATTTTGGATGTATACTGTACCTGCTTATGTTCTTACTTGGTATCAGAAACGTGGGGATATTGGGTAGTTGCTGGATAGAACTTTTCTTACTTACTGTTACATCTCTCATCACTAGCAACCTTCTTGCCTATCTCAAGGGTTTTGTTCTGGAGGAAGGCAGAGATGTTGTAAAATTGTTTCTCTTAGTCATCTTTCCATTTTAATTCCTTATGAGAGCTGAAAAACTGGTGATAGGAGATTTAGATAGTCCTTAATGGCTTACAAAGTATTTTTCCTCATGATTTCTTTGTCATTCTACTCGGCCGAAGATTGGGGTTTTTCATTTTGTCAGTGATCCCCATTGACTTTTTCTGGGGTCATTGGTCTCAACAACAAATTTATAATAGTTTTTTGTGTACCTCAGGCTCTACTTCAAAATGCCTGTTGTCAAGCCTATCTATATAGTTTTAAAAATGTTTCTGCAGTGGTTAGCATGGCTAATAACATATATAAATTCATGTTGAATAAGCTCTGTAAGGATTGGTTTCAGACTTGAGATAATCAGACTTGAGATAATGCTGCAAAATGAAGTTAGCAATACTATTAAACCTAGCTTTTTAAAATATGAATTATATAATGTGAAATTAATAGGACTTTTTTATTTAAGCATTTTCATAGAATCTTAGATGTGGAATGGAACTTAAAGTTCAAATAGCCCTACCTAGTCATTTTACAGATGAGAAAACAGACCCAGAGAGATTAAGTATCACATAAGTAGTAGTTAATGGAAAAGCTCAGTCTAGACTCTGTACCTGATTCCCAGGCAATCTTACCCTCCTACAGTTACAAGCAGAATATTATGTTGGGTAACAAACATAACAGAAATAAATGATTGCTAAATAGTAATGAGTATATTTCTAAGTATGACATATACAATTTCTGTTTCTGTGTCACAAGATGCTTAATATTGATACTAGATTATAAATTTATGCATAAATTTATATTTGGTGTGATTTTGTGTGCAAACTTGCACAAAATGTTTATTTTTACTAATATTACTTATCTTGAAAGAACTTCCACATACAGTTAAATATCTTAGTTATAACCACTCTCCTAGTCACTCAGATAAGTAGTAAAGAATGTTGATTTAATTTGTTTTACTCCTGGACTGTTTTTTGTAGAAGAGTAGATTAAAGGAAAAAATGAAGGCTTAGTAGATATTTTTGTATTACTCTTCAAGGCTAGTTTAAAACCTTTTTAAATTTTTTTTTTTTAAACATAGGGAAAACAAAATGTATGATGAAGTCTTCAGATTGTGTCATAAAGCATGCTGGTGTATATAGTACTGGCCTTGCAATGGTGGTAAGCTTTCTTAAAAATCATCTTTTAAAGTAAAACAAATATTTACTACAGTAAATTATTCTGATGGAAAATATTTTTCTAAGTTTGATGTCAAAGCCTTATCTGTCTTTCTCTCTGTATAAGTCACTCTCCTTTATCAACCTTGTGGATCATTCATGGAAAACTTTTAATCCCCACATAACTTCTGCTTTATTACTCATGTGCATTTTCTCTGTTATTATGATCAAGGAATACAAATCATTTTAATAGTAGGAATAACAGTAGAAGACATATTTTATCTGTGAGTTGTACCTTGTTAGGGAATGTTATTCAGTTTTGATTTAATGAAAGATTTTCAGATAAGTGTCTTTCAGTGTGCTCAGAACCCTAACCAAGACTCAGGACCTTAGTTTAATAAACAATTAACAAAAGGTCTTGCAGCTAGTACCTTTTTATTTGAAAACTTACCTGAATGTCCCCCAAGGCTCTGCCCTGTACCTTCTCTTCTTTTTCTGTATTCTCTCCTGCAGTAATCTCATCAGCCCCAATGGATTCAGTTATCTCTATGGAGATGATTCCCAGATCTATATATTTTAATCTCTCTCCTGTTCTCCAGTATCACATCAACTACTTGTCTTCGGCATTTTGAACTAGATATCCAGTAGGCCTCTCAAACTTCATATCTCTAAAACAGAACTCATTATCTTTTCCCTAAACCCTCCCCTCTTCCTGACTTCCCTGTTACTGCACCACTGTTGTCCCAGTAACCTCGTCTTTCAACCTAGGTGTCATCCTTGATTGTTCACTCTGTCTTACTTCCCCGTATGCAATTATTTGCTAAGTCTTGTTGATTTTACTTTTGTAACATTTCTTATATATGTACTCATCTCTCCTCTAACTCATCCCCTACCCTGGTGCAGGCCCTTATTGCTTCACATCTGGACTTTTGAAATAGACTTCTCGTTGGACCCCCTTCATCAAGCCTCTCCCTTCTGTAGTCCATCCTTGACTCAGATGCCATGTCATCTCCACTTATTCAACAAATTCCAGTGGCTCCCTGTTATCTCCATGATCAAATATAAAATCCTCCATTTGAATTTTAAAACCCTTCACACCTGACCCTTTCCTGTCTTTCCTGCCTTTCCAGTCACCCTTTCCTACTTTTCAGTCTTCTTATAATTTATCTCCCCTCCACATACTGTGATCCGGCAACAGTGACCTTCTTACTGTTTTACACACATGAAAATCCATTTCTTGACCTCCTACTTTTTAATATGTGGTTTTAGAAAATCTTCTGCATTTTGAAGTATGGTTTTTAAATTTTAATGTCCTAGGATAAATTTTTGTCCTTTGGAAAGCAAAACTTTTTATAGAAGAAATCAATGGGAAAATATGATTTTATTTATAAAGATTCTTCTTATAATCAACTTTTTAGGTACATTTTCTTGTGAGGTAGTTGATGAGGTAATTAAATATTGAGTCATTTATGTAGTGTTGTATTCGATATAATCAGAACCAAAAATGTCCAGAAGGTCAGCTTTTGCATTCTGTGCCCCTAGATATCATTGTAAAGTAGATTCCACTATTTCTTGGTAGCATATTTGTGTCTAATAGCCCTTCCTAGCTTTAAAATTTTTTTTAAATTTTCTTTTTTTTTCCAGTTATTTTTTCTACCTCCTGTCTTTTTCTCCTCATTGGAAGAAAAGGAAAAAAAAAAAACCCAACTTTGTACCGTATATGCATAGTCAAGCAAAACAAATTCTCCTTTAAAAAAAATTCCCTAAGGTGTATGAATGGGAAATATAATTACTTCCATTTAGTAGATGGACAAACCAATAAAACCATTTAAATATA
This sequence comes from Vombatus ursinus, assembly GCF_900497805.2. Lineage (NCBI taxonomy): Eukaryota > Metazoa > Chordata > Mammalia > Diprotodontia > Vombatidae > Vombatus > Vombatus ursinus. The sequence goes on from NW_020954562.1 coordinate 1,889,096, forward strand.
ATCACACATAATTAGGGCATATATCTGGTAAAGTGCTGTATTTCAGAATTATGGCTCTTTTAGTGGCGTGTGCATTAGCATTCCACTTTAAAAGCCAAAAACATTCTGTAGATTTACTGTTCCATGTATTGTTACCACTGTACAAGATCGAAGAGTTTTTATTAGAAGAACATTTATTATGTGTACTCTCTTAGCCTGGAATAGAGCTAGAGTAACTTATTCTAGGGCTTGGTTTGTATTAAATTTTATCATTGTCGACAAACAAGCATCCTGAGTGATCACATCAGAACATCATCAGTTGTCTTTTTAAACAATATTTTTAGCATTTTATCTCATTTATTCCAGAATAACTTCATGATCCTCTTTAGAAATCATATGTGTGAACTCTTTTTTTGAAAGTAAAAAATGTTGATGTGAAAGTTCATTCAATTATAAGAAGCCCTTACCAGATAAGAAGTGCATGAATACTACATCAGAATCAGAATTTATTTTGAGAGATGCAGGTGAAGGAGCCATTGTGCCTAGTCTTTCGCTGTGATTTAATGATGTGTAATACCCTGTCTAGTGTGGAATGGATAAATAGGCTGCTCATTTAGTGGATTTTGTGCTGCTAAAGTTGTCCCAGTCCATTTCCCTCTGTTCCTTATGATTTTCAAGTAGGGTCTGCATGTGATGAGTAGTTGCTGACTCTTCAGGCTACAATATTTGTGTCCTATGTGAACTTTCTCCTGTGAAACTCTTTATTGCACCAAAGGTAGATGGGTTGCTACATGTATAGGATTTGAAATGATCAGTGGCAAAGATCAATTTTTCCTCCCTCTTTGGTTACAGGGTGCTATCTGTGATTTCTGTGAAGCTTGGGTTTGCCATGGGAGGAAATGTCTGAGCACCCATGCTTGTACCTGTCCTCTTACTGATGCAGAATGTGTTGAATGTGAAAGAGGTGTATGGGACCATGGTAAGTTATTAGAAATAAGGTAAAGTGAGGGGAAAAGATACCCTACTTTGTTAGACATGTAGGATGTCTTTTATACCATTCTGGATGCTGCTTGCAAAGTTATTTCTAGAGTTATAGTTAATGGACATAGTTTTATACCAGCTGTTGGCAGCTGTATTGTTGTTATGACAATATGGAAAGGGGCATGTAGTAGCACTGATTGTAGGTACTAGTCTTGTCTATCCAACCAACAAGAACAAATAGTCTTCTTTAGGAATTGTGAATATTGTTTGGTTAGGGACAGAGAAGGGCAGTGGGGAAGAAAGGATACTGAGGGTCATAAGCTATCTCCCCTAAATAGTCTGACTGTTGTCATTGTCTTTTTTATCAGAACAAAAATTGCTAGATAATTTTTATGTTCCCCTTCATTAGCACATCACTTTTTAAAGCAGTGTCACTTAAGTTCTCTTAATTTTACTATGTCAACACATTTGTGTATTGTCTTGGGAATTCCCACAGGAGGCAGAATATTTAGCTGCTCTTTTTGCCATAATTTCCTGTGTGAAGATGATCAATTTGAACATCAAGCCAGCTGCCAGGTTTTGGAGGCAGAAACATTTAAATGTAAGTAATTTCATCTAAATTGTTGTGTCTATCCAAGGTACTTTTTTTTAAGAATATTAACATATAGTGGAAAAAAATAGCATGCTTCCCATGAAACCTCCCATGGAATGATAATTTAAGTGAATATTGATTTTCCATTATTGGATAAAACAATTAAAAAACACATAGCCTACTGACTCTAGATTACTAATATTTTTGTCAGTGAACCAACTTACTTTCCACAGGGCTTGATACTTAGGTAAGTTGGATAGGCGAGTTTCTTCATTAGAAATGTATTGAGAGGCTCATATAGACTTTGTTACAAGAAGTGCTTTCTAAGTATATTCCTTATCTGTGGTTTTAAAATAGGTTCATCTACTAAGGGATATCTAAGATTTATAGTCTTGCACTGTTTCTAGACCAATAGACAAAGTTTCAAAGACTAAAGGAGTGTCTGGAATTATGAATCAAATCTGAGCCTTACACATTGCAAGAATATGTAGCAAAACACTGACTTTTTTTCCTTTGTACGTTTTATGGCACATGGAATAAAAGGCAGGGTACTGCGAATGACAGCGTTATAATTCTGTCATCTTTTAGTGATGCAGTAAGAGACACAAGCAAAGCCCCAAAGCTCTATAATCATCAGCATCCCAAGAGGGAATGATCACTGTGTCACTGATGTATAATATTAAAATCAGTGTCATTGTAAATTCACAATGTTCTTCTGTTTGCTATAATTAATTCTTAAAGGCTTCCCTTTTCTCTGCCATCTGGTTTGTTCTTTGTTTTCTCACTTACTAATTACTCTTGGAACATGGGAAGGTTCTTGAAATGCTATTCCAGTGGTTCCATACTAGTCCGATAAATGTAGACTACTTTTATCCTTCAGTTGATTGAATCCAATAATTTATGCATTTGCCATTATAACTGAATTGTAGGAATTTTAAATTTGAGTTATAGCAACATTCCAGAGTGTCCCAAACCAGATTAAAATGTAATTGGGAAGTAGTCAACAAAAGAAACAAAAAGATAATAAAACGTAGATAACGTTACATTTTAAAACTAAGTCAATGCATAACCTTCAGGGAACCTTATATATGGATTAGTTGCTCCTGTTTCTATTTGGGTTTGACACTACTGCATTATAACATGTTTTATATATACATAGTCATCATTATCTCTAAGACATGTATATTAGAAAATTGTACTGTACATGTTAAAAACATGCTGCTGGAAGACAATTAAAAAAATAGGCAAAGAAACATCATGTTATTGGAATATTTTAAATCCCATTTGTAAATATCTATCTTTCTTGACTAATAGGCAGCTAGGAGCATAGTGGACAGAATGCCTGAGTTCAAATTCTGCTCCAGTCTCTAGCTGTGTGACTAGCTAAGCAGCAAGTCGTTTAACCTCTCTCATTCTTGGTTTCTTCATCTGTATTGTTGTGAGGATCAGATAAAATAATATATGTAAAGTACATTTCAGATCTTAAAGCATTATATAAATGCTAGCTGCTATTATTATTAATGCTAATATTGTTTTTCCCACATATATAATGCAGCTGTAGAGTTGCAGATTTTGGCTAGCAGGCAGCATTCACTTTAATGGCTGAGGGGCAGACAGACCTGGAGGGATAGATGGATCTGAGCAGTCCCTGTTTCCCACATGGCCCCTCACAAATTGCTGTGTGGATTAGACTCTAAGACAAAGCTCAGGTGTAAAATGATTGCTATGACCAGGAGGATGAGAGAGCCCAGAAACTGGCTCAGCCAGTGTATACGTAACCTCTTCGATAAGCACAAACAGCTGCTAAGGGAAGCACCACTTTAGGGTATAAATGTGATTGTGAAACATTGTAGGGAGAGGGTAGTAGAAGATTACAAGCAGTGTTGCCCCACAAAACAGGGATGAGCATAAGGGAAGAAGCCAAGGCTGCCAGAAACTTCATGTTGTACCCAACCAAGCCAGATAATCCCAGGAGTATAGATATAATGGGCAGGAGGAGAAAAGATGAAGAGTGGAACAGATCTGCCGGTGTTTCTTTAAAAAAATAATTTTTAATATTGATGACAGTAGATGCACCAAATTTGTATTCTAACACCATAGTACTTTTCTGTCTACTCCCCAATTCAATACTGTGTTTCCTTCCTCCATCCTTACTTTACAAACTTCTTGTTCTCTATACTTACCTTACATGGAATTGGCAGGGTGAGGTGGTAAGTATCTGAATCCACAAAATCAGAGGCTTGTATCAGCAGTGGTGTTTAGGGTAGCCCTTGGAAAAACCTAAGTCATGTGTGGGTGACTAAAGTAAGGGCCGTTGCTTGGATCAGAGAGGTAAAAGAGGATTTGGTACCCCTCTAGGTAAGGATGGTGGTAGTGCAGTTTGTCGGGTGCTGGCAAATTGGAGACACCTGCAGTAACTGGAGAAAAGCAAAGTTCTGGGAATCAAAACAATGTCTGCAGACTTTGTAGATTTCCCTTTTCTGTATTGGGGACCCCATCATAACTGTGTGTGCTTCTATTTTCAGGTTTGCATTTTGGTACAGAATAATTAGGAGTTAGATAATAGATCTGAGGGCTCAAACTTAGATACAAATTTGTTGAAAGTAGTAGTGTCAGTTTTAGTTTGAAAATGACAGAACAATATCTTCTCCCACAGGTGTTTCCTGTAATCGGCTGGGACAGCACTCGTGCCTCCGCTGTAAGGTAGAAATGGATCCCTTGTGTATTTTATCTCAGGGTTTCCTTCATGATTCTAACTCAGCAACCAGTTCTTAGATTGTTCAAGAACATCATGTTGCTGGAAGCAACATGAGCAATAATTCTAGTAGTTGAATTTCCTCACTTTATATTATAAATAAGGAAACATCAACCAAGAGAGGCTAAGTAACTTGAACTTGCATGGGGTTGTATGATAACAGAAATGAAACTAAAACCCAGGTCTTCTAAATCCCATTCAAGTGTTCTTTCTACCATTTCTACTTCTACCGTAGAGGAAATCAGAACATACTATCCAAAATAATCCCTATGTTTTCTGTAAATGTCATATAAACAGACCATCTTTTTCTCTTATTAAAAAATGCATTTATTGTTACCAGAAAGGAAAGATGTATCTAGAATCAGGAAGACCTGAGTTCAAGTTTGGCCTCAGACACTAGTAGTATGACTCTGGGCAAGTCAACCTCTGTTTGCCTCAGTTTCTTCATCTGTAAAATGGAGATGATAATAGCACCTGCTCCCTTCCAAGGTTGTTGTCAGGCTAAAATAAGATAGTATTTATAAAGTGCTTTCCAGACCTTAAAGTGCTTATAAAAATGTTAGTTATTATTATTTTAACTTATATAACACATTACTGAAAATGACCATTGTATCAAGCCAGAGTTTTTGCAGATTGGTTTTTTTTTTTTTTTTTTTACAATTTTGATGATAAAAAACAAAACAAACAAAAAACCCTACTACCTTACTCCACACTGTTTTTTCCCCCTGGATTGTTGCCCCTTAGATTCGGGGTTTTTAACCTTGGTGCAGGGAGAGGGAAGGTAAATAAACATTTAAATAAATAAAAATTTAACAAATAAACATTTATATAGCCCTAGCCCCTACTATGTGCTGGGTTCTATATTAAATGCTTCACAAATCATACCTCATTTGATCCTCACAACAACCTTTGGAGGTAGGTGTTGTTTTTTTTTTTTTTTCTTACTGTTGAGGAAACAGAGGCAAACTGGTTAAATGATTTGCTCATAATGACATAACTCATAAATATCTGAGGCAGGATTTGAACTCAGGTCCTCCTGACTCCACATACAGCTTCATAAGTTTGCTTTTGTTTGTTTACAAATAAATATATGAATGTGTATGTAGCTTTTTCTCTGTTTACTTATTTATTTGATTATTTAGATATTTTGACAACTGTATTTAAATCGACTTGGTTTCCTTTGCAATCATATGCCTTTTTTGATGCGTTTAAAATCATCATTCTGAGAAGGGATCTGTGGGCTTCACCAGACTTCAAAAGGGGCCCATGACACAAAAAAAGTTCAGAACCTATGCCTTAAACACTTCCACATTATCGTGGATCACTTAATGATTTCTTAGTCATAGCAAACACTTTTGTAGTTGTTTTTCTCACAAGGCCATATCCATCATCAAGTTTGCCCTTCTTTTTTTGGATCAGACTTGCTAATTGAGAGTACAATTTCAATTTATAGATTTCGATGATTACTTCATTTCTAAGCATCTATTATTATTATGGGGGAGAAATCTTATGTATTGAGTGTCTGAAGTATAAAGGAGACACCACACTGTGGTAAGTTATGGCCTTAAATTAAATTATAATTTACTGGCACTATGCTGACTGATCTAGACTTTGTTTCCCCTAAGAACCCCTACTTGATTTTATTCCTTCCCAGAAGGGATATTTCTCTGATCCTGTGAAAACTTTATTTCCATCTATGCTCAATCAAAACTATTTCTTGAACTAGGTTAAAGTAATATCTCTCAGTTATTCGCTTCTTTTCCTCTTAGGCTTGTTTCTGTGATGATCATACAAGGAGCAAAGTGTTTAAGCAAGAAAAAGGAAAAGAACCTCCCTGTCCTAAATGTGGACATGAAACTCAAGAGACTAAGGATCTGAGCATGTCAAGTAAGACCCTACTTAGAGTGTCCATTCTTAGGCATTATAGTTGAGTAGAGCATTTTTTATGCTTAGTATTTTCATCTGGTTAAGAAAATTGGACTTGGCTCTACTGTGAAAAAGTATACATGTAGGAGTATGATAATTTTTTAACTTAGTTAATTTGGAAATAAGATCATTTTGGGGGGGATAGCTTTTGTGGTCAGCCATAAGTTTGCCTTAGTTAATGCCCTACTAAATACAGAAATTTAAAGATCTGAGCCTTCTTGTCCACCCCCTGCCCCTATCTTCCTATTAATCTGATTAACTATTAAATTCAGAAGAAGTATTTGATGGTAATTTTAGGTTTGGTGAAATTACAGGGCTATTTCACAAGCCAGTCTTAAAATATTTGATCATTATCATAGAATGAATGATAGGCATCATGGAATAGTGGATAGAGAACAGGCCACAAAATTGGGAAGACCTGCCTCTGATATATATAATGACTGTGTGACCCTGAGGCCTTTCAGTGTCCCAGGAACTGAGACTGTATGTCGAAGAGAATTTGCCAGTCTGCATTGGTAGAGAGTGTTTTCTTACCAGTAGTTCTTTTCACCCCTGAAATTATGTGCTCAATAAAAATGAAAGAGAATATTAGGGCTAAAATGTACTTTAGACATCATTTAGCACAACCTTTTCTTTTTACATAGGAGGAAAATGAAAATATATGTGAGTTTTAGTGTGCTTATGTAACATGTATAAAGTTATTATCTACTAAGACTATGGGTGGAGTCCAAAAAGTGTATTGAAATGCAGTTCACAGTTTCTAAGAAAACTTTTAACCTTTTAGAAAACACTTTAGAACTGTCCTTTTAGCTTTATAAATGGCTACTGTAATAATGTATATTTAATCAAGAAAATTGACATTTCTGTGATCAAATGAAAAACAAGAGATGTATTTTTTACAGGCAATTTCTCACTCCCCATATCTATTGCTTATCCTCTAGGCTAACCCAGTCACTGATTTGTTTTTCAGAGTTTTGCAGTTGTAAAAAAACAGGACAAATTGAGTACATCTGTTTTTCACAGTATCTCGTTCATTTATGTATGTGTCTAATTTTTTGAAGAGTAAGATAGCATGTGAAGTCTGTTGCATCCTGGAAATGATGAGTACAAACTAAAGAATGAATTTTTGTTGTACACCAAACCTAGTTAAAATATTTGTTTTTGCTACTACTGGTCGAGAAATTAGATTTGATACCTTGTATTATGTTAGTGTTTTTATGTCTTCACAAAATAGCTACCTGCCCCTAGTATGGTTATGTGTCTTTCCTGTTTTGCTATCACTATAAAAATCTTGGCAACAAACCAGCGATAGTGTCAAGCTGGGGCATGAAAGTAACAGATGCTGAGGCCTGCAAAGTGACTAGCCCTTGTCAATTTCATTTGATGGTAAAGATGCCAACTCTTGATTAAATGATTATTGCTATAGGATCCATGATTATTGATTGATGTATATGTCTTGCCTAAGTGTCACATGCAGGTTATATAGTTTGTTGGAGGATAACATTCTTCACGTGTTTTATTTTTTAAAAGCATTAGTTGCTTTTCCATTAAGAATAAATTGAAGACACTTAGAATGAAATTGAAGCATTTAAGAAAGGATTTTAAAATTTATTAGGTGGGGTTGTTAAAAAGCAGCCAGTGATCAGAATTATTTCATGTCTTAGACAAAAGATTTTGAAAAATGCGAATGCTAGGGGGCAGCTAGGTGGTGCAGTGGATAGAGCACTGGCCCTGAAGTCAGGAGTACCTGAGTTCAAATCCGGCCTCAGACCGAACACTTGACACTTACTAGCTGTGTGACCCTGGGCAAGTCACTTAACCCCCATTGCCTTAAAAAAAAAAATGTGAATGCTGAATTCATGCCTCTTTCTTGTTGCAGCGCGCTCCTTGAAGTTTGGCCGGCAAACTGGAGGTGAAGAAGCAGATGGAGCTTCTGGGTACGATGCCTATTGGAAGAATCTTGCATCTGGAAAGTATGGAGGTAGAGGATGCCAGGAAGAAGAAGACGATGACTATGAAGCAGAAGAGGACGATGAGGAGGAGGATGAAGCAGGAAAAGATTCGGATACGGAGACCACAGATCTGTTCACTAATTTGAATTTAGGAAGGACCTATGCCAGTGGCTATGCTCACTATGAGGAGCCTGAAGACTAAGAATTACACGCCTTACATATGGGTGGCCTGGTATCTGACAGGAGCACGTGCTTGTGTGTGTGTGTGTGTGGTGAATTGTGTGTATGCAGTTTTCAAAAGTAGTAGTTAGGCCTTGTGCTAAAGGGTGGCCATACTTATTAAGGGAAAAGGGGGCATAGATCTTCTGTAGAAAATGCAAAATCAGACTTGTAACACAAGGAAAATGAGTTGAGAGAAAAATGATTATTCTTATTCACACAAGTATTGAAGCATCATGGATGAGGTTGTTCCTGATTATTATCTTGTGGCTTCATAACAGAACTGGGAATATGGAAATGGTAGTATAGGAAGATAATTGTATTTGTTGGAAATTAAATTTTCATTTTTCTTAACAGTGTCTAATTCCATTTTGTCATTTCACAAGCTGTGTTATTAACAGAAATTCATTAATGTATTTTCCTCATGTCAATAGATGCCAGAGTTTGGGTATATAATATATATTCAGAAATATCATTAAATATTCATGTTGTCTTAATTTTTGAATTGGCCTTACTTTTTACATTATGCATGTCATAGTTCATTGAGGGTAAGATACTGTTGAAATTAAAGTAGCCTAGACCTATTTTTCTATTTCTGACAATGTATTTCTTTAATATTTCTGTGGAACTAGGATCTCATCGAAATGGGTATTCCTTTCATCAGTAAAAATAGCAGTCCATAGAGGCCTTATTTTTTTTTCAGCACGGCCACTAGGTGGTGCAATGGTTAGAACACTGGCCTCAGAGTCAAGTTTAATCCTGTTTAAATCCTGCCTAGAACATTTCCCAGCTATCTGACCCTGGGCAAGTCACTTAACGTCTCAACCTCAAGAAACCTCGTCTGCAAAATGGGGATAATAGTACCTGCCTCTTGTGGTTGTTGTGAGGATCCCCTGAGATGATCAATATGTAAAGGGCTATATAAATGTTAGCTATAATGATGATCATTTCCTCCATATGGATACAAGCCTTTGATGTGAGCAGCTCCACACTATTTCCAATCATAAAGGGCCTTTGTTGATGTCACTGTCACTTACTGCACAAAGGTCATCATTGGAAATAGATTGCACCTCAACTTGTGCCTGCCAATTTTTTTTATTTCTCTTGTCACTCAGAACATCAATTCTTGAAAGAATGTGATATTATGAGATTCACACCCATACAAGCTCATGAAGGGAAAATTTAAGGTTCTTGTAGTAGGAAGAAGCTCTGGCAAGGTCAAAGGGGGACTAAAATTTCTCCAATGCAATCATCCCACAGCCTCCTACCTTCTATGTAATTCTGGGCCCAACTCATTCATTTGCAATACCTCACACAGAAATATGTCCTGATGTATTAACTAAATAAATTGGGCATCCAACCAGTTTTCATTGTCTGAAGACTAGGCATATTTACTCCATTTTGGTTTTTTTCACTATAGACTGTTAGGCTTATTTCTTTGGAGTGATGTAACTCATCAAGAAAGCCCTATAATATTCATTTCCTTGCTGCAATCAACACAATGTCATTTGGAAAGAAGTATTTGTGGAGAGCTTCACCGTCCGTGGGTAGTCCCTATTCTGACCTTTAATGACTAAAGGGAAACACTATGCTTTACATCTTGCTTGATGTTAATAATCAGAGGGCATTGAATAATTATCTCTGACATTTAGGAATCACGTATGGCCTTAATATATGTATAAGAAACTGTGATTTAGGATGGCCTTTAAAGCTGTGTTTTGCCCTGGGGAGTCATGTTTTATAATAAACAAAATAGGACATTGTATTCTTTGCACTTTTTTTTAAGGCTTTTAAAAAAATCTTGAACTTAAAAACTAAAGAAAAACGAGCATTACTATATGTATAGAACATGAAATGAAGATTGCATGTGGAGCCATGAATTTACATTACAAAATTACTTGCTTTAAAATATGTATGTATACATAATAAATTACATGTCACTTTCAAAACTATCCTGTTTGTGTTTCCCTCTTAACTTTCCTTCGGTGCATTTAAAAACATATATGTCAGTAGCCCTCTTAGCGTCATTGTTGCTAATCATCTCTTCAACCCTTCCCAATTAAAGAAAAAACAGGAAAAAACCCCACTTTTAACAAAGAAGCATTGTCAAAGCAAAGCTAATTAGAGATTCTTTAGAGGCATGGTTGGTCACTGCATTTATCAGAGTTATTAAGCCTTTCAGAAGTGTTTTTCTTTACAATGTCTTCCTCATATCAATTGTTCTGGTTCTGCTTACTTCACTTTTACCAGTTCAAACTACCTGGGATTTTCTGAAGTTTGTCTTGTTATATCTTAACGATAATTTGATAGTATTCCATTACACTTATGTGCCACAATCCAGCCATTCTGCAATTGATAGGCATCTCATTAGAGTCTAATTCTTTTCATTTTTTTCCTTTTAGTTCCCTCAGAATCAGTAAGCTAGTTTTCCTTCCTTTATATTTTCTTCCATCTTTACTTTCACCCTATCCACACATTTCTCTATGGTATATGAGATATGTCTATACCAAATTCTGAGTGTATTCAACTTCTCTTTATTTTTCAGATAAATTCAGTAGTTCATCTAATGACTGGTACCCCTATCCTTTCTTCTTTAGAGATGCTAGCAATAGCAATAAAAGAAGAAAAAAGAAATTGAAGGAATCACAATGGGCAATGAGGTAATAAAATTATCCATTTTTGCAGATAACATGATGGTACACTTTGAAAATACTAGCGATTTAACTAAAAAGCTAGTTGAAAATTTTAGCAAAGTAGCAGGATGTAAAATAAACCCACATAAATCATCAGCATTTCTATTTATCACCAGCAAAATCCTGTTAAAAGAGAGGACCAGGGATCCTGAAAGCAAAAATAAGTTTTGCTATCTATTTCCACCTATAATTCATCTACCTTTTTCTTTAAAAATTTGAGTGCTATAACATTGGTGCATATATGTTTACTATTGATATTATTTCATTATTTATGGTACTTTCTAACAAAATGTAGTTTCCTTTGTTGTCTATTTTAATTAAATCTATTTTAGCTTTAACTTTGAGATCATGATTGCTACTTTTTTTTTAACATCAGCTGAAGCATAATAAATTCTGCTCCAGCCCTTTATTTTAACTCTATGTGTGTCTCTCATTTTTAAATGTGTTTCTTGTAAACAATGTATTGTCAGGTTCTGTTTTTTGATCCATTCTGCTATCTGTTTGCATTTTATGGGTGAGTTCATCCCATTAAAATTCAAAGATATAATTACTAGTTGTGTATTGCCCTTTATCCTCTCTCTCTCTCTCTCTCTCTCTCTCTCTTTCTCCCTCTCTCCCTCTTCCCCCCTCTCCCCCTCTCTCTGTCTCCTCTGCCTTCTCAGAAATCTTATTTACTTCTGACTATTGCCTTCCTAATCTATGCACCCTTCCAAGATTCCCTCCCTTATCTTATCCCCTTGTCTTCCTATTTCTATGTAGTAAAGAAAACTTTCATATCCTACTAAATTTATATATTATTCTTTCTTTAACCCAGTTATAATGAGAATAAGGTTCTCATATTACCCACCCCCCCACCTCTCCTTTCCTCCACTGTAACAGTTCTTCCATTCACACCTCTTTTATGTGAGATAATTTGCTCCAGTTTATATTTTACATTCTAGTTCTAAACCTTCAGGGCAAATTTCCTTAATAATTTCTTGAAGTATAGTGTCTAGACTCTTTTTGATCATAACTTTCAAGTAGTCTGACAATTCCAAGTCAGTTGTTTTTCTAATGAGATATTTCACATATCTTATTTTTCATTTTTTTTTAATTTTGTTTTGTCATTTCTTGCTGTCTTATGAAGTCATTTGCTTCCCCTTGTCCAATTCTAAGTTTTAAGGAGTTTCTTTGGTAAGTTTTTGGATCTCTTTTTCCAGTTGGTTGATTTTCCTTTAATAAAATTTTTGTGCTTTTCTTGTATTACTCATTTCTTTTCCCAATTTTCATCAACTTCTCTTATTTGATTTTTAAAGTCCTTTTTAAGCTCTTCTGAGAACTCTTTTTTGGCTTGTGACCTTTTTACATTTTTCTTTGAAGCTTTACAAGAAGCTGTTTTATCTTCTTCTGCATTTGAACCCTGATCTTTTTCACCATAGTAGCCATCTGTGGCCAGGTTCTTTTTTCTGCTTTTTACTCATTTTTTAAACAGCCTGTTTCTTGGCTGTTAACTTTGTGTTAGAGTTGAGCTCTACTTCTGAGGTGTGGGGGATAATTTCTCAGGCTTCAGGTTTTTTGTGCTGTTGTTTTCTGAGCTCCATCAGGGGGTATTTGACCTCTTGGTTCTTTTAGTGTTCTATGATCCAAGGCCACGTATGGTCACTGCTCCTGTGTCTCACACCTTGATTTAAAGGTGTCTTCAGGTACTCCTCTCCACCTCTGAGCCATGACCAGTGCCCCCAGAGCCATGGCCACTGCAAACGCTCTTGCTCCCTGCAGTCTTTCAGGCAGCTGTAAGTGTTAGCGCTCTTCTCTCCCCTGGAACCAAAACCAAGGACTCTGCTCTCCTTTGAGTGACCGCAATCAGCAGAGCCCTCTGACCACACTCACCAGACTGTGCTGGCTCTTCCTTGTCCACAGCCATAAACTGGCATCACTGGAGGGCTGCTACAATCTTCCCCGATCAGGACCCCCACACAGTCTGTGGGGTGAAAACTGCTGAATCTCCTGAAGCTACGCCTGCCACCTATGCAGCTGCCCCCAGGGCTTGTAGTTTGTTGACTTCGTAGTCATTTCAATCAGGCCAGACCACTACCCCAAGAGGTCACATTGGCCTCCCAAGTTGTCTTAGGCTGAATGACTTCTTTATTCTGACTTTTAATTATTTCTGCCACTCTAAAATTTACTATGAGGAATAATTTTAAGTTACTTTTGAGGGACTTTTGGGGCCTTATTCTACTATCTTCCCACAATTCTCTATCCAAGGTCTCATGACCTTATAACCCTTATCTGTATAGATGTTCCTAAAAAGCATATTATCTCTAATACCTTCTGCCCCATTTTCTGCTGACCTTCCACTGTCTCTGAGGAAACAGAAAATGGTCATATGTGACTAAGGGCTATTTATTTTTCCTTGTTTCATGGATGGCCATTTCCAAAAATTTCTTCACCTGGTGACTTAATTTCTGGCAATAATTCTCTTTATACTTAGATTGGCAATTGGACAAATAGAATCAGTTTGTGATGGACTGCTTAAAGTCTCTGCCTTTGCATCATTGTATACATAGTTAACAAGCTTATGCTTCCCTGGCCTACCTTTTGAGATCCCTAGGTCATTTCCACAGTACAGTGTGGGTAGAGAGCAGAGCGGATATGTATGGGTAATTTTTTTTTTTTTTTGCTATCATAAAGAGGTAAAAAACCTTCAGGATCAAACCCTGTATTTCACAGAAAATTTCACATGCCTATTTTCTACAATAAATTCTATCAGACTGTCAACATATCCAGTTATCCACTTACGCACTATTGATTTTTGTTTGTTTGTTTCCAAAAACTTTTGTGACTGATTTTTGGAAAATGTTATATAGTTATCTTTCTTGATTTCAATATCTGCTTTTAAAACTTTCTCAGCAAATATGCAAGGAGCCAGGCCCAATATTCATTAAACATTGGACAGATAAGTTAAATGCTATTCGAAATCATAATCCATCACTATTATTTCTCTCCATGGTAGACAATGGTCTAGTAACCCCCTGGCTGGCATTTTGTTATGCAATGTGTGGTGGTGACCTTTTAAGATCACCTATAAGCTTTAGCTCCTACAGAATATATTAGCCAATCTCAATAAGAACATAGACTATTTAGTATGCAGACCTATACTTCATGGTCTGGCCAGATACCATTCCCTTCTGGGAGCAATTTCAGGTGTTAATAGATTAAGTCCTAAAAAATATAGGTGTGATTATGTTAGGAGTCATAAATATCCTATGACAGATGAGAAATATCGAGGCAGTATCACTGAGAAGCTTCAAATAGAAACTCAAAATGGGGTGCAGAGGCCAGGGTATTTTTGGCAAAACAATGGAAAAGTTGAACTAGCTGCAGTTATTGTTACTGCTGTAACCTACTTAAGTCATCAAGTAAGGATGTTTATCACTCCCTCAATTTCTTGTCTTCCCACCCCTCCCCCTCTTCAGCTTCTTTTCATGTGTTGTCTTTTCCCATTAGAAGGTAAGCTCTTGGAGAGCTGGGACTATCTTTCTACTTTAGATTTTCTTCCCTGTGCTTAGAACAGTGCCTGCATAGAAAGTGCTTAATAAATGCTTATTGACTAACTGACTGCGTATCACCTATATTTTTCATTTTATTCCTTTCCCTTCTCAGAGAGCAAATGCTTTTCAATTTTATATAAGGGGAATCATATATTTTATCTTTTGTGATTGCCTCTATTTAATACTTGGTTAAGAACTTACCCCTTAGCCATAGCTGTGTGAACCTGATCTGATTCTCTTTTAATTTTTCATGATATTACCCTAAATATTCTGCTCATATATCCATTTTGAGTTTTTTGTGGCATAGAATGCAAGATGGTGGTCTAAAACTGATCTCTACCAGACTCATTTCTACTTTTCCTCAATTTTTATCAAATAGGGAGTTCTTTCTTGCTAATTTATACCTTGAGTTATTGAGTTCAGATATTTCTGACTCTTCCTTGTCTAGCCTATTCTGTTAATATACTTTTATATTTTTTAATGAGTACCAAACAGTTTTGATTATTACAATGGCTCTTGTTATATGAGGGGCCAGGACTTGGAGAGGACCCTGGCAAATACTCAGTGTGACTATAAACTTATGAAAAGTTTTTTAATGTTAAAAATAGGCTAGAATTTATGCATCCAAATAAGTAGTTCCATTAAAAGTAGTCACCTTGGAAGGATGTACCCTTACTTTAATGGTGCTATCATTTGGAATTCCCTTCAGAATTTATTTTTTTTAGGAGTAGCAGATAAAAATTGGTTTCAGTGCTTTATAGTTGCTTCTTGTTTTTATGATTATTTATTGACAAAAATGACATTGTCCAGCTTGCTTGCTCACCTTATTCATTAAGCATTTATTATGAATCATTTCTGGCTGTTTCCAAAAATCAAATCTCTATACAAAGGATGAGAATTCATCACTTCCAAGGTCACTGGAAAGAATGCATGACAAATTTTGAAGGAGATTGAAAACAGGAATTCCAAAATTGTTTTTAGCAAAGGTAGTTTTCGCAAAATCATTGGAATGAAATAACATGACATTGCTTAAATAAAACTAGAAATCTATCTGGTGTGCTAAAAATACAGGTAGAAACTTGGAAAACTATCTAGGAAACTCATAAATGCTATTAGAAAATAGATTTAACAAATTATAAAAATAGCTAAAATATTAAAATCTATTGAGAAAGTAGTGAGTGTGGCGAGAAAACTACATAAATATCTAGAAATTGGGAATAAATGTAGTAAATTACAAACAGATCTATAAAGGTGCGAAAGTAGAGAGAAACCAACAAATACAGGATTCTAAAATCTAGGAATCAACAACAACAAAAAAAGAAAGCTGGAAATCTAATGAGAAAACTGTAGAGATACAATCTATAAATGCAGGTAAAAGGCAGGAAATCTAGTCAAAGGCTACAAACTTTGTTAGGAAAATACAAACAGTATGTAACAACAATTCTTTATATATTCAAACAACACACCTTAAAGGTCTTAACTAGTTGGAAAGCTAAAAAATACTGCTAGAAATCCAGATTTCTATGCCAAATTTATAAGTATCTGACCAAGGTTTCTAGACCACAGCTTAAAATATAGGAATTATGGTCTCTTGGTCAGGGATGGAGTATACCTGTAATGTACTGGTGAAAATATATTTGCCTTTAATCATTCAAATCTAAGCAAAATGGCTTTCAACTGAAAAGTAAGAGAAGGAGAAAGCTGCCTATACACACACACACACACACACACACACACACACACACCCCCATCCATCCATCCATCTATCCATATATATGTATATATATATATCTATGTGTATGTATGTGTATATACATTTACATACATATATATCTCCAACTAGATGTCACAGAAAGTAGCTACAATATGGGAAGAAGAATTGTAGTACAGACTCCCAAAAGTTCACAGGGAGCAAAATCCAAGACAAGATATAGCAATAAAACTCATGTCTTTATGTCCAGAATTGGCAACCAGAAAGTTGAACAATAGAATCTAAAGCAAGGAGGCATATTTAACCTTAAAAGTATGATAACAATAACTGACATTTTAAAGTTTAGGCCTTACAACAATTCCATGAGATAAGGATGAGGATGAGGATGAGATGAGGATGAAAAGGAGAAAAAGTTTTGTTGGAATAATAACAATAATTTGCCTTTGCTTTTTCTTAAAGCTCAGATCTGACTATGTCATTCTCCTCAAACAGCATTCATTAAATAGCACTCTCTATATTGCATTTAGGATCAAATAGACACTCCTCTATTTGACTTTTAAAGCCCTTTTTAGGCCTGACCCTGCTCTGTCTTCCTCCCCTTGTCACACCCTGTGGTCTAGCCAGACTAGCCTTTCTGTTCTTCCTCACAGACCACATTCCATCTCTCTTGTACTCACTGGCTGTCCCCCATGTTGTGGAATGTGCTCCCATTTTACCTCTGCCTCTTAGGAGCCTATGTTTCCTTGGACACTCAGCTCAAATGCCATTTTCTACATGAAGCCCCTTTCCTTATTCTCCTAGCTACCAGTAGTCTTCTCCCCAAACTACCTTTTATTTATTTTGCATATATTCTGTATTAGAGATGAGGACATCATGGATAGAGAGCTGGCCTGGGTTCAGGTACCATCTCTGACACATACTGGTCATGTGACCCCGGGTAAGTCACAGTTCTCCAGATCAGTAGTATCAAACTCAGATAAAAATGGGGACCATTAAATTGCACATAAGGATCCTTGTGGGCCATATATTGGCTTAGTTTTAAAATACAATCTTATATATGTTTTATTATATTTTTATTTATTTTGTTAAATATTTTCCCATTACATTTTAATCTGGTTTGGTCCATGCAGTCTTATGGGTTGCATGTTTGACAGCTCTCTTGTAGATACCCCCCAAGACTGTTGCAGAGAAGGTATAGAACTGCATTGGTAGAGGGAATTTCTTCATCTGGGAAATCACTGGACCTGTGATTTCATTTATTATGTCAATGATTGATATATCAACGATTGATATTGTATCAAAGAAACCAAGGTCCAGTCCCTATCCTTACATTCTATATGTACATCTTCTATATGTACATATTGTCTCCCCTCATAGAATGGAACTTCTTGAGGGCAGAGGCAGTTTTATTTTTATCTGTGTATCCTAAGCACCTATCATAGTGTCTAACACATAGTAGGCACTGAGTAAATGCTTACTGACTGATTGATTGACATATAGTATTTAAATTCAACAAAGAACTTTCTATAAATTATTTAATTTGATCCTCATAATAGCCCTTTTGCTAATATTGTAGTTCACTTGCTATTACTATCCTCATTTTACATAGGGGGAAACTGAGGCTCAGAGAGATTTATGTGACTTGTTCATTGTCACAGCTAGTTAGGGTCTGGACAGATCTCTTTTGGTAAAACAAAGTTTTCTGATTGATGAAGTGTGATGTATGAAAGTTTTATGTATGTATGTTTTATGGCCTTTTGATATATCAATCTAAGCACCTATTTGTTGTTTGTTTGTTTTTTTTATTTTAGTGACAGCAAATTATCACAGTTGAGTCCTTATATTGAAAGCCAAAATTTTGGGGGAATATAAGAACGTGTGTCAGAGGCTATCTGATTTGAAATAATTCATCTCAAAAAGTAAAAACAATGTACTCTCTGTGAAATGACCCGGTGATGTTAATCTTGTGAGATAAGTGCTATTTAGGTGTCGAATTTTACTTTCTTTTAAGGTTGCACCTTAAGGTAGGTAGAGAAGAGATGAGAGTCCCAGGATCAAGACCTCTAAGTCGAATTAAAAGGACTTTACACAGTGTCTCATTCACTGTTATTTTTCTGCCTCTGATGGAAGAGAGAAATGTCCATGGTCCTGTTCTGTGCACAATGACCCTGGGCTTTTAGAATTGCAAGCAGCTGTGCCTTCATTGTGCCAATAGCTACATATTTACACAGCAAAATAAGCCCTGGACCAGCTTAGCTATGAGGCTTCCTGGGCTTGGTTAGGTAGGAACTTGAGTCCTTCCCATTTGGCCTGATTCTCAGCATTGTGACCAGATTACAAATCTAGCTTTAATTGTTTTCTCCCAAAGCTTAGTGGGTATGTAAATTCTTTGCTCAGAGGGATGAGTGTGAATGTAGCTTCAAACTGCTTATCCTGGTGTAGAAAAGATCTCTTTCCAAATAGCCTGCCTCCTGCCCAGGGATTATCATGAAGGAAGGGTAGCTGTTGATCTGATTAACTCAAGGGTGAAGTATTGCAGTTGTTAATCTTCAGCAACAATGAAATACTTTAAGGGGAGAGACTACACGGACTGCTTCTAAGATAAAATACAAACTCCTCTGAGTATTATATTTAAAGCCCTTCACAGTCTGGTTCCAATCTATCTTTCCAGAGTGATTTCACATTACTCCTCTTCCCAAGCTCCATATGCTAGGCAGAGTAATGTAATTGATGTTCTCCATACACGAAAATTCACCTCCCACCTCCATACCTTTGCAGAGGCTGTCCCCTATGCCTAGAATGCCTTTCCTCATTACCTCTGCCTCTTGTAATACCTAATTCCCTTTATGGTTTAGCTCAAGAGCCACCTCCTTTAAGAGGCCTTTCGTGATTGCTCCCGGTGTTAGTGCCCCTCCCCCATCCCCCATTCAAATCACCATGTATTTACTTTGTATATACTTATCTGTGTACTGTGAAAAATGGTTTTTTCTTAGTAATCATTATCTTGGAGACTCAGAGTTTCTCCCATCCCCCTCTGTTCCAAAGTTCATTTTCTTCTTCAGAAGGAATTTAAGACCTAGTCTAAATGGGTAGATTCCTGTCATTATACAGGTCTGGGAAAATGTTAATTCCTCTCTGTTGTCAAGACAGGTGATATGGAAACTGATGTCTCTTTGACCAGGATTAACCTAAGTCACTGTACTCTAGATCCTGTTTTAATAGAGCCCACCTCCCAGTGTGTTGACCAATCAGAGTGGATTGACACCCCTTGGGAGCACCTGCTCTTCAAAGGGCATATAACTCTGTACCCCCAACCCCCCAAATTGAGCCAGTTCTGTACTGTAATGCCCATGTAATGCAAGCCGCCCACTTGTAAGAGAAATAAAAATGTGGACACACAGCCTAATTTCATTTGTTTTTCTTAGAACAAACTCTGTTTTGGGGGGCTGATGGTACAGAATATAAATTCCTTGAGAACAATGAATGTTTTGTTTTTTGAAACATCAGGGTGTAGCATAGTGTCTAGGTCTAGGATATAATAAGTGCTTAATATATGATTGTTATAGTCAATTGTTGAGCAGCTAGGTGGAGTCACGAAGACTCATCTTTGTGAGTTGAAATCTGGCCTCAGAAGCTTATTAGCTGTGTGACCCTGGGCAAGTTACTTAACTCTGTTTGCCTCAGTTTCCTCATCTATAAAATGAGCTAGAGAAGGAAATGACAAACCACTTCAGTATCTTTGCCAAGAAAAATCCCCCAGATGGGGTCACAAGCAGTCAGACATGATTGAAACAATTCAACAACAACAATCCAGCTATTAAGCTAACTGCTGTGTCCTAACTCACAACACTGGCACTTCACTATCGGTGTCCACAACAGTACTTGACTCTCAAACCTTGGAACCAGCTATGTACAAACAAGATATATACAGTATAAAATGGAGATAGTTAACAGAGGGAAGTCACTGGCATTGACATAGTGTTTTGTACACAGTAGTATTTCTGTTGGCCATAAACCACCAACTATCTAGTTGTAATTCCTATACGTGTTCACTCAATTACCTCTTAGATTCCCTTGGGTTATGGAGGAAGGAGGAAAGATTCCCACTGTATGGTATTCTGGTGTTATTGTCAGGATGCTATGACCTCTGACTGCTAGGGTTCCATAATTGTCATGGACACATGTGAGAAAATAGGAAAGGGCTCTTTATGTAACATTTGGCAAGTTAACTTCTCTGTGCTTCTGTTTTCTCATCTGTAAAAGTAGGGAGTTGAAATAAAAAGACTTTAAAGGCTCTTCCTACTTTAAATCCTATGAAATGTTTGCATTGTACTGAATTCAAAAGCCTCAGGGAGGTCAAGAAAGATGAGGACTGAGAAATTTATTAGATTTATAATTATTATATATTATATATAATTATATAATATATACTATATATAATTATTATAATTTATTTTATATAACAAATACAAATATAAAATATTTATGTTATATTAGAAATATAACCACTTTATAAATATAAACTATGAATCTTTACATTTATAATGATTAGATTTATAATTCATATAGTTATTAGATTTATGCAATTAGACTTATAAATTAAGAGATCACTGGTGACCTTGGAGAGAGCAATTTTTAGTCAAATGGTGAGATCAGAAACCAGATTGAAAAGTGTTAAAAAGTAAATGAGAGGTAGAGAAGAGAAAGTAAGGAGTATATATTTCTAGGAGTATGGCAATGAAAGGGAGGAGAAACATGGGAGAGGAGTTGGAGGAGGTGGTAAAATATAACATATGAAGTCTTGCCTATTCCCTTCTTATACCTGACCTCAATGCACATGTAGATGATTCTCATGAGCATTTTGTAGAGGTGGGAAAGAAAGCTTATGCATCAGTACTTAAGATACATTGATATCTTTCCCTCTTTTAGGTATTTTGAGAAACAATTCCCTAATGTCCTCAAAATTGTTTCGTTTCCAACATGGAAATTCCATACATTCCATGTATGCTGATCTGGCTTAGTTTCTCCTTCTAATTTTGTTTTCTTTAATGTCATTTCTACTTCCCACGTCAGGGAGAATGATATTAGAGTTCAAATGTAATAGCTCTACTCTCATTGATGGAGAAAATAGGTTGTTATAGAAATCTTTAGAGATCATTTCCATTTTGTCTTATTCCAGTTTCATCCTCAAATATTCCCAGAATGATTATAATTAGCTTAATTGGTCTAGCCAAGCTTTCCATAAAACTATTTTTCAATTCATTGCTTCTTACTGTTTTATGTGATGACATTGCTCATAATCTTCCACCATTATCCTCTGTAAGATATTATAAATGAGTTTATATTCTAAGCTGCTACTATTTTGACCACTCTCTTCCACCTGGAGGAGACAGTTTCTCAATTTTTGCGGTCTTGTTGTGGATGTTTGCTTTATATTGGTTTGACTTCCTTAGGGAATGGCAATAGTCTGTTTTGATGTTTGTTCTATTATCCATTTCAAATCTGCATCAATGGCTTGTTTAAATCGATTAGGCCGGAGTTGTCATATCTTAGTATTTTTTTCCTCTTTCTTCATTTTGTACTGATTTGATCTTTAACACATTGATAGTTGTCAAAAAAAAAAAAAAGGACGACAGTCTCTGGCTCAAGTATATTATGTTTCCATTGACTAGCACGATGAAATGAAAAGAGAATTGAACTTAGGATCAGGAGACCTGGGTTAAAATCCCATATCTAATACTTTATAGCTTTTTGGTCTTTGAGATGTCACTTATCTCTATGAGCCTCTGTTTCCTTATCTGCAATATGAGCAATGCAATAATTTTTTGCATTATTACAATAATGATTAATATGAATAATCCTTGCATTACTCATCTCACAGACTGCCACGAAAAAAGTGCTTTGAAACACTTGTGAGTTATTATTGGAAAACCCAGAATACATATGTGAAAAAGAGCCACACCAGGGCAGCAGGTTTTTCCAAATGTATGGTAACTGCTAGTCAGTCTACATAAGAACAGCAGGAGCAGTCCAATTCCTTGTTCTAATTGACCTTTTCTATTTCAGGGTTTACCTTGCTGCAAGTGGCTCATCTGTTGCTGCCCAATTTAACTTAAAGAGAGAGGAAGCGTACCTGGCCTCCCTTTTGTATCACATGAATTCTCAGCCAGCTTCTCTCTTGGTAGGAAGCCAGTTGCAATGAGAACTAGCCACTAGTAAGAAGTTATTAGCTACTAAAATGGCCATTAATAAGTAATAGTGTGCCGTTCAAATAAATGCCTTTGCATACCACATTAGACTAAGCCATGACTAATAAAGCATTAAATGGGACCATTGGATTTTTCAGGCATTCTTCATTTACTTTGTATTAATTTTTATTAATTTTGTTTGGCACTTGCTTTGGCTGAACTCCAGAAAACTGATGACTGTTCATTGCCTTGGTGCTTTTTAATATTCTAGTGAGAAACTGCTCTGACCTTAATTTAGCTCAGCTCCATGAACTGAATCTAGAAATGTGTGCACATCGTGTTTCTCAGTGAGGTGAATAGGTCTTCCCAGCGTGGGTGGAACAGAGGCTCTAGTTTTAATGAAACCATGTCCTTCTTTGTGGGGTCAGGATGGTGGTGCTTCCAGATTCTAGGAACAAATAGGGGTCACAATCTTACCGAATTCTTAATATCCTATGGTAGCAGTTAGATAGCATTTTAACATTTATGAAACATTTTACATATCTCATTTGATCTTCATAACAACCCTGTGAAGTGAGTGTTATTATTATCTTCATCCTGCAGATGAAGAAACTAACAGGTTAAGTGATTTGACCAAGGTCACACAGCTAACAAGTGTCTGAGGCATTTGTTGAACTCAGTTATCCTGACTCTAGATCTAATACTCTATCCAGCTAGTGGCCACTATGATCCGTGTCACCCCTATGATCCATAGGAAAAATTCCCAGATTGGGATCCCAAAGTCTGTGTCCTTTGGGGTGTTCAAAGGGTCTCTATGTATTCTCAGTGATTTTTGTAACCTTCACATCCGGATTTCAGTAGTCTAAACTCTCAGGTTAGACACCATTGCTTATATTCCTCAATGAAGCATACACATGAAAACAACTACATTTTTTTTACTGAGATGTCCTATCTGAGGTTGGTTCTGACTAATTACAGCTGCTTGTCACTTTGCTCTGATGTAAAAATTTCTCCAAAGATAGATGAGAATCAGAAAAATCACAAAATTGCATCATTGGAAGGCACCTCTGAGGCCATCTAATCCAAACTTGACTTAAGTAAGTCATGTCCATACTAGCCTGGAAAAGTGCTCATCTGGCCTCTACTTGAATCAATCAGCAAGCATTTATTAAGCATCTACTATGTGACAAGCACTGTGTTAGGCTGGAGAGAGAAAGACAAAAAAGAGGTCCTCAAGGAGGCCATTACATCTTATCAGGGGAAAATGAATGTATCCCAATATGCACGTGCAAAGTACCTTAAATGAAAATAAATTCTAGACTACATAACTTACAGATTTGGAGGAAGAGTCAGGTGGCACTTAAGCTGAGGTTTTTTCTTTAATTTTATTTTATTCTCAACTAAGAAATAAAACAAGCATTTCTGTAACATAGTAGAATAGAAAAAAAAAGATTATACATGAAACTGCAAATCTATTATGTACAAGTTGCTATTCCTTTTAATGATATAATAAGTTATCATATAACTTTTTTCCTTTTTTTCTCCCTCCCAACCCTACAGATGGCTACTATTAGACACAAATATATATGTATACGTGTATATATATATATGTATATATGTATATATACATACACACAAATAAATACATACATATATATGTATATGTAAAACCATTCCAAACTTACTTCTATTTATCAATTCTTTCTCTGGATGTAGATAGTATCTTGCTTCGTATGTTCTTTGTAGTTAATTTGTAATAGTCAAAATGACTTAGTCACTCAAAGATGTTTTTTTTGGGGGGGGGCGAGGGTGCTAAGTGACTTGCTCAGGGTCACACAGCTAGTGAGTGTCAAGCATCTGAGGCCAGATTTGAACTCAGGTCTTCCTGACTCGAGGGCTGGTACTCTATCCATTGTGCCACCTAGCTGTCTGTCAAAAGTATTCTCAAAGTAATATTGTTGTTACTGTATACTATGTTCTCTTGGTTTTGCTCATTTTGATCTTCAAGGAGAAAATATTGGAGGCATGGGAGGCAGCCTGTGAAAGCTACAGAAATGGGAGATAGACTTTGGTTTAGATCTCCCCTCTAATATTAACTAGTTGTGTGATACTAAGGAAATATACTCAACTTCTGAGCCTTGTCTGCAAAATGGGGGTAACAATATCGTCTACCTTATGGGACTGTCACAAGGATTAAACGAGATAAAGTTTATAAAGGGTTTTGCAAACCTTAAGAGCTATATACATTTGAGCTTTGATTTAGTTTAGATCTCTTCAACTTATCCACAGTGGAATCATAAAATATTTTCTCAAATATTTTGTTAAAATACTGATTTACTAGTCTGGTAAGCTTGACAAAAAGAGGAAAGGATGTATTGTTGTGCATGGCTTGCTATTAATGAAGCCATGTTGACTCAAAGTGACCACTTCTTCCCTTTCTCTGTCCAAAAGCCATCTCTTTGGTAATTTTCTATAATTTTATCAGAGATTAATATCAAACTCACTGACATGTAGTGCGAGTTATTTGCCATCTTCCCCTTTTAAAAAATTGCGACTACTTTTGGCCACCTCCAGGTTGACAACCAGGGTAAGACAAGGAAAAAGATGTTAGAGGAGATTTAAACCTGGACTTACTAGTGAAGTATTAAAAGGGAATTTGTACCGCCTTGTACCGCCTTGTACCACCTTTCCGTGTAATAATAGTTTACCAAATGTTCTCATCCAAGCCAATCCAAACTCAACAAGCATTAATTAAGCACCTACTATCTGTAAGAAACTGTGCAAGGTCCTGGTGATACAAAGAAAAAATGAAAAACAGTCTTTACCTTCAAGGACTTTTTATGCTACTGGGGGAGGGGTCACAAACAGGTAAACAGGTAAATACATACATGATACTTAGCAGAATGAGGGGAGGCTTCTTGGAGCTGGAGGCATGTAGGCTAAGCCTCGATGGAAGCCAGAGATTCCAAGAGCTGCAGGTGAGGATGGAGTGGATTCCAAGCATGAGGACTCCTTTTACAGAACCATGAAGGTGGGAGAGGGAATACTGAGTTTGGGGAACAGCGACTGCCTAGTTTGACTGAAATAGACGGTGTAGCATATGAACAGGAGTGATGTGAAACAAACCCGAAAAGACATGCTAGAGCCAGATCATAAATCTAGAGCGAGGAGGGGTTGAGAGTATATCTATTCTAGTGGTTCTCAAAGTATGTTCCAGGGAACCCCAAGGGTCCTCTGAGAACTTTTTAAGGGAGTCTGTGAGGTCAAAACAATTTTCATAATAATACTAAGACATTTTAATTTCTAATATGATATACATATATACATACATATACATACATACACACATATCTCCAAAAGCTCTTCGGGGTCCTCAATAATTTTGAAGAATGTAAAGGTGTCCTGAGACAAACCACTGATCTAGTCTAACTCTTCCCTCTTAAAGATGAAGAAAATCAGTGCCAGAGAAGTTAGCTGACTTGGCCAAAGTCACACAGAGTCAGGATTCGAACTCTGGTTCCCTGATTCCTAGTCCAGGGCTTTTTGCAGTGTGCCTCATTGTGTAGGGCTTTAAGAGCCATGGTGACTAGTTTGTATTTTCATTTTCTCCTGGAGGCAATAGGGAGCTTCTTACGATTCTTAAGCAGCAAAGTGATATGGTCAGAATTTTTGTTTGGCAACTTCATCTTCTTTTATCCCAACAACAATCTTGTGAAGTAATAATGATTATAATAACAACCTCATTTATATAGTACTTTAAAAATATTTCAGTCATTTTCAATCATATCTGACTCTACATGATCTCACTTGGGGTTTTCTTGGCAGAGATACCAGAGCGATTTGCTATTTCCTTCTCCATCTCATTTTACAGATGAGGAAACTGAGGCAAACAGAGTTAAGTGACTTGCCCAGGGTCACACAGCTAGTAGATGTCTGAGGTCAGATTTGAACTCGGAGAGAAGTCTTCCTGCTCGGCACTCTATCTACTGTGCCATCTAGATGCCCTTTAAAGAAGTATAAAGAGAGGTTTATAGCTATTGTCTTGTTTGATCAGTGTGAATGTTGTATCAGATCATTTTTCAGATAAGGAAATTGGAGATCCAGTGAGGCCCAATTTCATACCCTTACATGTGGTGGAACTGGGGATTCTGAATTAAAGCTTCACTCTCTATTGTTGCCTACAGGTGTACTACAGTGGAAAGCAAACTTCCTGGAGCTTGTCAAACACAAATGATAATGTGCAACTTAGCCCTCTGTTCAAATATCAGGCACTTCAGATATTCATGCCCCAGCACCAGTGTGCCCCAAATAACTGAGCATCTGTGTTCCCTGGCAATGCCAGACGGGGCAGGTGAGAGAAAGGCCCTCAACTTTTGGTGCATGGAATGAATAATATTACCTAGGGTTAGCTCAGGGACAGTTTCCAAACTTTGCAGATTGGAGTCCCCTGGGCAGATACCTTCTAGCAGCCGTGGGGTGCTGTTTCAACAGCATGCACTGTACTGTAAATGTAAATTGAGTAAACAGATGTACAGTCTAGCATGGAATATTTAGAAATATAGGAAAAAAAACCAGCCAGAACTAAGAGTGAATATGGTATGCTAATACCATAGGTACACCCTGGAGATATGGGTATAGGGAAAACTTTTAAAAGATTATAAATATAGGATCGTAGATTTAGAGCTAGAAGTGCCCTGCAGGTCACACAATGAAGCACTGAGGCCAAAGGAAGTTAGGGGATTTGCCCAAGGTCACAGAGTAAACAGAGGTAGGTTTTGAACCCAGGTGCTCTGACTTGAAATTTAGCTCAATACATTTTTGATACTAGAACATTTTGTTTTCTACCATACACAGTTTTTTTTTTTAAATTTTGTGATAAATCTCCTGTGTTATAGTTGAAGACTCAAAATCTCCAATAGTCGATAATTTCCAGGAAGACAATTTTCGAAACCTTACATAAAGGAAAAAAATGCCTCATCCAGCTTCTGATCATAGGTTTAGACCAGAGGTTCCCAAACTTATTTGGCCTATTGCCCCCCTTTAAAAAAAATACTCAGCACCCCCTGGAAATCTACTTTCTCTAATCATTTAATATATATTTTTTTTGAAATTTGCATCATTACACAAAAACATAAAATTTTTTTTAGAAAAATGACACATCTTAAATTTCATAATTTATTGTAAATTTGTGGAGTTTTTTCCTGCACTGAAATTTTGATGATGCAATATTGCATCATATAACCATATAGTATCATATTGTAAACAAGTGATTATATGCACATATTCCTGATGATGCACGCTGGACTTCCCAACAATACGCTACATACTGGCCTGCCAGCACTTGCTTGTTCAGAACTGTTGGCAGACTTGACCACTGATTGATTATAACTTTCATTTTGTGTGTTTATTTGGAAAATAATGTAATCACTATGACTTTAACTCTGTTACACAGTAGATATAACATATACAAAAGGTTTTTAAAAATTTTTTTCTCTTCTTTCTTTACACTTCTGCCACTCTCTTATTTTTATTCAATGCCCCCAAATTGCACTGGAGGCTTCTACCACCCCCCTGGATCATTCCAGTGCCCCCCAAGGGGTGGCATCCCCCACTTTGGGAAGCTATAGTTTAGACCTTGGTTTGTAATTATTTTGAATGAACACAGTTAGAAAGATCAGTGTATCTCTTTCTTGTTTATTTTATCCGTTTGAGAAGTGTTATGCTTATTAAAGTGAAATAAATGATTATTAATAACAGTGATTTGGGGAGATTCAGATTTACTCCTTTTTCTATCATCCTCATTTCAAAACCTCAGTCTGTGAAGGTTGAGCTAACCTTCTCCTCTATCTGACCCCATCCAACTTTACAAGGAATCTCTAGTCTAAGGTAAATTCCATTCAGTCAAGCTTGAGTGGAGATAGATCTTCTTGTCTAGACTGACCAAGCCTAGGGCTGGTTTGGGTATAGGGATAATTTCTGGAAGAGTGACATGATGTCACTCTCAGACCCTCATTGGAGTGAGCTCACTTCTCTTTGTAAAGTCCACTTCTCATTAATTGTTAATAAGATTGATTGCCACCCTAAGGAATATTGTTCTTTCAAAAGGGCATATAAGCTGTGAACCCACCCATGATTGTCTTTGGTCAAAGAGAGAGATGGCTAAATGACCATCCTTTTATGAAAATGTTAGCATTACTATGTCTGTCTTAGGGAGGAGGACTGAGAAGGGGAGAAAATTTAAAACTCAAAATCTTATGGAAGTGAATGTTGAAATAAATAAATAAATAAATAAATAAATGCTGGCATTATTAATAAAATTATTAAATTACCCAGAAATTATGTCTCTTGACTCCTTCTAATCACTACATAAAGTTATAACATGTATTCTGACATTGTCCTATCCGTTAGAATATAAGATCCTTGAGGGCAGGTGCTGAATAAACAACTTTTCTTTGTATCTCTAGCACTTAGCAGTGTTTGGCAATAAGAAGTGGTTAAATCTTGTTTATTGGTTGATTGATTTAATGACTCCTGCCATACATGCATAAACGTTTGGTAAAACCTTCTTTTTCTTCCAAATTACATGTATCAGTTTGGATACCTTGGGGCTGTTTGAATGTTTGGATGTTTGAATCTACAATCATGGGACTTTGCAGTAGTATTTGAGGATCATTTAATTTAACATATTCATTTTATAGTTAGGAAAGCAAAAGGCCAGAGAGGATAAATGACTCACCCCAGGTTGCTGGGTCATAAATAGCAGATGTGGGAGTTGAAACCAAGCCTTTGTGGCTCTCAGTTCAGCTCTCCATAGCTTCTCAGTTCAGGATTTTAGCTTGTTCTTGTTTTTTTTGGCAGAATCTGTGATTCTCTTAGTATGAGGAAACTTTCTCCTGTTTCAACTCATCTGCCTCTTCAGTTCAATAAACACTTATTAAGTGTCTACTATGTGACAGATACTGTGCTAAGTGCTGGGGATACAAGGAAGAAAAAGAAAGACAGTCCCTGCCCTCAAGGAGCTTACAGTCTAATGAAGGAAGACAACACACAGAAGGCAGCTGGAGAGCTTGGGTGGGGTGGGGGATGATGGACACCATAGGGTACCCAGCACAGGGGCGTCTCAGTGGTTGAAATCATGCAGAGCTGCGGATGGAGATTGGAGTGAGCTGGAAGTCCAATTTCTCCCCTCTATAAAGGAAGGCTTTGGGAGGACTTTAGGACTTGACCCTCCAGCCCTTCAACCAAAGTAGAGAGGAGGCAGAGGGAGGTGGTATCCAAGGCTTGAGTCAGCATCTTGATGAGATTGTTGTTGCTGTTGAGTCCTTTTTTAGCAGTGTTTGACTCTTCATGACCTCATTTTTGAGGTTTTCTTGTCAAAGATACTGGAGTGGTTTGCCATTTCCTTCTCCAGCTCATTTTATAGATGAGAAAGCTGAGGCAAACAGGGTTAAGTGACTTGTCCAAGTGTTAAGGTTTAGGGATGCTGGGACCCCAAAATCATGACACATGGGTCCTGCCAGAAAGAATTTGAACCAAATCTTCTTTCAGCCAAAAACAAGATTTATTAAAGATGAACTATATAGGCCAGACTCTTAAGGGATCTGAACATTTGTGACCTTCATAAGGATGAGTGAGCAGGAGGAAATCTCAGTCAGGAAATGGGGGCAAGGATGGATCTTATATACAGAAAGACTATGGGAGGGATCTGAGAATGGTCAAGTAGTTTTGGATTGACTGAGGGGTGGGGCTGGGAGAAGGGGTGTCTTGATGGGTGTGGCCAGTACTGGAGGAAGAGTTTAGGGAGGATCTTGAAGCTGGGGTGACTGGGGTGGGTCCTTGGAGAATCCCGATGGGAGTGTCTGGGAGGTTGAATGGGGCCATCCTATAGATGATGGAGGGCTAGGCTTTGTTAGGGTAACAACTGGAAGATAAAGTCTAGAAGATAAGGAAGAGGTCTCAAGGATGGAAAATATGACCCAGGGCTATAGACAATAGAGGATTAGGCCTAATTAGGGTATCAAAGAACCAGGAGATAGTGCCTAGGCAATAAGGGAGAGCCAGTTAACAGGAATAATAATCAGGAGACTGCAAGACTTCCTTGACCAGGTAAGTGAGTTCAAGGAAAGTTTAAGGGTTTTCTGGGGCCATAGACAAATGCGACCCAGATTCTTTTTGGGGTGAGGGGCAAAGGTCTTGGCTTGGGCCCATACCACATCACAGGGTCATACAGCTATTAAGTGTCTGAGGACACATTTGAACTCAGGGAGATGAGTCTTCCTGACTCCAGACCTGGCACTCTATCCACTATGGTGCCACCTCGCTGCCCAGTGATGAGATTAGAAATGATCCTTGGAGGGGACATCTTGTACCATGGAGTTGAAACCAGGAAGAACAGCAGATAGAAAGTGAAATGAGCTGGAAGTACACCTTAGTGTCTTTGGGGGGTTATCTGAGGGCACTGCAAAATGAAGCAACCTGCCTCAGAGGCAAGACTCAAACTCAGTGCTTCCTAATTCCCCAGCTAGCCCACTAACCACTTTCCTTCTCATACAAGTTTCATAAGGGTCATAGAATTAGAGCTGGGAGGAATCTTAGAGACCAACTGCTTCATTTTACAGACAAGTAAACTGAAGCTTGTAAAAGCCATGACTTGTCCAAGCCTACAGATAGTCAAAGACAGAATTAAGACTAGAACCCAGATCTTCTGACTCAAGAGCTGCTATTCTTTCCCCTGTACCCTGCTGCCTGTCATCAGAACGTGATTGTTATTTACATCTCCTCCTTCAAGAGAAAATGATTGCTCCTTTGGAGAGTTAGGAACATGGTTTAAAGAAAAGTTATACAAATTTTCCTTATGACAATGAATTATAAGCAATGGATTAATCAGGGCTCTCATGGTTAATGCAATCTTTTAAAAATGTGGATAATTTTCTGATTATATTCATAATTTATTTAGATTTTATAAAGCTACTGCTCTTCAGACAGTGCATATTTATTTATACAAATGGAAAATGTACATAACAAAAAAGAAACCAAGCTGTCTTTTACATCATTTGTTGTTTTCCTGACTTGCAAAGTTCTTCACCTAAAGACTGGTCATTCAAATGAAGTCCTTGACTTGCCCTTACTCTTCTATTTTTTAGTGTTTTGAAAGCAGGTAACAATGATCTATTGCCTTTTTTAATATTCAAATCTTCTATTCTGGTTTTATTGTTATAGTTTACATAATTCTCCTTATCCCCGGCTAGCATTAATTTAAAAATTAACCAAGGACAAATGCCAAATGATGTGCTGTGACATTAGGAAGCAAACCAGGAGAGAACAGTGGTTTTCTTTATGATCTAAGCAAGAAAGAACATGTGAGGAGACTGAGGCACAGAGAAAGTACTTGCTCAAGGTCATACAGGTAATTAGCAGCAAAGCCAAGATTTGAACCTACATCTTCTGGCTCTAAATGGAGCACTCTTTCCATGAAACCAAATAGCAAAGCTAGGATTCATGGAGAAACATGGACTGATGGGAAGTACAATCACTTCTACTATAAAGCTTGTTTTGAAAACACAAATTTGTTCCTAAATGATGGCTATATCAGGGAACATTTTGAGCATAACTTGGATTTTGTTTTGCTTCTTCTTGATTTCTCCAGAGACTAGAGGCTGCTGAGCCACTCCCATCCACAGCTGGTATTATAATTTTCCTTCTGATTTCAGATAACCCTCTTTCACCACTGCATGATAACTCACAAGTTACAGCCCTTCTGATACCCACTTCTGTAAGCAAACTTTAGGTCTTTGTCCAGGTGGAAATATTTATTGTCCCTCTTCTGGAGCAGTAGGAGCTGTGGGTGGAAGCTGGTTCTCACCCTCAGGCTCCTGCCCTCTCCACATCTCCCATAATGGCCGCCATAGACCTTCTCACTGCTGCATCCATAGCCTTTTGATTCTGCCAAACTCTGGGAACCCATAAGAACCTGGGTGCAGGCTGAGCAGCAGCCTGAAGCCATGGACAGTAGTACAAATTATTATATTATTTATGCATTTCTTAACCATTTACAGTGTATAAAACTGCACTACCATTTTTATTAGGTTACTACTCTTTTTTAAAAATGGGTCACTAACAAAGAAATTGAATGTTATGCCCCAACCCCATTTTCCCCAACACTCTATGGTTTTTATTACCCAGTTTTGCATAGTGGGGTGAATCTTAGAAACACATATATTGAGTTATAGCAGAACTGACTACATTTTGGCAGATTCATAGTTGGGTTAGTTGTCAGTTCTGAAGAACATTTATTATTGATGGATAGATAAGTGTCAGCTTGAGGGGAAGTCTCCAGTCATTGCTACAGGTCTTGACCTTCCCCTCTTCTGTTTTAAGAAGTGGGTTGGATGAAGACAAGGAAGGCATGTTTTCTGATTTATAGTTGACATAAAGCCAGGGGCTCTAGCTAATACATGGGTAGGGGGGTGTGCCAGTACAGTGAAGATGCAGCATTATATCATCAGAGTGGAACAACACGTAGGGGAGACAACAAAGTGAAATTTAATGAGGGTCAATGTAAAGTCTTATGTTTAGATTAAATGATCAATTGCCCAAGGGAGAGCTAGAATGACAGCATTTTGTGTGATGTGGTCTAGAGCTTTTACTTAACAGAAGCTCATTTCAGACTAACACTGTAATATGCCTCTAAGCGAACATAGTCTGAGGCTGTGTTAATAGAGAGTGGGGTCTGGAAACCAAGTCATATCAAAATGATGCTGACAATCACCATTGTCATAATAACAAACATCCTGAAAAGTCATGTGGTACAAAAGGTGTTCTAGACTTGAAGTCAGGATAGACCTGAGTTCAAATTCTATCTCCTACACTTACTGTGTGTTTTGAACACGTATTTAACCTCTCTTAGCCTCATTTTTCTTATTAGTAAATGAAGACAATAATTATCATGGTTTCTGAGGACTGAAACAATGTTTGTAAAGCCAAACATTAAAGTGCTCTATAGATGTCAGCTATTGTTATTTTTTTATTTGCATAGTGATTTGCATTTTACAAAGTGTTTTCAAGGGGCAAGGGTACTGAATGCTAAGCTGGAAGATTACTTCAAATACTTAATGCAAGGCCAGGTAAAGAGAAGTAATTAATTAATTAATAGTTCACATTTATAAAATACTTTGTGGTTTGAAAAAAAACCATGCATGTATATGTGTATTATATATATAGGTGTGTGTGTGTGTATGTACACACACACACAAATACACACACACACACATATATGTATCAATCCACGAACATTTATTAAGTACCTACTATGTGCCAGGTACTGTGCTAAGTGCTGGGATATAAAAAGAGGCACAAGATGGTTGCCACCCTCAAGGTGTTTACAATCCAATGGGGAAGACAACATGTAAACAAATATATATAGCATGCAAACAAATATATACAGCATACAAACAAATGTGTGTGTATATGTATATTCAGTCATGTCTGACTATTTGTGACCGCATTTCAGGATTTCTTGGCAGATGTACTGGAGTAGTTTGCCATTTCCTTCTGCAGCTCATTTTACAGATGAAGAAACTGAGGAAAACAGAGTTAAGTGACTTGGCCAGGATCACAGAGCTAGGAAGTGTCTGAGGCCAGATTTGAATTCAGGAAGATGAGTCTTCCTAACTGCAGGCACAGTGCTCTATTCACTGTGCCACCAAGCAACTAATAGGACCGTGAAATCTTAGAATGACATGGTGCCTAGACCTCAGCACAGTTGTGTTCTAAGTCCTATAGGGGCCCATGAGACTATTCTTCTTTTTCTGAACATCTCTAGAAGAGGAGCCTAAGACTATTTCGAACAAAGTTAGCCTTTTGGGAACACATGTATTCTTCATGAAATCACTGCTTTGCAAGAGACAACCTTGATTTGTGTGTGTTTTGTTAAAACAAAATCAATGGCATTTTTTTCTGTTGACACCTGATGTTTTACCATGATTTTCACTCCCAATTGTTTTGTTCTTTTGTCAATTTTTATGTAATGAAGAAGAAAGAAGAAGAAGAAGACGAAGATTCCATTTATGAAGTAAGGTTACTTTGAAGAAGCATCATGGGACAATGGAAAGAGCTTTGGTCCTAGTGCTAGTGGATCTCCGTTTCATATACTACCTCTGACACTCACTACATGTGTGATCCTGGCTGAGGAGTCACTTAAACTCTGTGAATTTCAAATGCTTCATTTATAAAACAAAACAATTGGAGTAGATAGCCTCCAAGGTACCTTGTAATAAGCAGTGGCTATATGACCTTTTCTATCTCAACTATTGATCCCCTGATATTTTCTTTGGTTTTCAAGGTCTACAACCTATAGCTTAATCGATCGTTGTCTATACTATTTACAATTTTAATTTAAAATTTTTTCTCTAGTCTTCTATATCAACTTCCAAGTCATGCAATGGATTTTTTTGGGGGGTTGTAAGCTCATTTTAAACTTTATGATTTTACACTATATCAGGGAACTCTGGATTTTCATCTGATAAACCTGAAGGATGAGATATTACATTTTTTATATCCCCTAACTCTTTTCCCTGGTAGTAAAAATAATCATTGCAGAGTGTGTGCATGTGTATGTGCTATAGAGAAATATGCAAAATCTTTTTTTATTAGATTTTTTTCCCAGTCTCCATGCATCAACTAGTCCCAGAGCTGAAGTTAGACATTTTCAATTTTTATTACAATTTAATCTCTCATTTGTTACTGGGCAGCTGTCTTTATAAATGTCTAAAATTAGGTGAAAACCTTCACCTCAAATCAAAAAACATTTTAAAACAAATTTAACAGAAGTTTTGGGACTTTTAACTAGAACAGAAGCATGAACATAGTCATACATTTTTGCTGTGATCCTCTCCCTTCCTTTACCTTTGTAATTGGTTTCAGAAGAAATTACAGTAGCTTCTAGTCTTTCAAAGTTTATTTAATTCAAATAACTTTAGTTTTCAAATTCTTCTTTCTTTTCTCATATTTGCTCAGGTATAAAGGATGGCCTAAAAGGCAATAGAGAGATGCGGGGTGGGCATAAGCAGTTGTAGTATGTTACCAGTATTGTAGCATGCTACAGGGGATGGTGCTGAACTTGAAGCCAGCATCACCTAGGTTCTAATCCTCTCTCATACACTTGCTAGCTATGTGACCCTGTACAGGTTGTTTGAACTATATAAGCCCCAGTTTTCTCATCTGTAAAATGGGAATGTGGACTCAATCACTCCTACGATATCTTCTAATTCTAGTTGATTCTATAATTCTATGATATGCATGAAAGAATTAGTGTAAAAGACATAATTGTGAAAATATAGGATTCAAAAAGGGTGTGGGCTAGAGTAAGGCATAGGGTATGGAGTACCCTCATGCTGCAGTGATAGCAATGAAATGTTAGAAGATTTAGAGGCAGGCTTCTTTCAATTTGAGTAGAACCCCTTTGGAAGATTAATGGGAGTTGTCCAAGGCAGATCTCTGAGGCTATAACTTGTACAAGAATCGCCATTCTGTATTAGCAAAGGGCGTTTCTTCTTTCTTCACTGGCAATTCCCTAGATGGAGAGAGAGAGAGAAAGAAGGAGAGAGAGAGAGAGAGAGAGAGAGAGAGAGAGAGAGAGAGAGAGAGAGAGGGAGGGAGGGAGGGAGAAAGAGAGGGGAGGAAGGAAGGAAGGAAGGTCAGGAGGGAAGGAAGGAGGAAGGTAAGATGGAAGGAAGGAAAGAAAGAAGAAAGAGAAGCCATGGGTTGCCATACACATCAATTTAGAAGCACCCATACCAATGAGTTCATTATGTTATAGGTATATGCTTCTATCTCAACTATTTCTTTTAAACATTCTTCCTAATAGTTCCCACTTACTTCCACTCCACCCCAAGCTGCATTCAGCTTTCCATGATAATGCCTTCTCCACAACTTCAAAAGCAAAATGACAAAAGAGAGAGTATATGGTGCTGGCAAAAGATCTACTGGGGAATGTCCTTCTTGGAGTGAGCATTTTAAAACAGTGCATTTGTTTTTTCCATTAGCATTAGTTTTTTCCATTGTTGCTAATTGAGGTATGCTTGAGGCAGAAGTCATTTTGTTATCTTTCTTTATATTTTTTTGGTAGCACAATGACCTTCACATTAGTTAAGTTTCTATTTGATAATTGCAGTTCAATTTTTTCTATTCTGACCATTGTCAGCTGAATGTACCCAGCATGATGGACAGTTATAAAATTTCCTAATCCCCATGAGCAGCTCCCATCAGAACAATCACTTTGAAGAGTCATGGGATACTTCACTATTTGTTGAATGCCATGGCCAAGAGTAGAGAATTAGGGAATGGGGCACCAACTGGATAGCAAGATAAGTGTTTTGGAAATGTTGAAAAGACTGAAAACCACTAGGACACTGCAAGCTTTTCTAAGTTGGGTAAGATTTTTGGGTAAGATTGTCTGTGGATTTGCTCTGGTCTCTTCTCTACAAATCTCTGTCCTTGAGGAAGGACAGTGCCAGCCATTGGCATGGAAAAGAAAATTTCTGATGTAAAACCAGGGACACTGGAGAGTTCTGAGTAACACTCCATAAACTTAATATATTTGATATTTTAACCATTCAGAAAAAAAAAATCCTTTCATCCAAGGAGAACTCATTTACAGTCTAAGCAGGGCTTGAATAGACTCCAGGGAGAAGACATTTGCAGGTTTAGGTCTTTCAAAGCAGGGCTATCACTACTTCTTTCAGCTATGGGTGATATCCTACATTACAATCCCTATGACTCCTTATGACTCCTACATTACAGTCCCTATTACTCTAGCATTCACTGAATGCTCATGTTCATCATCACGAGAACTTAGAGAACTTAGAACAGAGAATGACATTTGACAGTTGCTGACTTTGGAGTCTTTGGATTAAACCTGTTCCTATCACTGTCTTGCTCAGTTTTCCTTCAAGCAAGCTAATGTAAAGCTTATTGGGAAGTATTAGCTAGATTTAATTGGCCATTTGTCAGGCAGTAACACTAAAATGAATAGACCTA
Organism: Vombatus ursinus; assembly: GCF_900497805.2. Taxonomy (NCBI): domain Eukaryota; kingdom Metazoa; phylum Chordata; class Mammalia; order Diprotodontia; family Vombatidae; genus Vombatus; species Vombatus ursinus. The sequence goes on from NW_020954562.1 coordinate 1,926,658, forward strand.
GAGACTTAAAATTTCCAAAAATGGGGAAAGCCATGAAAAAAATCTGTATTTTTTTTTAATGAGAGGTGAGTAGGAAAAGATTGGGAAAGAAGTGATATTAAGGGGGAAAATGGAAATTTGCAGAAAAATTTAAATGTAGATAATTCATAAATATGGTTTCATTTGATCTTTAATCTTATCCATGTGGGAACTTCTTCCATTTTGACAAATGGCAAACCATCAATATCATATCTTCTGGGATTCTTGTCCTTGTTCTCCCAAAACTATTCCATGGGATGTTCACCCAACATGCCAGGGACTGTCCCCTTTTTATACTATGTAGATAGCAATAAAGGGGCAGCTGGTAGTATAGTAGATAGAATGCCAGGCCTGGGTCAGGAAAAACTGAGTTCAAATGCAACCTCAGATATTTATTACCTGTGTAACCCTGGACAAGTCACTTATTTGCCTCAGTTTCCTCATCTGTAAAATGAGTTGGAAAAGGAAATGGCAAACCACTCCAGTGTCTTTGCCAAGAAAACCCCAAATGGAGTCACAAGGAGTTGGGCACCATTGAAAGAACTGAGCAAAGAACAGATAACAATTGGGTTGCTTATATATGTGACTGTCTTGCCATTTCACTTTCTTTTATACATTATATTTATATGTTAGGTGTAGTATAGCTTAGATATGTCCACATGGGTTGTCTAGTTGTGACTCAAGAGGAGGCATGGCAATCTCTGGAATCTTGCCCAGCCCTGTCCAAGGACAACTTTGATTCTCACCTAGAGCAGGAGAAGTGGCCACGTTTATGCTAAGAAACCATACAACAACTTGAATTTTTAAGAAAACATCATTAGTAGCCATGTTTTCTGGATTTACTGTCCTCACCAAATAGGTGCATAGGGGAATGTTTGGAGGTTTTCTCTTACTGACATTTTCCTTCCTCTCTACTTGGGGTTGTTGGTTAAATGGATTAGCTGCTAGTCTAGGAATTTCTTGGAGGGAGAGATTGAAATGCTCCTCTGTGGAATAAAGGGTGGTCGTGAGAAAAGCAAAGGAAGAAAACCTTATTTTTGTATCCTTGCATCTGTATTTATTGCATTCAAGGCTGTTACTCTTTATTTGTTAAACAAGATGATCTTCCAGTTCTTTCCAGCAAATTCTTTGTTCTTTGTGTCACAGTGAAGTTACGAAGGCTCTAAACCATTGATGTAGTCATATGCTCTCAGGAGAACATGACTTGGAAATTTTGCCTGAGACCTTGTCCCAGTTTTACTTGATCCCTGAACCACTGCTCTTTCCACTTTCTACAACACCTTAAAAAATGAAACAAAATGTTGTTTTTGGGGAGAGAAAAATTGATTAATTGAAAAATTTCAGAAAGGGAGAGATACAGCTTCACTCAACCTTCACATAAATAGGTACTTTGTTATCTTTGATGAGTGCTCAAGATACAGTTTAGTTGTGCAGTACCTTATTCCAAGAGTGGGATTTCCAGGCATCTCTAACTTCATTCCCCATATCTGACCAACATCTATCATGAATTAAATCAGCTTCCATGTGAAAAGAGCAGGGTGTGATTCAGAGTCTTGAGGTTTATTCCCAAGCCTGACACTGAATTACTGAGATATATGCATTATTGCCCTTCATAGCGTCTTTGTTCCATCCTGGTGGTTGTTCCCTCAACTCAGCATCCCATCACCCACCTACCTTTCTTTGCCCAGGATGTCACCTGTGCTTGAAATATACTCTTCTGCCTCCTAGAATCCTTCACTTCCTTCAAGACTCGGTTCAGGCTCTGCCCCTGCAAGAAGCTTTCCTTTTCTTATCCCTCCTAGCCCTTCTGGCTCTTTTCTTCTTTAAAATATCTTGGATCATAGGTTTGGATGTTGATTATCTCCAATTTATTCTATCTGAATATAGTTTGTGGTTAGATGCTTGCATGTAATCTCCCCCTTTAGATTATGAACTCCTTGAGAGAGGGATTGGCTTTTGCCTTTCTTCATATTCACATACTATGTGCCTGGCACATAGCAAGTGCTTAACAAAGGGTTCTTGATTGACTAAAGAGAATGAGAAAATACAGAGAGTACAAAAGCAGTGTGACATACTAGATAGAGTGCTGTACTTCGCATCAGGAAGATGTGGATTCACATTCTGCAACTGATACTAGCTGTGGGCTACAGGCACACGACTCAATCTTCATGATCCTTAGTTTCCTCATATGTAAAATGGAGGAAATACTATCTATAGTACCCAAAGGTTCCCAAACTTATTTGGCCTACAGCCCCTTTTAAAACAATACTCAGTGCCCCCCTGGAAATGTATTTTCTTTAACCCTTTAATGTATTTTTTGAAATTTGCATAATTTCAAAAAATATAATTTTTTAAAAAAAAGATACATCTTAAATTTAATAATTTATTGTAAATTTGTGGGTTTTTTTCCTGCATTCATATAACCGTATAATATCATAGTGTAAACAAGTCATTACACCCACGTATACCTGCCAATGCATGCTGGATAATGAGTGACACACTCGCCTGACATCACTTGCTTATTAAGACCTGTAGGTGGACTTGACCGCTGATCGGTTATAACTTGCATTTTGTGTGTTTATTTGGAAAATAATGTAATCACTATGAATTTAATTCTGATATGCAACAGATATAACATGTACGAATGGTTTTTCAAAATTTTCTTTTCTTCTGATTCTACCACCCCCTTGTTTTTATTCAATGCCCCACCCCAATTCCTCCGGAGGCTATTACCACCCCCCTGGATCATTCCAGCACACCCCAGGGGGTGGTATCACCCACTTTGGGAACCTCTGTATAGTACCTATCTCACTGAGATTGTTATGACACTACAATGAGATAAGGTATGTAAGATACTTTGAAAACCTTAATAGGCTATATAAATGTCATCTGCTATTGTCAGAAAAGGAATTGGGGAGGAGAAAGGAGGAAGAAATACTCAAATTGACTTGTAACTTTTGCCATATGAAATTTTGTTGAATTGGCCCACTTTTTTGAACTAGAATGATCATGAATTTTTGCCACCTCATTTCCATCCCTTTCATGAACTTCCGAAAATTGAAGACACACTTGGGTCTTTAGCTCTCCATAGGCTAATTTCTTGATTTCACGTGAGCATATTCAAACAAAGGCAAATTTATTTCACATTCAGCAGAATATGAAAGGAATCTCAAACAAGTAAGAAACAAAAGTTAGAGGCCATATTGAGGAAAGAACTTGTTGGGATGTTGTTGGAATGCAACATTTGGCAACATCCCAAACTTTATTTCTTGACCAAACATATGAAGATTTTCTGAGCTCTGCAATATTGAGATTGTCTTTCAGACATCAAGCCTTTGGCATGCTACTGGTTTTTAATCCAGTCATGTGCTACAGCAATGTTAATATCCTTTATATTTGTGCTTTTGAATTCTTGGATGCAAGACGTCTGTAATAGCATGAAATTAATTGGGACAAAATTCTTCCCTTTTCTTATTAATTTTTTTCTTTACATTCTTCTCTACTTATCAGCAGACTTTTACACAGGCAAAGCAATAGACTGGTTTCTTCAGAAATAAATAGAAACTGTACTGTTAGGATCCATCTCCTTTTAGTCCTTTGTGGCCTAGTGAGGGAATTGTGGGAATTGAGTGAGGAAGATGCAACTTCTCCGTGAACTCCTAGCGTAAAAATAGTGAAAATGAGATCTTCACAAACAAAAAAGATATTAGATAAAAAGTTATCAATTTGCTACATTGCAATGGCTCATATTTTATTTTCCAAATTGGTCAGATTTCTCCAATTCCTTCATTCATCCACTTGTTCATTTATTCATTTAACAAATATTAATTGAGTGCCAATTCTGTGCAAGGCACTGTGCTCTGTCCAAAAATTTGAAAAGCTCTTGTTTTTCCAAGCTACCTGGTGTCCTGTGTGGGAAGAATGTTGAACTTGTGTTAGGAGGCCTAAGTTCAAATTCTGTCTCTGACACCTACTAGTTGTGTGACCTGGGACAAATTATTTCACCTCTCTGAGTCTTTTTCACCATCTCTAAAATGGGGACCATATGGGACCCATCTCATGGAGTTGTAATGAAGACAGTGCTTTATAAACCTTAAAGTACTACTGAGATGCTTCCTGTTTTTATTATTGTTGTTGAAATTGTTGGGGAAAGTACATCTAGGTAGCAAACCTCCCATCCTAATCTTCCAAAATGCCCTTGAGATTTTCACTTTAGTTTCTAACAAACTATATCTCTAAAGCTAAAAAGATATATAGACAGTTTTTTTAAAGGAGCATATATTTTAAGTTAAAAGTTGTCTGTAATATAAAGAGGCTTGACTAGATTTTAAAAATAATATTGACGCATTATCATTAAGGAATGCCAGAATTCTTGTCATTCTTGTATGACTGTTTTAGAATCCAATCCGATCCAATAAGCACCTTGTACACTGTGCTATTGAAGAAGATGACTCGTTAAGAGAAAAGTCAATTGAAAAGGAAATTTGAATACTTGGGAATCTGAATTAAACTAATAAGGCCAAAAGATGAAGGAAACATTCTTATGTGACAACATACAAATAGTTTCTTCATGTATCAGCCTTTTTTTTTTTTTTTTGGTTAGGCAATGGGGTTAAGTGACTTGCCCAGGGTCACCCAGCTAATGTTATGTGTCTGAGGCTGGATTTGAACCCAGGTCCTCCTGACTCCAGGGCCGGTGCTCTATCCACTGTGGCCACCTAGCTGCCCCATCAGCTTTTTAAAAGAGGGCATTTGTGTAAGCACATGTAGTTTTCCTTAAAATCATTATTTTTAAAAAACATGTGTATTCTTTCTTTTTCAAAGTGCTAGAAAAAACTACATGAAGTAAAAAATATTTACTAAATGAATGAATAAATTTGTTGATGATAAAAACCAGTTCCTTGTATATGAATGTACTTGCTCCTCCATCCAATAATATGGAAGGAAAGAGAAGACCTACTGAATCCCAAAGATAGGGTGACCATAATGGGTAAAGTCTTGTCAATGTGAGCACTGTGGTGCTGGAAGAATCACGAAAGGAGAGAGAACTTCTCCTGGACAATCCTCCTTCTGCTCTAATCGATGAAGGAGAAAAGGCCTTTTCTGATCTTTCTGTTTGGGAGCCCAGGTTTTAAAGCGCTGCTGGAGCTTGGAACACTTTATTAAACGATTGGATAAAGCTCGTAAGGAACTTTTATTTCCTTTGCCCAGATTTTAAAAGTGAAGTAGGGGACTAAAAATTTCATTATGTATTGCTATTCTCATCACAATCAAGTCTTACCGGCAGAGAAATGCCTTTGTGTATCCAAGTTTCCAGCTCTTCCTTGACATCTTCCTTTGCTTATAACAGGGGTTCAGTTTTGTATCAGGGATCCTTTTTCAGAATGATGTTTTTAAATGCATCAAATGAAATAAAAAAGGATCACATGTAAATATTTTTAAAAGTTCATGAACCACAGATTAAGAACTTTTGGCTTAAAGAATATTGCAATCTTGTCACCTCTGTGGAGGTTTTCTGTTTTCTTAGTTGGTGATTAAGCTGAATGGTATGTAACAGTGATTCAGATGAATACCTAAACCCTTGAACTAATAGATTGGCTTTAGTGGGGAACATTGTTGGCATCAGGTTGAGATGCATAGGGTCTGTTTGGGGTGTGGGGAGAGGGTTGGAGGAGAAGCTTGCCACACAGAGGCTAACATCCTGACGGACATGTTTTCCCCACAGTTCTCACAGAAATGGCTTGGTAATGGCCTCCACCATTCATAGGCCCAGGCTTTACTGTCAGGAATCACAAATGTTGTGTGAGGATTGTAAAGAGGACGAAGACCGATAGAGTGAGGAAAATTTGGTGCTATTCATCACCAATTCTGGGAAACCAGACAGTACATATCCCATATAATGTGGGGCCCATACAGCTTTATGACCAAAACAACGTTGCTTTTCTAAGGAGAGAGCAAGGCAGTCAAATCAGCCTTTGAAGACAACCATTGTTGACACTGAATTTGGGAAAGAAAGCATATTTGGGGAAGCTATTGAGAAAAATAATTGAAATACTCATATATACTATTCAACAATCCTAAAACCTGGAATTGAGGTAAAAAGGAGAATTTGAGCATTAGTAACAGAGCTGGAGGAGATGTGGTGATAAAGTCAAGACATTCAGTCTTTGTGCTGGCTAGATGCTGGATAATAAAGGTTTTGGGTAGACCTAATGGGGGTGAGGGCAGCTAAGCAGAACATTGGATAGAGTGTCAGGCCTGAAGTCAGGAATACTCATCTTCCTGAGTTTAAATCTGGCCTCAGACACTTACTGTGACCCTGGGCAAGTCACTTAACCTTGTTTGCCTCAGTTTCCTCATCTCTAAAATGAGCTGGAGAAGGGAATGGCAAACCACTCCAGTATCTTTGCCAAGAAAATCTCAAATAAGGTCACAAAGAGTCAGACATAACTGAAAATGACTGAACAACAACAAAATAGGAGGTGAACGATGGATACATGGATGTAGATGGCATTCTGTGAAGACTGCAGTGGAGATGATTTGCAGGGCTGAGGTTATGGGGGTCAAGGTAGTGTTGAAGAAAGAAAAATAGAAGGATGAAAAGGGCATGAAATTTAGAAAGTAAAAGGACTTTCACTTTGCTTTTTTTAAAAATAACTTATTAAGATTGTTCTTCAGCCCATATGCCATCAACTCAAACTAGAAAATAAGATCCCCTTTACAAATTAATCTGGGATACTTATTTTTTATTTATTTAATATTTAAGGTATTTTACTTTTTTAAATTGTTTAAATATTTAATTTATTAAAGTATTTTTATTTAATGTTTAAAGTAACTCTGATGTGAAGAAAATGTATTACACTCATTATAAAACAAGTTTCGTCAACATCTCAATGATTCCATGATCACAATGAGGTACTTTTTACATCAGTGCAAACCATGACCTGTCCATGCCTCCTTATGGTCTATATTGTCCCATAGATCATTCATGGAGTATATTCTCAACATGATTCCCAATACTTGTGTTCCCACTCCTGACTCTCCAAACTTTTCTACCTCCTTCCCAGCAGGCTTCTTACCCTGAAGATGCTTCTGCCCCTGCAGCCTTCCTTTCTGATTGGTGAGTCCCTGCCAGAGACTACCATTTTATTAGATGCCCAAGCCTCTGTGCTCATGTCTATCCCAGATCTACTCCAGATTCTTGGAACTTTTCTACCTCATCCTCAGCTAGATTTTCCTTTTCCTTCAAGGTCCCTTTTTTGCTTTGTCTTCTGTATTTGAATGAAAGCTCTTTGATGGTAGGAATTGTCTTTTCTGCTTGTATTTTATTCCCGGCACTTTGCATAGTGCCTGGCTCACATGTGAGCACTGGTACAGCACATAATAAATATGCTTTTCTTCCTTCCTTCCTTCCTTCCTTCTTTCTTTCTTTCTCTTCCTTTCTTCTTTTTTCTGTTTCTTTCTTTTCCTTCCTTTCTTCCTTCCTTCCTTCCTTCCTTCCTTCCTTCCTTCCTTCCTTCCTTTCTCTTCCTTTCTTCTTTCTGTTTCTTTCTCTTCCTTTCTTCTTTCTGTTCCTTCCTTCCTTCCTTTCTTTCTGCTTTTTTCTAAGTCTTTCTTCACTTTATGAGAAGAGTGCAACACTTAGACTATCCATTTATCATCCCTTGCTCTTGCTATCCAGTAAGCCTTCTTCCTTTTGGAGCATGCACTTTATCAGTAACAAACAAATGAAGGAATAAGTGAGTAAATAAGTGAACATATACACACATAATACACATACAAACATGTATGGATATTTGGCAATATATGTTTATGTATATATCTCTTTCACATCTTCTTAATAAGGCAATGAAGGCAGCTGAAGCAGGTGCTGTGGAGCCTTAGAGCTGGGTCTGGAGTCAAAGACGCTTAGGTCATCCACTGGGTCCCGGGCCATGGCCAGTCATCTTGACTTTTGTCTTGTCACTGGACTTCAATGACTCTAGAAGAGAGACTGAGGCTGATGACTTTGTCCAATTCTGCCTCACTTAAATTCAATTTCATGTGCAAGTCAAGACAGCACCCTGTGATGTCATTGGTCCTCTGAAAACAAAAGACCACTACCACCAACAACAACCATCTGTAGAATGCTTTAAGGTTTAGAAAGCAGTTCACATATATTACTTATTTGATCATCACAACAACCCTGGGAGGTAGGTGCTATTATTATCCCCATTTTACAGATGAGGAAACTGAAACAGACAGAGTTTAAGGGACTCATCCCTAGTCACACAGCAAGTAAATGCCTGGAGCAGGATTTAAATGCTGGTCATCCTGACTCCGAGTCCAGTGCTGTAGTCATTGTGTTACCCAGCTACCTCTTCTTGTGTACCATAAATAAACTATAACTTATTTAGCTATAATTAGAAGAGATTATGTTTTTCCAAGGCTTGCAACCATTCAGCATTATTGAAGATTTGTTGTTATTCTTTTTGTGACCCCTTTTAGGGTTTTCTTGACTGAGATACCTAAATGGTTTGCTATTTCCTTCTCCAGCTCATTTTCCAGATGAGGAAACTGAGGTAAACAGGGTTAAGAGACTTGCCCACATTGAGGACGTGTCTGAGGCCAGATTTTAACTCAGGAAGACTCATCTTCCTGTCTCTGGGCCCAGAACCTTGCGCACTGTGGTGCCACCTAGCTGTGTTAAAATGATAGATCTGAAAGAGATCCCCATCTTTAGGGTATTTCTCTTCCATTTAGCACTCACTTTGTTTTCAGTTTTTGTGGCTACCACAAAAATGTTGCTTCTTCTTTCAAAGACATGATATTGCATTGAAACAGTCAGTCAATAAGCATGTATTAAGTACCTACTATCAGGCACTATGCAAAGCTCTGGAGATACAAAGAGAGGCAAAAAATAGTCCCCATCCTCTAGGAGCTTACAATCTAATGGGGGAGACAACAAGCAAACAAATATGTACAAACAAGCTGAATACAGGATAAATATAAAATAATTAAGAGAAGAAAGACTGTCCACCTTTCATCCTAGAAGGGGATGTTGAGGGAGGCCGAGGAATGCTGAGGCCAGGGAGAGGCAACCTCTCCCAGGCCGTCTGGACAGAGCTTCCAAGGGTCCTGGCCAACTTTCCCTCCTATCTCTATCCTCTTGATCAGTCTCTTGTCCTAGCTCTTTGGAAAAACAATACCACCACCATCCCCCAAACCCTTTTTAATATAGGCCCTGGGCAGATGCCACCTGGGGAGATTCCAGATGCCACCCAATCTGAGCCCGCTGCCTCCTCCCCTCTGGCTGAGACCCTGGTGGAGACAAAGGTCAGGCCAGTCTCCAAGAGACTGGAAAGCAAGCTGGGACTCTGTTGGAGCTGAGTGGGAAGAGACTTATGGCAGACACACCCACCAGCAGTCTATTGCAGTAGTTCAAGTGAGAGGTGATACGAGTATGTACTAGAAAGGGTGGCAATGTCAGAGGAGTGAAGGGGACATAGCTGAGAGATATTGCAAAAGTAAAGTTGACAGGCCTTGGCAACAGATTGGATACGGGCATGGTAAGAGATAGTGAGGAGTTGAGGATGATACGTAGGTTGTGAGCTATCGGGAAGTTTAGAAGGGAGGAGAGTGTAGGGGGAAAATAATGAGTTCAATTTTGGACATGATGAGCTTAAGATGTCTGAAAGGCAGTTGGAGATGCAAGATTTGAGGTCAGCAGGGATGTTAGGACAGGATAGGTAGATTTGAGAATCTTCAGCATAGACATGATAATTAAATCCATTGGAGCTAATAAGATTACCAAGTGAAATAGTATAGAGGGAGAAGAGAAGAGGGCTCTGGATAGAATCCTGTTAGACACAATGTCAAGCACAAACCACCATATTTGGCCTTTTCTCTTAAAGAATACATTAACTCCATTGGGTGGGTGTTGAATTGAGGTTTAAAACATCATACTAAATTATATTATCATCAATCTTTAAGCTATTATGGTCATTTACCCTCTACCTCTTTCCTTTAGTCAGCAAAGGGCAATTAATTCTAGTATGAGAATTGTGCATTAAGAGAAGTATAAAAATATCTGTCACACACAACTCATATTCCCCTATTTGCCTTTATTAGTTACAAATCAGTTATACAATTTACTTTAATCATCCAATTTATGCTTTGATAAACATTAATGATTTTATTCAAATCTTGCCCGTAGTGAGAAATGTCAATATTTGTATATTGTTGCTTTATTAAGTTATTGGGATGGAGAACATACAGTGGAGGTATTTAACTGTGCTTAATTTCCTTGGAGAAATCTATGAAAAATCAGAACTGAACAAACCACATTCTTTGAATAATCAAAATGGTGGGGCCTGGACAATGGAGAGACATACGGAGACATAAGTAGACATTACTAACTGTGACTTCCACCCAAGAAGTATTCATAAACATATGTATGGACAGTCTAAATGTTGCACTTGTTCTCATGAAAATTTAACTGGACTAGAAGAAGCCTCTTTTATTCTAGGTAGACCCTTCATGGAGGATTTTTGGAAGAGCATGGAAAAGAACTGAGCAGAATGGGAAGGCAGAGATCAGTGGTGATCTACACCACTGGAGACAATGCTCATATTTGTAAGACAAAGATTGAATTATTGATGTATTGCAACAGCAGGCTGGTGATCTCTGTGCCTTGTCAGTTCTGATGTAAGCTTCCTAACTACAGGACTAATTACTTCCTCTTTTCTGGGCCCCATGTGCTAATTTGAAGACTAGAGGTCAAAATTTTATTCTTCCATAAATAAAAAAAAAACAAACAACAAAATTAAAAAAAAATGACAACAACAAAGTTCTCAAGAAGTTTGAGCATGCTAGGAAGTCTGGGTAAGAAAATTTTGTCATTGGCCTGAACTAGGAGACCCAGGTCAAAGAGTCAACTCATTAGAAACAGCTGTTATCTTACTCCTGTTTATAGCGTTCTAATTTTATTTTCTCATCCAATACTTTTGAAATCCCACAAAAATTCTCTTCTTGTTTTTCTTTTTCCTATTATACCCATTCATTCATTCAAGATGATAAAACTTGTACAATAAGGAATAACTATAAGAGTCATCTCTCATTTTAACAGTGATCTATAAAAAAAAAGAAAAAACAAACTATGGATGCTCATCAAATGTGAGGACATACAGAGGATCCCTCTTATCCTGCTATCACACTCAATACCCATTTTGCAAAGGAGGAATGCCTGAGAGCCACAAATAACTTTCTAAGTAGACAACGGTAGGAAGCAAGCCAGCCAATGCTGTCTTGCACAACTTTCTGAAACAACTAGAAGAAGTGATGAGTGACATGAAGGCAGGTGTCATTACACTATTTCCTCCACTGCCTGTATTCTCCTTGTGGCTGCATGGCTATAAATTTCAGAGAGTCAGATTCTCAGCCAGCTGGCAAACTGAGGTCCTGGGACCATTCCACAGCAAGTAAGCCTTCAGCAGTGAAGATCCAGGATGGGAATGGGACTTTTCCCCTAAACAGTTACTGTCCCCAAGTTTTTCCCCTAGCACCTAGAGTTCCTCTTCCCTCTACCCTCTCTTCATTTTATAAAGGAACAATTTCCCCTGCCACTTGGGGAAGAAAGTGGATGAGAATCTGCAATGCCCTTCCTGTCAGAGTAGCAGCAATTACCTTGGAAGGGGGTGGGGGTGAGTCAATGACCTATTCCACTGTAACATTCGTTAAATTCAAACTGTTGTGGGTTCCTACCAGTTAAGAGAAAATGATCTGGAATTTCTTCTTCTTCTTTTTTCCTCCCCCCCCACCTCCCAATTAAGTTTCGGATGGGCTGGGTCCCTAGATGAGACATAGCTACCTACATTAACATCTTGTTAATACCAGAATTAGAACAGCTCCAGACACTGAGTGACCAGAATGAAAAATAAAAATAAAACATAAAGGAGGTGTGCGTGTGTGTGTGTGTGTGTGTGTGTAGGAAAAGAGCCAAAAACATGTTAAAGAATTTCATAAAAATTAAAAATGAAAGTTTCTTTTTATTAAAAAAAAAAGTGAGGACATGGATGGCTTCTCTGAGGTTTAGGACAATCAGCTAGACAGACAGTGATTCTATAACTAACATGAAGCAATTGGGGCTTTGTCCTCCATTTGCTGAGAAGGGGCACACTTTCCCTCCTCAGAACCTGACCATTCTCTGGTATAACGTATCTTTCCCCTCCCCGGGGTGAATGTAGGTCTATATGAGTCCAGGACCTTGGGTCTCTCTGTCTCTTCCTTAAGGGAAAAACTCTAGTGAAATCCCTAAAATAAAGTTTAGACATGGTTCATGTCTACAGCTTCCCCCAAAGTCAGTTACAGGGTCCAATCCAATCCTTCTGATACATAATATGGTTTTTGGGTATGGGAGAACATTCATTTCCTCTACCACAGAAACTGGGTAAGACGCTAGGACTCAAAGGTGCCCATGAATGAATACAAGAAATACAGATCACTCAAATTGTTCATTATATTCGTTATACTCTCTTGCAAGGTAAAGGTCCTTTGTGTGACTGAGCAGCTGTTTCACACTCGTTGCAGATCTGTGCTTTCTGTGCAAGCCATAGCTGTTATCACAAAGGATTGGCAGGGTCCAGATTTCCTGACCAGCCAGGTATAGGATGATCCTAACAGTGGTCCTCTTCTCTGAAAAATATACCAACCACGAGGCCAGAGGATGATGGCACGTGCTACTTACCTCCTGACCGATAGGTGATACAAAATGAGACACATACTTTGGCCATGACCAATATAGAAATTTGTTTTGCTTGATTATGCATACTAATGTTATGAAGATTTGGTCTTTTTTCAGGGTTAGGTGAAGAAAAAAATTAATGCTTGTTTATTAAAATTTTTAAAAGTATATGATGTGGAAATATCTTCCTTCTGGTTGGCTGTCATCTCAAACTCAGGAATTGTTGACTTGAGAAGTAACCACTAAGGCTGGAAATATCTATTTCTCAGGTCATCGATCTGTGTTTGTAAAAGGAAGGCCAGGAAAGGCTAAGTCCAGTTTCAGGATACCTAGACAAGCCAATGTCTCCTGTTATGTATTTCCTTCCTTCCTTCCCTCCCTCCTTCCCTTCTTTTTTCCCTCCCTCTCCTCCTTCCTTCCTTTCTTCCTTCCTTCCTTCGTCCCTCCCTCCCTTCCTCCCTTCCTTCCTCCCTTCTTGTTTTCTTATCTGGCCAAAATATAATGTCCTAAGTATATTTTAGATCTCAGTTGCCTCATCTGTAAAATGAAAAGATTGGAGTCAGTGATTTCTAATCTCCCTTACCAGCTGGAAATCCTGTGATCTAAAGTAGATTTTAAAAACTGTTATTATTTCTGATTCAGGATATTTATGCAACTGGTGTGACCTGCTGTGAAATATGAATGTTAGACAGGAGAGGGCAGTGTTTATTTTGTTCTGACAGTATTCTGGAAGGCACTGATAAGAGAAGAGTGGAAATACTTGTCCAACGACGCCTGCTGTTTTAGAAGACAGGGGAGCTTTCTTAACTTCATTTCTGTTCTTAGGCATCTCAGACATTCCTATTGATGTTATTCCTTGAGCTCCTCTGAAGTGCAGAGGGACTAGATGGATATGAGCAGACTAATTTGCTCTAATAGCAATAATCATAAAAAAAAAATCGCATTTGTTACATGTCTTCATGTTTGCAAAGTTCTTTGGGTGCATTAAGGATTCAGCTCTGATGGAGGTCAGCCAGATTATCTTTGTGGCCTGGCAGTTTGGGGTTCTTGGTTGCCCCCTTAGGGCCACATAGGCTCACTCACAAGCCTCCTTTTGAAACTCTCAGGGCTGTGGGGATTTATCCAGCAGTGTGTATTAGGAAATACTCTTCAAAACTGCTCTGTGTTACTTTGTATATATTTTGTATTTACTTATGTATATTTCATATCTCCCCAGTAGAATGGAAACTCCTTGAGGGCAGGGACTATTTTTGTTGTGGTTGTTTTGTCTTTGAATCCCTCATTGTTGTTGTTGTTGTTGAGTTGTGTCTGACTCTTTCTGAACCCATTCGGGGTTTTCTTGGCAGAGATTCTAGAGTGGTTTGCCATTTCCTTTTCCAGCTCATTTTTACAGATGAGGAACTGAGGCAAACAGGGTTAAGTGACTTGTCCAGAGTCACATGGCTAGTAAGTGTGTGAGGCCCAATTTGAACTCAAGTCTTCCTGACTCCAGGCGGGGCATTCTATTCACTTAGCAGCGCTTACTTTCTAACAAAATGAATCCCCTAGCTCCTAACATAATGCCTTGCCCATAGAAGACACTTTACAAATGTTTCGTTGAATTGCATTGAAATGTCAAAACAAACAAAAACCACTTAGGGGACGATTTCAGTTACATGCAGAAACATTTAAAGCTAAGACTCAATGATGTTTACAACATCAGACTTGCAGATTTTTATCAGACTGGTCAGTGTGGGAAAGGCTGGTGAAAACTGTACAGGCTGAAACTTTGAGGGGATTCATAGACTTTTTAGCTCACCTGGGAAGTTGAGTTGCCTAGTTTCCTTCTGAAGAAAAAAGGAAGTTCATGGGGATGTGTATTGAAAATTCTTCCCAAAGTCCATGTTAACTTTAAAACTTTATTGGGTAGTAAAAACACTGAATATGACCAGTATTAAGCCAATTTATCAATGCTTATGACAAATGTGGATTATATTTGTTCCCTCCCCTCCACATTCTTACTTTGGATTCTGTTTTATATGGCACCTTAAAAAGGAATGCAAGTAATCCTGTAGATAATAGATAATATCCTATAGATAACAGAAATAAAATCCATAAAAATCCAATCCAATAAATATTTATTAAGCCCCTACTATGTGCTAAGCACTAGGGATATAATTAATAAAAATAAAAACAGTCTCTGCCTTCAAGGAGCTTAAAATCTTATGGGGGGAGGGAGACAATACCACAAAAGGAGGCAGGAAAGGGGGCAGGGATCAGGGGATATCAGGTTGGAGGGGGGCAACTCCTTCTGTGGAGTTGAAACCGGACAGAGCAGCAGATGCAAAATGGCATGAGCCCAAAAGTCCAGTTTCTGCCCTCTATGAAAGAGGGGATTGGGAAAAGTTTGGCACTCTACCCTCCAGCCCTCCAATCAGAGGGGTGAGGAAGCCCGAGGGAGGTAGTATTAGTCAAAGCTTGAGTTAGCAGCATGGTGATGAAATTAGAGGTGATGAGTTCATCTCATTCTCTGGAGCTGAAATCAGGCAGAGCAGCAGGTGCTGAGTGGAATTGATGAGGTTTAGAGGTTAGGGGGTCCTGGCACCCCAAAATCACCATACCCGGGTCCTGCTCGAAAGAATTCGACCCAAGCCTTCTTACAGCCCAAAACAAAGTTTATTGAAGATTCGCCACATTAGCTAGACTCTTAAGGAGTCTGAGCATTTATGGGCTATTGGCTAGATTGTAAAAATCTGAGCATCCTAATGGAGACAAGATGGACCTTATATACAGAATGACCTTGGGAGAGTGGTCAAGTAGTCCGTGAGGTAATAGAATTCCCAAGGGTGGGAAACGGAGCCTAGGTGGGACCAAGGGTGGGAAGTGGCCTAGGGCCATAGGGAGGCAAGACAATAGAGGGGAGATTGGGTGTAGCCACAATGAAAGACCAGTTGATAGGACCATAGCCTCAGGGGAACGCCAGATATTTGGCCATGTGGGAAAGTACAGAGTCCATGAGGTAATAGAATTACCAAGGGTGGGGAATGGTCTGGGGACGGAGTTTTTCCTTTCTGGGGCTCAGATTCCAACCCCATCATTAAAAATCCCATTTCTGCAGAGAAAAAAAAAGTTGCCTTCACATGACATTTGCAGGTGGTTTCTAGTTGACTTGAATCCAGAAGTACTGAAATTTAAAAAAGTTATTTTTTATTTTTAAGCATTCTTTTCTTTTTAAATTTTGAGTTCCAAATTCTCTCCTCTCCCACTCCTCCCCCACTCACTGAGAAGACAGACAATATCAATCACACATATGAAATCACGCAAAACACATTTTCATATTAGCCATATTTTTAAAAAAGGCAAGAAAAATAAAGTGAAAAAATTATACTTCAATTTGCACTCAGAGCTCATCAGTTCTTTCTCTGGAGGTGGATAGCATTTTTTTAATTTGAAATTTATTTTTAAAATAAATACTTACAATGTAATTAATATTAAAAGGTCGTGGTCAATGTTACTAGCATTGGGAGCTGAAGCAAAATCCTGCATGAGAAATAACTGATTTTGAAGGTCCCTTCTTGCTTTAAACTCCATGAATCTGTTAGTTCACTCAGAACAGCAAAGAACTTTGGTTTGAGTTCAGATGTTTTTCTCCAACTTTTATTTTATTTATTTTTTTTAAGGCAATGGGGTTAAGTGGCTTGCCCAGGGTCACACAGCTAGTAAGTGTCAAGTGTTTGGTCTGAGGCTGAATTTGAACTCAGGTCCTCCTGACTTCAGGGCCTGTGTTCTATCCACTGCACCACCTAGCTGTCCCATCTCCAACTTTTAGAGAGCAGAGTTTGATAGGGGGAGAACAGTCCTCATGACAAACTCCACATGACATTAATCAATCAATCAACCAGTAGTTGATTGAGGAGGCTTAGGTCTCATGATTAAGTTAATCAGATTCCAAACTACAAGGTCTTTAGAGGAGGTACAAGTGACTATATATACAAGTTGTGTCTTTGTACGGGTTGTTATATGGCTTGCCAGCATCCAAAGACAAGGCAATAGTCAGCCCAAGAATCAGGAGTTTCCTGAATTTTCAGAGGTGGGTCACATAAACTGAATTTTTGCAGAAGGATTCTTAAT
Organism: Vombatus ursinus; assembly: GCF_900497805.2. NCBI lineage: Eukaryota > Metazoa > Chordata > Mammalia > Diprotodontia > Vombatidae > Vombatus > Vombatus ursinus. The sequence goes on from NW_020954562.1 coordinate 1,943,507, forward strand.
TTAGGCATGACTCATGAAAAGCAATTTATAATGGAAGCTTACATGAGGCTTCTAGAAAAAGGCAGATCAGTGCAAAACTGATAGAAACCCAGATTCCAAAGAACAAGAAGGGAGCATTCTACCTAAATCCTCTCTTTTCAGCTTTGGCTATGTTGGAATTACAGACATAGAGTCAGATAATCAAAGTCTGTGGAACTACTGAAAACAGATTTAGCAGATTAAGGAGTTTGAAGATTAATTAAAGATTGCAGAGGAGAACTCCTGGGACCTGGGTGGGGGGTAATTCCAGGAACTCACTCCCTTCTGAAATATCTTACTAAGTTTTGGGGTACTACTCTGTAGAATTTGTTTTAAGGAAAAATAAGGATTACACTTTGTAAAAATTAAAAGTAAATGGCAAGATTAACAGCTTCATTGTTCTAGGGCAATAAAGGAAGGCAACTAGTTTGGAAGTAATCCCAGAATTGTTTCATATAATTATTGTGTTGCTTTGACCAGCACCAGGTGTTCTCTGAGCTCAGACAAGCACCTGCTGTCTCCACGTTCCGGTCACGAAGCCCTGCTATGAATCAAACTTGTCTTGTTGCTGTTGTCCCTCATCATCAGGGCTACGGCTCACTGCATAGCTATAGGTATAAGTATTGAGGTCTACCCACATTAAAGTGGGTCTCCCCCCCCCACCACCCGACAAAGGGCAGGACCCTGGCACGTGTCCTTGCTTGAAAGCCACTTCCTTTACTTTGAAATTAAACTTCTGTTTGGTTCCTGACTGTTCTGTCTCTAGACTGCTCTGTTTGGCTCTGGCCACCCACAGGTTAGAAGCTGGTTCTATCTGGTTGATAACCCCTTGAAGAGTGATGGTGGGAGGGAGGTGAGGCGGTGCAGTGGCGAGGTAAGGGGGAAAGGGGTGGGGAGGGTGGAGGAGGGGTTTCTTTTTTTCCCTCTCTTGACCAGAAGAAAACTTTGAGATCTTTGGAGGGTCTGGAAAACTTGAAACTTTCCATTATTCTAGAATCATCCCTTGGGATATAGTGATTGGATATAGTGCAGAAAGGCAGATCCAAGGGTCCCCAAGGAGCCCAGAAGAAATGTGCCCAAAGGGAATTTCTTAAGCACTCCATTAATAGGAGAAAAGGACTTCTGACAACTGGGAGCTGTGTTATCCTTTGCCTACATTTGCTTTCTAAGCTTGAGTCCACTTCTCCATTCTGTGTTGCTATATAACTACATAAATAATAATAAAGTTATTAATAAACAACTTAATAAATTCAATTTCTAAAACCCCCAAATCTACCCCAAATGGGGATCACAAAGGATCGGATATGACTGAAATGACTCAGTAACGACAACTGAATTACGTAGTATTAAAAAGACACCTTCTCTCCCACCCAGATTCCTCAGTGCCACCTCTAGAACTCTGAGGGAGGTCTAGCAGCTTAACTGACTCATCAGGGTGAATAGGAGTTGGGATAAACTACTCAGAGTGTGTGTTACACATTCGTGCATTAACTCAAGTATTTATGAACTACTTTTTCATTAACCAGCTCCCTCCAAATGTTTCATCAAGTATATTCTATGTGCAATTAATGAGAACCATCCCCTCCCTCATGGATCTCGCTTGTAGAATTGTCTCACCCAATTTTCCCCATGTTGAGGCTTCTAGGATGTTGGAGATCCTTACATGGTGATGTTCAAGAATGAAAAAGGTTTCTATCCCTGACTAAGGAGTAGCCTTACTTGTCTTTCTTACCAGTTCTCATAGCATTGCAATTAAATTCAGGGAACCCATCTTATTGAGGGTTCCATAAAACACTAACAGTGCTTTTTTTAATCAGACCTATCATTTCATCAATATAAGGAGGTCCCTGTAGTAAACTGACTCTTCCAATGCAAATCAACACCAACCCTGCAACATAGCAGTATTGCCTGAGGCACTGAGATTTGAAATAATTTGCCCAGGTTTGTGACCAGGCAGGACTAGACCACGTCTTCCTGAAGCCAAGGCCAGCTCTCTGTTCTCTATACCATACTGCCTCTAGACAACCTACATAGAGACATCTTGGGAATACCACTGCCAAAAGATGCCTCTTTCTCTTTAAGGCCACTCAGGTGTCCTAGAAGTGATTTCAGTGCTGTAAACAGCACATGGTGAAGTATCATTGGAGGAGGACAACCTCCTAGATACTGAGGAGATGAGAAAACATCCTCCATAGGGATGAGATGGGGTGAACTGGTGGTGCTTTCTCTGAAGAAGAGATGCTTGAGGGGTGGGGTGGACAGGATAAATGTCTTCAAGTATTTAAAGGGTTGCCCTGTGGAAAAGGGATTCCATTCTGCTTGGTCCTAGAGGGTATAATTAGGAGTTATGGGTGGAAGATATAGAGATGCTATTTTGAACGAAGCTACAGATTTAGGTTTGATGTAAGGAAAAACCTTCTGATGATTAGATCTTCCCAAATTAAGACTGGGTAGTATGTTTTCCCTAATGAGGTCTTCAAGCAAAATCTGGATGACCATTTGTCAAGGATGCTGTTGATGGGATCCTGATTTAGATATGGGTTGGGTTAGATGGCTTCTGAGGTTCTTTCTGATTTAGAGATCCTCTGATTCTCCAAATAGGAAGAGTCTATTCCCCAAGTACCTGACCTACTCATACATGGATTGTTGCTTACCCCATGACTGGATTCTTCTGTTCCGAGAAAAGGAGGAACAAGAATGAGTAGTCACAGATGGAACTTGTATCAAAGAATGGGGGGACTCAATTGAGAAACAAATCAAAGTGGGCAGATGGCCGAGACACACTTTGCAAATTTCTTAAGAATATTTAAAGGAGTTTTATTTTTTGTAAGGATACAAAGGCTGTCCCTGACAGTAGGTGTTAGTCACCATCATTTAGAATGTGTCTGATGGGGCCTCAGGTAAAGAAGCAGAAACTGAGATTTTATTTTGTCATTTTCCTATTAAGATGTCAAATGTACTTTTTTTTACACCATTTTTAATGATTTCAGAGGACAGGTTATCAGATCTCATCTCTGAACAGCTGACACATCGACTCAATCGAAAACATCCATTCTGCATTTTTATAAGCCAAATTTTTCAAGGAAAGAGAGTTAGGGATGTGGTTCTGTTCTTTCATTTGCAGATGGGAATATTATAATTATTTCCTGGTTGCCTTTGCTGATTAACCCAAAGAATAGCATGTTGGCTAGTTTGCTGATTTGAGAATCGAGGCCTGGGGATCTCAGTTGCATGTCACCAAAAAATGGGATCTTGGTCATATCTCATTACATCTTTGGGTCTCAGTCTTTTTATTATAGAATTTTGTTGAGATTCAGCAATCCATGGGATCACAAATTTAGAGCCAGCAGGGATAATAAGATCACAGGATCATAGATTTTAGAGCTGAAAGGGGGTGTGGAAACATAGATATAGAGTGAGAAGGGACATTAAAGATTATATAGTCCAGAGGTCTTAACCTGGGGTGTGTGAACTTGTTTAAAAAATTAATAACTACATTTCAATATAATTGACTTCCTTTGTAATCCTATACATTTTATTTTATATATTTAAGAACATTATTCAGAGAAGAGGTCCCTAGGTTTTGGCCGACTACCAAAGGGGTCCATGACCCCAAAAAAGAAATTAAAAACTCCTGAATCAGTCTCTCTTCTTCATTTCAGAGTTAAGATAACTGAGACTCAAAGAACTTAAGTGATTATTAGCTCCAAATCCCATTGACAGTAAGTGGTAGAGATGGTATTTGAACCCAGGTCTTCTGTTTCAAAATGGCAGCATTTATTTCCATTATAGCACATTTTTTCTTGAAGGGGGAACAGGATAGTGTGACTTTGTGGAAGAGGTGCAGTGTGGTATAGTGGAGGGAACTCTGGGTTGTGAATTTAGAAATCCAGATTCTTATCTGAACTGGGAGATCTCATTTATATCTTGTCTGGTGACTGCCATCTTTTTATGGGTAAAATGAGATTAGATAAAGTCCAAGGTCCTTTCCAGCTTTACAGTTCTCTAGGTTCTCCTGAAAGGACTTTGGTAAATAAGTATAGGAGGTGACTATGAGAAAACCAAGATTTTATGCAGTGCATTCAGGCAGCTAAGTGGCACTGTGGATAGAATGCTGTGCCTAGAGTCAGGAAGTGCAGAGTTCAAATCTAGTCTCAGACACTTACTAGCTATGTGATCTTGGGCAAGTCACATAGCCTCTGTTTGCCTCAGTTTCTTCAACTGCAAAATGGGGGTAATTATAGCACCTACCTCCCAGGGTTGTTGTGAGGATCAAATGAGACAATGATTGTTAATTAGCACAGTGCCTGGCTCATCGTAGGTACTATGTATTTCTAGCTATTATTGCTATTATTATTTAGTGGAATTATAAGTTCATTGAAAAACTAGTCACAGCAATTCCCGACTTTGTTGGAATTATCAGCCTAACTGATTCTCTTGCATCTGGTACATCCTGAAGCTGGCAGTTTATGGAGAATGGGAAGGCATAGGAGGGGGAAAAATTCCTCTGGCAGCTTGTAGTGGTATTAATTGTTGTTGCCATAAGAAGAGGCTTTTGGAACACTTTCTAAGGTAGCAAAATGGACATGTATTAACTGGGGGATGGCTGAAAAAGATGGTGGCCTATGAATATAATGGGGTATTATTGCATTGTGAAAAGTGGAAGAATATGAGGATTTCAGAGAAACATAGCAAGACTTGTATGAACTGATGCAGAACAAAGGAAACAGAATCAGGAGAATAATATGTCACTATAAAAATGATAAAGCAAAAAAATCAATCAAAGTCTGATAAATTATATAATGAATTATGTCACTCTTGGAGAACTGCTAAGGAAATATACTTTCCTTTTCTTAGTCAAGAGGCGGGAGACTAGGGGTTTAAAATGTGACATGGTGTATGTTGTCAAATGCAGTACCTGTGCAACTTAGGTTGGTTTAAGTGGAGTGAGTGTTCAGTGGTAGTGGGGGAGATTAAGGGGCAAATGACTGTGTTACAAAAACAAAAGACTATGATGAAACACCAAAACTGATGCTTCCTGAGATTGGTTCTTGACATGAAGCAAATTGTTATTATTCAAGCTCAATTAAAAAAAAGACATTTATACTTCTATGAGAAGTAGCAATGTGTAACAGAGATTGGACATCAAGGGCAGAGAGACCTAGGTTTTATAGTTGACACATACTAGCCATGTGACTTCGGACCAATAACTTACCCTCTCAGAGGTTCTTAAACTAGGGTCTATGAACTTAATTTTTTTTTAAGAAACTGTCTTTCAAAATAATTGATTCCATTTTTATCTATCCTTGATGCCGGGCCTGATTAGCGTAAAGTTAAATCAATGTTTTTTTGTTTGTTTGTTTGTTTTTATTTCTTCCTAGACATGCTTTTTAAAACAAATGATAATTTGTATAGCTATTTTATTTTATACACTTATAAACGGTGTTCTGAGAAGGAGTCCACAGGCTTCAACAGACTGCCAAAAGGGTCCACTCAGGGATGCATTAGTAAGTACTTGACAACTGACTCTCTGAAAAAAGAAATGTATGGAAGACACCCTTTTAAGTTTAATTTGTATTATTACCATTTTCTCCATTTCCTTCTTAAGTCTAGACAATCAACAAAACAAATCAAGTCTCTATTTGTAGCATTTACTGATTTCCAATGTATAAATACTCACCCTGAAAATTTAACAATCAAGCTCCAGTCTGAGAGGGCTCCAGCCCACCCCTGGCTCTGTAACACGCACACCAGTCAAGCATTCCTGTTCTAAGACTAAATTGCTGAAAAGATGTCCACCTGCATTGGCAGAAGAAGTTTCCTCACCTGGGAGTTCCCTATACCACTGATATGGTAAATGTAAATGATAACAAAGCTGGCTAAAAGATCAAACATGTCCAGAGCCTTGTGCTCTTGTTTTCTGACCCGTCCGTGCCTAGATCCCCTTGCTTGGGCCATTGTTCTTGCCCGGTTCCATGTGTGCAGTAGCCCTACCTGGATTTCTCAGGGGCTTGTTGGCTCTTCCTCACATGTTTATTACTCAATCTGACTTTCAACCACAGGAGGGGCTCTTCTGGGTACTCCCTCTGGACCAGAGGAATTTATTTTTAGAAAAAGGAGAATGACCTGGAAAAGAGGGAGGAACTTCAGGAAGGAGGAAGGAAGTTCTAATTGGTTATGTAGTGGTATAATTAGCTCTCCTGACGACCATGTGAGGATTTTTAAAAATCCATGATAGTATGTATGCAGTCAGTGTCTCTAAGAGTAAAGAGGATAGATTACATAGAGACATTCTGGGGATGATAAACATACCTCTAGGATAAATTCATAGGGAGAAGGTAGCCTATACTCACACTGGAATAATAAAATGGTAAAATCGCTTGCAATGACATTAAGAAACATTTCTATAGATGATTCAGATGCCAGTGACAAAAGAGTGTTCCAGAAGCATGAGAAGGACAAATTACCATTTGTTTTGAAATACATATCTAGGGAGGGGTAAAAAAAACCAAACTGATGGCTTAACTTTATGCTAATCAGGCCAGATATCAAAGATGAGCACTGTGTTCATAATAATCATTCAGAAGTTGTATTTGCTGTAGGTAATGTCATGGTATACAAATAAGGAGCACTATGGTATAGTGGGCAGAGAGCTGGCTTTGGAGACAGGAAGACCTTAAGTCTTGTCTTTGACACATATGGGTATGAGACCCTGGGCAAGTTACTTAATCTCCCAGTGACCTAGGCCAGTCTTGAAGACTGTAAGATGCAGAGAAGGTGCCAATATTCATTGTTAGAAGGCATTTCCTTACCTGAAAGTTTTCTCCACAAGGGAAATCATAGATCTGGCCACCTGTCTAGCCCCCTTTCCCCAGGGTCATCTTCTAAGTAGGTCTATCTATGCAGTACATAGATATAGATATATTTATAGAACCTGTTGAGATACTGCATAGAGGTGAGAAATAGACATGGGACTAGAAATGGAAGGGGGAACTGTGGCAGGGCACAGCTAAGCTTAAGTTTGTTCTATGTTGGCTATATTTGCAGAAACTGGATGCCAAAAGTACAGAAATATATCTAGGGTAAGGTGACTGGAGCTTTGTCCTAGGGTGGAGAATTTAGAGAATGCAAAATTTAGAGGGAATAAAATCATGAAGGGCTAAAGACAGTGACATTCAGTCCAGACCAGCCTTGGACCCAAGAGTGGTTCTACAGGTCATTAGGTTCATGGGTACTGGGGTGCATAACTAATACAAGGTTGCATTAGGAGTGCCAAGACTACCTTGCCAGCGACTAGGATGACATGATTTTCAAGGGGTAGTGAGGTTAAGATGCTAACGTGGCACCAGATGGTGTCTACTAGTGGAGTGTATAGAAAATGTATTTTGTATATAAGCTCAATTTATGATGTCCATGTCACAAATAAACTCTGTACTTGCTTTGTTTCTTACATTCAATTTTGTTACCATTTACTGATGTAAGTGCTCTATATCTGAGACAGAAGCACACATCTCTCTGACAAGTGAATTAATGAGCATTTCATATCTACCTACAAACTGTGCTTTTACACTGGGATTTCTGGGACTGAAAACTTTTTACTGGGAAAGATGATATATTTGCTGTTGTGTTTCTCTCTTCTCTTTCAATTATTGCTAAGTGCCTCCTCAAGGTTCATCAAAGATTCAAGATTGTGGAAGACTATCTTTAACATCCCGAAGCATGACAAGAGCTGCAAAGAATTCATTTGCCCTAGCCTAACAATCAGGAAATACTGGGGGATTTCTCAGTGAGGTGAGGTGGTGAGCGAGGAACTAAAAGTCCTTGAGAGTGGTACAAAGAGCCACTGGATGTGTATTGTCTGCATTTGGCTATAGCTTTGACTAAAAAAATAACTGCAGATGTGCTGATTAGTGCCAAGGTATGTTGGCAGGGTAGTATTTTGCTGGAGCAATAACACTTTCTTTGGTGAGAAAGAATCTTCAGTGTGTGTGTGTGTGTGTGTGTGTGTGTGTGTGTGTGTGTGTTCAGTCGTTTTTCAGTCATGTCTGACTCTTAATAACCCCATTTGGGGTTTTCTTGGCAGAGATACTGGAGTGGTTTTCCATTTCCTTCTCCAGTTCATTTTACGGATGAGGAGACTGAGGCAAACAGGGTTAAGTGACATGCCCAGAACTGCACAACTAGCAAGTGTCTGAGGCTGGATTTAAACTCAGAAAGGTGAGCCTTCCTGACTTTAGTCCCAGTTCTCTAGCCACTGTGCCTCATCATCTATAAAATGAAGAAGGAAACAGCTAGTATCTTTGCCAAGAAAACCCCAAATGGGGTCATGAAGAATTGGACACGACTGAACAACAACCACAACTTCCTGACTCCAAGTCCAAGACTTTATTTAAAAGAAAGCCAAGTAACAGATGGTATCCCCAACAAAAGGAAGCAGCAACATGTTGGAGAAGCCACAACAGCACATGACAATTCCCATCAATGAGGCCGTTCAACAGAATAGCAGCAAACGGGGACTCTAGAGGTGGAGGGGGATGACAGCTCTCATAGCAGACAACAGAAAAGTAGTAGAGACAGAGTGGAGCAGTTATGTTGGCCTCACTCATCCAAGGAGTGCTTCCTCTCCCACTAGCAAGGACACTTATGGAACCTTTCATCTAAGGCAGGGGAGAAGAGAATGGTCCCATTTGATTTTTTTCTATTTTCTTTTTTTTGTCATCACTTAATTAACAACTTTGCTACATAAGTAATGGTTTTTGCCTCATGGGTTCGTAGCAAATTCTCTGGATGGAGGTCTTGAGTATTTGCCCAATACACAAAATAGCCTTTACTGAATCTGAGAATGTAACTGGTCCCAGAGTCATATGGGATATGCCCCACATATGTAAGTGCAGTAAAATTGATAATTTATATTTGAGGGTAGAGGAGAGAAGGAAAATATTTATACTCTGTTTTCATAGATGGTACTTTCCCAAACTTGTAGGTGAAGTCAAAGCCAGAATACTGGATGTGGTCCCCTCATTTTACTCTTGGCCCTGGAATTCATACACCTAAGAAGACAAATCTATGTTCCATCAAGCATAACTGACAACTTCCTGAAGTGTTTGTGAAATTGGGGGGGGGAGATTCTCACCTGTGGGCAGCCACCTCAGGATCTTGAGGTAACTGGTGATAATTCTTACTCCCTCCAGAACCCCACCTCCCTGTTCCCTGTACAGAAATATTGAAGTGGTGAAATTGCATCATTCTTACTGTTCCTGGAGGGCAAGGACCCTCCTTTTTTCATCTTATTCCTTCTCAAAGCAGAAACCACAGGGCTTAGCACACCCTGTGCCTTCTTTATGTATGACCTGCTTACACAGGCAAAGCTTTTTATACTGTTTCTCTGGTTTCTACTTAGAACTGTGCACACCATAAGAGAACTTTCATTTTACAGATGAAGAAGCTTGAGGCCCAGAAAAGTGAAGTGATTTGCCCAGGGTCAGGTTGTCAGTGGTGGAGCAAACATAGATGACAAGGTTTTGTGACAAAAATACATTTCTCTGAAACTTCAGTCATGGCTATGGTCCCGTGTCTCTGGGAACTATTTCTGAGGAGGAGTTCTCAGAACTCAAAAAGTGTCAGGATGTTGTCAAGCATCCTCCCGGTTTGTTTTTGTTTTTAAGAGGATAGACTGTGCCACTTGGCTGGGGCTTGCTGGAGGATCAGAACAACATGTGGGACCACTGAGAGATAGATAGGACAGACTGCTGTGTATCCAAGGGTGAGGGAGCAAGGCTGGAGGGAAAAGCATGAACAGTGCAGCAGGAGGGGAATCCTCCCCCCACTACTCTCTCTGCCCCATTTTTGGTCACTTGCAGAGTTCAGGCTGGTAGGTAGGATGTGCTAGGGAGAGTCTGTGACCCACAGGAAATGGAAGTCTGTAGGACCTTAGGTTACATGGCAGTGACTGGTGATGCTGGAGATTTTGAGGAGAACCAGAGAGCTCTTTGGGGTCCTTGATATTCAACCAGGGATCAACATCTGTCTCTAGGATGGGGGGAGGGGAACTAACATTCAAGTTGCTACATGAGACCCTTCCCTTTATTTAAAAAAGAGGCATTAAACATCTATTGCTGCTGTACCCCGAAGACCGTGGGACTTTTCCATCTTATATGCAGCTAAAACCTTCCATGTACACAGTATGTTGTCTTGTCCATGAGAATATGAGCTTCTTGAGAACAGGGACTGGCTTGCTGTTCTATTTGTATGTCTGGGAGCCATCTCCAGTCATCCTGATCTATATCTTGCCACTGGACCCAGATGGCTCCGGAGGAAAGAGTGAGGCTGGTGACCTCGCACAGCCCTCCCTCACTTAAATCCAATTCACTTGCAAGTCATGGCGTCATCTTCCTCATGTCCTGAGCCTCTTCAAGAATGAAGGACAAACAACAACAACGAAAAGAACAACATTTGTATCCCCAAAGCTTAGCACAGTGTTTTGCACATAGTAAGTGCTTAATAAATGCATTATTCAGTCATGTATTCACTTATGACTATAATAGTAGGGGACAATGGGAGAATGAATGACATTTCTCCTTTGTCAACGACTTACAACAATGTGGATTTCTTTGAGTGGAGTCATCATGATGCAATGAAAAGAACGCTAAAGTTAGAGCCTGAGTGTGAATCCTGCCTGCCCCATGCAATGTGACCTTGGGCCAATTGCTTCACCTCTAGGCCTTGGTCTCCTCATTTGTAAAATGTGGGAAGCTGGGCGAGGTACTTTCCAGCTCTAAATCTGTGACGCTATCAATCTAGACAGCACTATCCTGTTGGATCCCTTGGGAAGTCTCAATGTTGGCTCACTGCCACTGAGGAAGCAGCTGCTGATAGCCTTTACTGGAGCAATGAGGAACAGCTTGGGGGAGTCTCAATACTGTGCTCAATTAACTTTCTATTTCTTGCAGTAAATGCACCTAAACTATAATGATCGCATTATCCTTCAGGGCCATTTGCAATGAAGAAGAAGATAGAAATCTTAATGGGAAATTAGGCCTGGGCTCTCTAAGCTATATTTGAAGATTTTCCTGTGTGTGGGGAGGGGGTGGATAGGTTGGAGGGGATATGGGCATAAGGAACTGACGTTGTGTTCGATTTATGAAACAGATAAATACATAAAGCATTTAATAAGTATCTACTAAGTGCCAGGATAGGGGTAGCCGGGTGGCACTAGATAGAGTGCTCAGGCTGGAGTCAGGAAAACTCATCTTCCTGAGTTCAAATCTGGCCTCAGACTTTTATTGTGTGACCCTGGGTAAGTCACTTAACCTTGTTTGAGGAAACTGAGGTTTCGTCATCTGTAAAATGAACTGGAGAAAGAAATGGCAAACAACTCCAGTATCTTTGGCAAGAAAACCCCAAATGGGGTGAAACTTGAACTCAGTTCTTCCTATCTTCAGGGCTAGACTTCAATCCACTAGACCATACTGCTTGTTGTAGGCATACCAAGTTATAATAAGTGCAATTAATTTCCATCATCTATCTCATCTTTACCTCCCAACTATAAGGCCAATGTAGCCAGGGATGATTTATTCGTATCTTCATCTCATTTCTAAACTGCTTCATAAGCATTTACTAATCAATCCTCAAAACAACTCATAGAGTGGATGGGGAAATTAATGATTTTTCCATGGCTTGTAAATTACATGTGGGCACTTAATAAATACAGTTTGATGATAGTGATGATGCTTATGGTTTTAGTGATGCTGGCATGAATTCATTAGTCTTGCCACAAACCCAGCAGACAGAAAAAGTTGAGTTGGCATCTAAACTTTCATGGATTCCCCTGTTTTCTCAGGCTACTAAGTCTTAATACTGTGTGGTTATAAAATATCTTTCATTGAAGTCAAGAGCTGTGCCTTCTTCATCTTTGTACTTCTTTCAGCACCACTAGCATTTTCTGGAGCCTTTTTAAAAGTTGGTTGGTCTGGGCCTTTATTTAATTATTCTTATAGTTGGTGTAGTGTAGCAATTCTCAAAGTGTGGTCTGGGGATCCTTAGTGGTTTCTCCAAGAAAAATTTGGAGATCCTCAGGGTCAAAACTATATCTATAATAATAATAAGACATTAAAATTTCTTATGCGATAAAACACTAATAGATAGTTCATCTATTAACATAAGCAAAAACTCTTTGGGGTCCTTAATACTTTTTTAGAGTGTCAAGGGGTCCTGAGACCCATTGTATACTATAGGAGACTCTTGGTGAGAAAACTCCTACCCATGTGGATCAGTAGATCCTTTGGATTCATGTCAATCAGCATATCTTGTAGATCCATATAGATCAGTGCCTGCTCTTCAACTTACAGTAGTAGAGAGTTCCTGGGGGCCCTGAGAAGGTAAATAATTTAGGCAGGGTCACACACTTGCTGTGTGTTAGAAGCAAGACTTAAATATGGGTCTTTCTAACTCTGAGGGAAGTTCTCTATTTGCTACACCATACTGCCTCTTGCCTGTAACATAAATGTCAAATGAATTGATTAAATATGGTCAATTGGTAGGAAAATTTCCTGGTTATGTAACCATGGGCAGGTCAGTTAATCTCTCTGAGCCTCAGTTTCCTTATATGTAAAATGGAAATACCTGTAATCTCTCTCTCTCTGTGTCTCTCTGTCTCTCTCTCTCTCTCTTTTAGGGTTCTTATGGGAAAAGCACTTTGGCAACTTCAAAGTGTTACAGAATTGTGAGGTGATGGTCATGGTGCTGTAGCAACAGCGAAGCTCCTCATTAGTAAGATCCCTGAAACCTTGGAAGCTTTTTCAAAAAACCATATTAAGCAAAAAAGGGAAATGTTTATGACAGGGTTTCTTTCTTTCTTTTTTAAAATTATTATTATTATTTTTTGCTGATTACAACTATTTAATACAACAAAGGGTAAAATGGAGGTTCTTAACCTGAGGGCTGTTCTTCAGTATGTGTTTGTATGCATATTGTATGTTTGTACATGTATGTATGTATGCATATGTATATATGCATATATGTATATGTATTACAGATGTATTTTTAATTTATGTATTTAAAAACATTATTATTCTGAACAAAGACTTCGTATGCTTCACCAGACTACAAAGGGGGTACTTGTCATAAAGTAAATTTAAGAACCACAGTAGCAGAAAGAGTGAGAGAAAAATGGAAAACAAGTGAAAATATTTCTGGGACTATTCCTTTTAGCAGTGTCCTGGGTAGGTGTGGGGTCTAACTTAACCTCTTTGCAAATAGCTCCCAGGGCCAGTTTAGGGATGGGAGGGGAGTCAAATTCAATGAGAATGGTGGAACACAGATGAGTAAAAGTGGTAAAGATTTCGAATAGGCCCTAGTACAGTATGAAACCAGATTGTCCCTACAATACTGTCTCAACTGGTCAACCTTACATTCTGATTAATTTATTTATTTTTAGTTTTCAACATTCACTTCCACAAGATTTTGAGTTCCAAATTTTCTCCCCATCTCATCCCTGCCCCCACCCCAAGATGGCATGCAGTCTGAATACCCCTTCCCCTAGTCTGCTCTCCCTTCTATCTCTGCCCCCCCCTTCTCTTATCCCCTTCCCGTTCAATTTTCCTGTAGGGCAGGATAGCTTTCTATACCCCATTTCCTGTACATCTTATTTCCCAGTTGCATGTAAAAACAATTTTTTTAACTTTTGTTTTTAAAACTTTGGGTTCTAAATTTTCTCCTTTCCTCCCTCCCTACCTACCCTCATTGAGAAGGCAAGCAACTTGATACAGATTATGCATGTGTAGTCATGCAAAACATTTCCATAGTAGTCATGTTGTAAAAAATTAAGTATATTTCCCTTAATCCTATCCCACCCCCCCATTTATTCTATTCTCTCTTTTGACCCTGTCCCTTCTCAGAAGTGTTTGCTTCTGATTACCCCCTCCCCCAATCTGCCCTCCCTTCTATCATCCTCCTGCTCTCTTATCGCCTTCCCCCCATTTTCCTGTAGGGTAAGATGGGTTCCATACACAATTGAGTGTGTGTTATTCTCTCCTTAAGCCAAATCCGATGGAAATAAGATTCGCTCATTCTCTCTTACCTTCCCCCATTTCCCCTCCACTGTAAAAGCCTTTTCTTGTCTGTTTTATGTGAGATAATTTACCCCATTCTCCCTCTTCCTTTCTCCTCCCGTATAATCCTCTCTCACCCCTTAATTTTATTCTCAGATATCACCCCTTCATCTTCAACTCACCTATGCCATCTATCTATCTATCTATCTATCTATCTATCTATCTATCTATCTATC